>NC_066837.1:23315803-23915803 GCF_001640805.2 Lates calcarifer | reverse complement strand
GATTAAATACATACAAGGCTAAGCCTGGCAGTCTTCCTTTTGCACAATAACTGTATTATTTCAGCTCATTCATCTGTTTTCTGGCTTTTCCTAATTTTCTTGTGAATAAGTGGAGGCCATGATGCAGGCTGACAGTGCATTTTGTTATGGATAAGGACTGTATTTTTGAATTCACTATCATCTGCAACATTTAAAAATGTCACAAACACAAGAAATATTGTGACAAATTTTGATCCTATCGCCCAGCGCTTAAATATACTGGGCTTACAGTAGTGTTATGCTCATTATATCATCATACCATATGCACAATTTAAATCCTGACATGGTTGGCTGCTGCTGACGGATGGTTGAGGTCAAGACTTCCATAGTCGCTGTTCTTTTGTCCATCACAGAGCCATCCTTGGCTCTCAACAGAGGATTAGGCTGCATGACAGCAGATTGGCAGTGACTGCAACCAGGATAAACTCAGCCAACCAATGACAATTAACCTGGGAGCAAAGCATAGACCAGAACAGACGGGTTTCTATTTTTTCTCCCTTCCCTCCTGCTGACGTGAATTTATTTAGCTTGACTGCCTTTAATGTCTGTATTGCCTATTAATCCTGTACAGAGAAAATGAATGTATGCAACTAACCACAGAATGTTGGTTTATGGGTATGAGTTCAAAAGTCCTACAACAACCCAAACACACAATAATGTCTTATTGTATTTCAGTAATGCAATGCTACAGAGAAATTTTATTGGCATGTTTCTTGTCTTAACCACCAGTGTGGCTGCTAAAGGGTTACTGATTCTTGAATGCTGTCCTGATCCAATTAGGATGCGTTACAGTCTGCTGGTGTCATGCATCGTCAGACTGAGAGCTGGGCTGACATAACTGAGTCAGTGCCAATAAGAATGCGGCTGAGGGCAACCTGTCACCTGAGGATAAAGGACAGGTAAGGCTCTCTGACGACTGACGTTAAATCCCACTTGACCAAAAGAAAATCTCACCGGGTTGCACGTCAGGTCAGACAGACTGATGATTAGACACTATCTGAATTTACAGCAAGATGTGTATGTGTTGATCTGTCACTTTGGCTGATCAGTGTACACTGAAACTGACCCAGAGAGATGCAAACAACAAAGTACAGGATGTTGTTGACTGATACTGTTAACTGGTATGCGACCTAATGCGATGTTTCTGCTGCAGTGGTGTTGTATTTAGTTCAAATGTTGAGACTTTTTTGATTATGTATTTTGTTAACCTTCTGTATATTGAGCGATCAATGTTAGCTTCACAATGTTGTGACCCTGTTAGATCTTTTTAACCCCACTGCAAAACCCTCAGTCACAGGTCTAGAATCATTTGATATATGCCGCATGTTTTAGGTTTTACCACCTGCCACCAAATGTCCAGCACAGTAATCCTGCATTCACGTTCCACTTCAAAACCCTGACAATGGCTAATCCTAAAATGTCGCTTGACCCTGGTGAGCACAAATAAAAAGCTGATTGCACAAGCAGTCAGACCCATGTTAATTGTGTTTTTATCTGGTTGTTGATCAGATAGATCCTTATGCTGTCACACCACTTTGGAGTTATTACTGCACAGGTACTATCTGAGCTTTGCTTTGGCCTCATTCACACTAAGTCTAACTAGTCATTCCCCAATACATACACAACTAACACAGTCTGACAATCATGTACTTGTCAGAAGTTACCCTGGAAACTGTGTGAAATTTGATAATATCACATTGTATTAAAAGTTGAGATATAATCAAATATTTCAAAACTCAGGTCAGCCTGAGTCGCTTCCTTTCTAGTTAACGTAGCTCTGTCGTCTCAAACCTTCTAGAGTATCGCTTCCTCAAAATTTGACCTTTGAGTTTGGCTTCACCATAAACCCTAACCTTTCTGCTCCAGTTGGAGAGATCCTGTACCACCAGTGCATCTCCCACAGTGTTAAAGCTCTGAGATCCTCTGCCTGACGAAATAGGATTAGAAAACCCCCTATCTTCCCACAAGTCAGAACTGAAAAAGAAAAGTTACATTTATCTTGTGACTTGTTGATTTCCTCAAATGCTAGAGTGGCTTTATTTGAAACACACTTTATCAAAGCACTGAATAGGAAATTGATGCTAAATCCTGATTGGTGCTCAGAAGTACATCATGAGACATCACATATGTCCCCACCTACTTCAAACCAATGTGAATGAGAGCAGAAAGTACAGGTACCAGCAAATATTGAAATTTTAAATGAAATGAGTGGTCTTTATAAATCTTTATGCAAGCTAGCAACCAGTTTTGCCTTTCAAAATGCTGCTAGTTGGTTTTCTGACAATGGAAGCAGACTTGCTTTCATTTCTAATGAAGGAGGTTTAAATTAAAATCAGTTCATTTCTTTCACCTGTGCCTTTCACTTCCATTTCCCCCCCATCTGTTCTATTTGTATTTTTAGCCACTGGTACACTCCTCAGCTTGTACAGCTGTAATATTAGTTATACTCAGCACTAGGTCTGTGTATTTTGTTTTCCTTTTAGGTTGTTGCAAACACTCTTGCCTTTTGTTGAATTTTGCTGCAGCACAGTGCTGCTGTTTCCTTTCCTGGCCAGTTGCGCCATGTAAGACAGCAACATCACGGATGCCTTTGGCCCAGACCACCATTGTCATGCAAGACCCACATTTCGTACACAAATCAATCATGCTGCTTTGCACTGAAAACAGACTCTGCTGCACTGAGCTCTCCCCTCCTCACCCATCACTGACACCACACGTCCCTCCTGCTCCTCACTCAACACCCTTCCCTCTTGAAACTCTATCACTGGCTCTCGCCACACACCCCGGGCCTGGATCCAATCAATCTCATCATACAACCACACTAACAAGGTGAGTTTCTAAAGTCTGCCCACCCAGATTGGGCTGCTGCTGTCCGATTATCTAATTCCACAGCTCAAAAGTAATAAAAGCACACTGTATTAAAGGCTAAGCTGCTCATCTAATCTTCTCTCCTTAATCTCCACCCCTAACTGAATACAGGCACCCTGGCCTTCACAGATAGGAATGAGCAAAGTTGCCTCAGTGAGAATTCTCCCAAAATTATTAAGAAAATAAGAAAAAATGATCATGTTAATAATTTTTGGAGAGGGACAGTGAAGGAGGATTTCTTTTTTAAATTTGGGTGCAGACAGAGAGAAATTTAGAAATGAATGAAAGGTGCTGATTCTGTGCAAACGTGTGTGTCTGTGTTTATGATGTCACAGCCTCCATGTGCTTTTAATATCCCTGGATTTCTGCATCTCAGCCAACATCCTGCTTAAAATCAACCCTGAAATCTGTCTTTGTTATGTAACAGTGTGTGTGAGTTTTATGCCAACAAGCAAAAATAGAGTACTGCATGCCTTCTGCAGTTGCACTCTTAATGTACAGTATGCACAATCTAATTTAATCACAATTTAACAGAAACAAACCTATTGCATAATGTTGTACCTGAGCAACACTTGGTTTTTTTTTTCCAATTTAACATAATTCATTACAAATCTCCAAATTCCTAAAAAAGAAAGGATTTTATTGGTAAACTAAAGAGATGGAGGAAACTACCTGTCCTTACGGTATCAAAGTCACCTTAAAGTAGTCACCTCCACTAATTGAATTAACTCCACCCTATTAGTTAGTAAGTTAGGCCGATCTGCCTAAAGACTAAAAATATATTTAGTATCAGAGGAAGATTGAGACATGAGTGTTAGCAAACATTTTAGTAGACACCAGTATTCACCTTTATTTGACACAAGAATTCAGGACAAACCTCCTGTAATGTGCACACTGCTCTTTGCATTATTTCTCTTCACTAATTCTGAAAATATACTGTACACTAATCATTGAAGCTTTCAGACATGAATTTAACTGGATCAATCGTTCACCAAAGTTTATGACACACCTGTGTTCATGGCTAAATATAAATGTGCATTATTGTATGTTGAATATTGTCCCAAGATCCTAATAACTCAACTATAGTACATCTGACGTTTGTTGAATCAGGCAAAGATCCAACATCCAAACAAATGTAGCAGCTTGGACTGATGTAACAAGTGAGTCTGGCAGGAGAAGGAGAATAATCATGGTGCTAACTTGGCACAAATCCATTGGGAAAATTAACAGAAGGCTGTCCCACTGAGTATCGCACATTGAGCTCAGATCCTGAGAAAGTTTTTTTATTCTTGGTCAAGTCACTCCATGGGAAGTAAATCCATTCATCCAGACTGGCCTTGACTACTGCTTGTGCGTTTCCATGTAAATGGATAGTTTCTCACTGCAGATAATATGATGCTGTTGGATCTGTGACACTCATTGGTTTGCATGAAACTCAGAAATTGTTCCAACACCTCTAACCAGTACATGGGTAAAAGGTGTTTCACAGGTAAAAACAAGGTGCTATATAAGCTCAACTACAAAAGAAACCCAAACCAAGAGGGAAAAATGCACCATATAAAAACTGTCTTGGGATCCTTCTACTTCATGCATCACTCTCCTTCGGGATTGGCTGATTGTAGGACGGGCTGCCAATGCTGAGGGAGTTGGGGAAAAACGAAGGTATGTATGGGATGACGGACATCAGAGGGCTGGCCAGCGGGCTCTCATTCGAAGGCGTCATGGGGATGATGACATCGTCCTGATCCCACACGTGAAAAGCGTTTGGGTGGGAGTGGCTGAGGGCAGGTGGCATGTGCAGAGGGCTGACTCCTTCCAACTCTCTGTCTTTTTGCAGGTCATCATCAACTGGGCCCAGCAAACAATCTGTGGATGGGCAGAGGAGGAGAGAGATAATCATAATAATAATCATTCCCACCATCTTTATAAACGTCCTTTTTTGGTCTTGTTTAAGTACAGTCATTTTAACGGAAAATTCCACTTATCAGCAAGTTTGTTGAATTACTAAAGCACTTTTGCTCCAACAGAAATTCTTTTGTTCAGTTATTTTAGCCTTCCAGTTGTTTGGTTGGTGCCACACCAGGCTAACCTTATTTATCTTAAGTGGTATAATGTTGAGAATTAGGAAGAGAATAAAAATGAGAACTACAATCTCTAAATGTTTTAATAATGTTCATCGTTCAGTGTCTACTAGAAGTAATGATGATTAATATTTATATATTGATTCAAAGTGCCTGATAACGTGCCTTACATTTCCATTGTGAGTGTATCATAACATATAAAGCAGAAGAAAATCACAAACCAACCACTTTGAGCAACATGAATGATACAAAAGTGAAAACCAGATGTGTTGACAAAATGCTATGTTAGCTTATAATGCCTAAACTTTGAGCAAAATATGCAATTCTTTTTTGAATGGTGCCTCAAACAAACTATTAATCAGTGTTTCATTCAACATCTATTTATTGAATAGAGAGCCTCATACTTATTGCCTAGTAAACCATGTTATGTACCCTTAATATTTATTTACTTCAGCCAACATTTAGTGAGCACAGATGTCTCACACATTAGCTATTCCAGTTCCAGTGACACTCTAGCTGTAGAAATACTACTCAAATAATAAATACTGGAATAAATAAATCTAAAAAGGTCTAGAACCACATGAGTATATTTATACTACAACAATATTGCACAGTATTGTGTTGATGTATGAGGATTGATGTACCTCTAATAGACTTGCGTACCTGTTATATCCAGCATGAGGTCTTTGATGAGGTGACCCACAATAGCGTAAGCAACAGCAACCACCACCAGGGCGGCCATCAGGAGGTAGAGAACAGATCTGGGCAGCTGGATGAGGTCCCTGGGTGGAGGCTTGTACTCCTTGTACAGAGGTTCCACATTGTGAACCAAGAACTGGAACGACTGTCCGCCCTCGTCTGTGTAATTGAAGCTGTCCATATTCCCAGAGTAGAAGCCTCCGGTGAGTATTAGTTATTCCATTATGTGCACAGTGAAAATGTTTTGATTCATCCACTTGCTGAGATGTCACTCCCTAAAATGCAGGGAAACAGAGTCAAGGTTAGGTCCATTGCTTAAAAATGAAATGTTTAATCACTTAACTGAATTTCATATTATGCAAATTAAGTGTAATGCAAATATATTGAAATAACCATCTGAATTTACCTTTGTATTTACTTTTTAAAAGTATAATGAGCAATGTTTCTGACACTAAACCAACATGAAAATAGGCCAGTGAATAAATTCACCCACCTGTCAAGAACAAGTTTTTGCATCTTCCAGATCAAACACGTTTGGATCTTGGCAGTGCTGTTTCACTAAAAATTTTCTAGACTGCAATAAATTATTTTCACTAGTATCATGTTTCTACCATTAGTTCATCCTGCAACAAACAGATATCAGGACTTTTCAGACAGCTTGTGAGCCTCTCTGCTGAGTGCCGTGTCCTCTCTGCTGAAATAATCTGGACTACTGTGGGCGGTGACACACAGAGACAGAGAGAGGAAGGGGGATTACACATCCAATCACAGCAACGATCAATCAGGCCCTCATCCCATCCCCATCCTGTCCTGCACAGATTACTTAATCCACAGCAAACAATCTGAGTGAGTGCTTTCTCCCCTGTAATGCTCACACACACTGTGCCCACCCACACACATGCATACACACAAAGAAAAGGAAAAATCACAATCTTGCTAAGAAGTTCTCTTTTTTGAGGTCATCAAAAATAAATCCTTGTTTGAAATGACTTCCTGACTGGAAAGGATCAACTTAAATCCTGCTCCACTTCCACATTTGTCTCTGAACTCACTACTGTAATATTGCAGTAGTCTCTGAAGGTGATACAAGATGATTTTCCATTTTATTATTTCCATTTTATGCTACTTTGCACATATACTCCTCTAGATTTAAGAGAAAATACTGAACTCTATATTTCACTACATTCATTCGACAATTATAGTTATTTCGCAGATGGACCTTATCTTGTTAAATACTGCACCGGGATTAGCTAGCAGGATGCAGCACGTTAGCAGTTGACTAGCTAGTGAACGTTAGCTTAAGTACAGAGATAACTACACTTATCTATCAGTATAGTCCTAATAACAGCTTTATTTCTGTGGGTAAGAGTAAGACATTTGTTTGCAACATACTGTGAACTGTACGTGATATATAACTATATCCTGTGGTTTGTAAGTGTGAAGCTAAAGGAAATGTTACGTTTAACAGGTTAGCTAAAGCTAAAAGTGCTCATGCTAGCTGTAAACTGTCAAATGTATCAACTAACTAGCTAATTTTTATACATTATACTGACACTGTTAATTATGTTCGAAAGTACTTAATATTTTGTGTGTATTTCTAATAGGTGTGGGGGAAAAAACAGTTCAGATTTGGCCCTGCAGACTCAACCAGGTCAGAATGGATTATTTCTTCGAGGGCCTACCAGCATCATCCTCCTCCCACTCCACTCCCAAAACCGGACTTGAAGGATTTACAGATGGTATTATTTAATCGTGATGAGCTTGATAAGATATCTTCATATTGTGTGAAGTTGCTGTCTTCTGAGAGCAAGATGTGGCAACATGATATGTACTGTTGCTTTATTTCAGTCATACATGGATGCCATGATGAATAAATGAAAAATAACTTACAATACAAACTTATTCACACAACATACTCTGCCCCCATGTTATCCCAAATAATAGCATAACTCATCAAACTAATATATTGTTCCCACAAGATTAACTAAACAATTTTGGGGCACTGTTAAACCATTGTATGCCTGATGAAAGAAGATGAAAAAGAATTAAGCTGTTTTTTCATCATCTCTGGCAACACAGACAGAAGATACAGACCATGACTCACCAATAAGGAAATCCTCAAGTGTGAGCATATCTGAGATTCAAGAGCATCATACCAGGTAAAGAAACATCTGCAGACCAATGCATGCACTGATACAATAATTAATGTAGTGGTATGTTTTGTTGTCCATGTGCCCCTGGAAGAGCAGAACTGTACTTCAGTGAATAAATTGCATCAAAGAATAAAACATTAGATTGAAGCCAAATTCTGCTTTTGTGTCAATACTTGTGTGCTAATATCTGTTGTAGCTTGAGCATAGATGACATCAGAAGGAGAGCGCAGGAGCTAGTAGAAAAGACTAACAACAGCCGCTCAGCTGACCAGAGAGTGATGGACAGCTTTCAGGAGAAGTTAGTGGAAAAGGTACAAAACTGATTCAATACATCTGGTCCTATTCACTGTAGTGTTTTCTTTTTCTGGTCCACTGCTATGCACACACTTAACAGATACTTGATGACTTTTATGATTGAACTTAATGCACTTCATGTGTTTGGTGTGTATCCTGGACTGCCCTAGCCCACAAAAGGTTCAGGTCTGGTCAGTTATCTGATTATTTTCCTGACCCAGGTGACAGAAACTTGCCAGCAAGTGAAGGAGCACATGTACACGGTCTATGAGGAGAACAGTAACGTGATGCAGGTGAAGCTGCAGGAGTTGTCTGAGGTGCTGGAACGCTGCACTAAGCTCAACAGTGAGCTCCTGGAGGCCACCCAGGCCCTGGCAGCTCTCAGAGAGGGTCTGGCCATTAGCCAGGCATCAGAATCCCTATAAACTAATTATTGCGCTGATGTTTACATGATTTTGAACTGATTCATGTGTTAGTGAGCGTGTTTATGTGCTCTTGTGTTTGTTATTGTATCAAGCATTCAGAATAGTTCGCTAGTTCAAATGCTGAAGTGGATAAGATTACTCATTTTGATTTCCTCTGTTTTCTTCCTCTTTTTCCAAGAATACACGGCTGTCTATGTCTCTGTAGTTCAGGCTACAGCTCATGGTTGGAGTCAGACAAAAGCTGAATCCATGTTTTATTTATGTTTGTTTTGAGTATTGGTTGATTCAATAAATACAACTACAGAAAACAAGAACACAATAAACTGATTTCTCTGAATCTGTGGTGTTAATATTTTAGATTTGTTCTGTATTATCATGCCCCATGGTGTCTTTTTAGTGCTTTTAAATTCCACCAAACCAGAGATATAAATTTTTTTTTTTTTTTAAATCACTATTAACTAACATCATAACAATCTTAATAACAGATGAGAATTTTATTTGATTACAGAGTATTAAGGGTTTCACACAAACAGCACCTCAGCTTGTCTATATCTTCTCACTCATTCAAAACTATTTATTTACATTCTTTTAAATTATCACAAAATAAACCATCTCATGCCTTATAAATGATTGAAGTATGTTTCTGGCATTTTAATTGTACAAATGTCTCATATCTCAGTTGGACCCAAAGCTTTGTTTGGTTGACATTACATATTATCAGTAAGAGACGATAATAGACTGTTCCCCTCAGTTATTTGAAAACATGCTGTAAATGTGATGAGGTATTTGTGACTGTGGTTTCTCAGGGAAAAACTCCTCATGTGAGGCAGATTAATTGCACCTCCTGTTTCAGCAAATGTAATTTTGCCCAGTGAGGCCATGTTAGGAAGCACAGTGCTGTTCCACATCAAGTCCATTTCAAGAAGACAGAGGAAAAGCTTTACTTTCCAACAGTGAAAGACTGCAGTCCAGTGATGGCTCTGCCCAGGATCAAGGCGTGAATGTCATGAGTTCCTATAGAAAAAAAATAACATATTAAAAAAACAAATATTAAGAACTATTAGAAAATACTTAAACCAGGTGCTTTAGTTGAATTGGACCACATTTCTGTGAAAATGTGCCTCTCTGATCAACAAGTGTCAACCTGTAATAATCTGTGCACTGCTGACCTCTGGTGGTGAGCATACATAACTGCAGTTAATTCTTGAAGCCATTTTCACTGCATTACTGTGAGCTGCTAGTACTAGAAAATGTTTCACATTCAAATGTAGATGTTGCCATTTCTGTGTGTCCCTACCCTCGTATGTGTTGACAGCTTCCAGGTTCATGACGTGACGGATAATGTGGTACTCATCTGCGATGCCGTTTCCTCCCAACATGTCTCTGGCCTGTCTGGCAATATCCAAAGCCTTGCCACAGCTATTCCTCTTCAGCATGGAGATCATCTCTGGTGATGCTCTGGATGAAAACAATCATGTTAGAGGAAAACTGTTTTTTTTTTTTTAGTGGAAGAGACGACCAGCGACTAGCAGAGGCCAAAACAAACATGACAAACAAGACAGAAAGAGAAGACTCACTTCTTCTCATCGATAAGTCTCCCCAGGGCCAGGCATGACTGCAGACCAATAGTGATCTCTGTCAGCATGTCAGCCATCTTCTTCTGCATCAGCTGGTTCCTGGCCAGTGGCACCCCAAACTGGATTCTGATTGGAAGACAGTGAGATATGAAAATCAATCCTTCCCTAAAGGAAGCTGAGGCTGGCATAACATGAGGAGACAATCTGGATATATGCAGTATGATAATGCTGACGTTAACACATTTTTCACTGGCTTTATATTTTGTTATGTGTGTCATATCCTGTGACCTTGACTTTCATGCATGAACATACTGCAGACAGAACATCTTGTACCTGTCCAGAGTGTACTGTCGGGCAGCGTGGAAGCAGAATTCGGCAGCTCCCAGAGCTCCCCAGGCAATGCCATACCGGGCGTTGTTGAGACAGCCAAAGGGACCCTGGTCACAAAGGTCAACAGCAAAAGAAATGTAAGATACTGGCACACGGTAACATCAGTGTTGTTATATTTAAGGAAAAAATATTTGGTTTTGTTGGAGCTGGACTCAATATGAGAGAGCAGCCACTTACAGCCAGACCGGAGACGTTGGGCAGCAGGTTTTCCTGAGGAACTTCCACTTCGTCCATCAGGATCATTGCCAGTGGCGGACGCCCTCAGTGAGAACTTGCCTTCAATCTTGGGGGTGGCAAAACCCTTCATTCCACGCTCCAAGATGAAACCCCTCACCTTGCCATCCTCACACTTTGCCCAGACCACTGCGATGTCTGCCACAGGGGAATTTGTGATCCTAGCAGAGGAAGAAGAGTGAGTCAGTTGTTTTAGGTTTTCACTAAGAGATCTGACACTGGTAAAGATTTTTTTAACAGTATTTTTTTCAAAGTCTGCCAAATTTTGTATTTATGAGTAAACCACTACAATCATTATCCTTGACTACATTTCATCATCTATATATTTGTTATGTGGCTTGAGAAACGCATCAGTGGCCAATGCTTCTCGTATGTGTCTGTCCACCTACCAGGTCTTGGCTCCACTGATAGTGAAGGTACCGCTGGATGGGTTATACTTGGCCTTAGTCTCCATACTGCTGGGATCACTGCCGTGGTTTGGCTCTGTCAAGCCAAAGCAGCCCAGGATTTCTCCACGAGCTACAGGAAAAAAACACACACACAAAACAGATGATGATAAAATTATCTTGTGCTTATATTTGTGCTATTTGAAATGTCCCGCACTGTTTCTTACCAAGCCTTGGCAGGTACTTCTCCTTCTGAGCCTCTGTGCCGTAAGCATTGATTGGGTGCATGACCAGTGATGACTGGACACTCATTACTGACCGATACCCACTATCCACCCTCTCGACCTCTCTGGCGATCAAACCATATGCCACATAGCTAGTGCCAGCACAGCCGTACCCTACAGGGTAAAGAGAAAGGAATGTAAAGTCCTGAAAATAATCCTTCAAAATCATGTAGCACTTTGACAAAGCAGAGAGAAGAAAAACATGTAGAAAACAAAATGTAAAAATTACAGCAAGCATTGCACTGTCTAGGATGGGACTATAACTTGGAAAAAGGTTAATCTTGTTTTGTTTTTGTTTACCTTTAATAGTTGGGCCTAGCACACCCAACTCTCCCATCTCTGAGACAATCTCACGGTGGAAATCTGTAGCATGGTGCATGTTGGGAAAGAGAAACTGTCAGTCAAATATTAGCAGAAACTCACAGCTGGTACATAACATAACATAAAGACCAATTCTTCTCTGGTTATAATAATCTATACAGTCTGTGTTTAGCTCACGTTCATGTCTGTTGGCCATGATGATGCGAGGCATGAGTTTTTCCTGGCAGTAGTCACGGAAGGAGTCTCGGATCATGATCTCCTCCTCTGTCAGCTGACCCTCCAGATCCAGAGCGTCCCGCCAGTTGAATGGCACCTTGGCTGAGGGTCAAAATGTACACACACACATACATACACACACACACACACACACACACACACACACACACACACACACAGTGGTTATGTCACCATCATATGTGGTAACAGAACATGTGAAGGAATCTGAGCAGACCAGGTTCAACTGTCACTTACCTGCCTTTGCCTTTGGCTTATTGACTTCTTCAGCATCTGAAAGGTTGAAAAATCAAAGTGTTAAAGTCCTGTGGATTAAACAATATCTTACACACATTTAAAGAACTTCATTCAATTTTCTTTGTCTTTTGAGACACAAATGAAGACAGTGTTTAGCACATTAAGAAACTTATTTGTTCCCCTAAAGGCTGTCACTCCAACCTTATCTTACTATCCTTTCTATATATTTAAAGAATTACTAAATAAGTTCAGCTGTACCTTTCTGAGCTGCAGCAGCTGTGCCCTGGGCTCTTGATGCTGTGACAACAGCACATTTCTGGCTGTTGGTGAGCAGACGAGTGATAGTGCTTCTGAGAGCCATATGTTTACTGAACACAGAGGAAAATAAGAGGGAAATGAGAGGAAATATATACAACAAATATATTTAAGTTGGAATATTTCAATATAACAGGGTGTTAGCACTTTTTAGTTAGGCACATTGTTATGTGACAGAATTGCAGGTTGAAAAGCCAGTGAAAATCAGGCAAATATAAGACAATGCAGTATTGTTAATGACAAGTTTGTGTATTTTTTAGTAAGCTAATAAACACACTTTCTGAGTCAGGGTATTAATTTCATCACTGCATCATTATCACTCCATGCACGACAAAGATTAGGGGCTTAGGTATTGATGTCAAGTTTAAAATATTTTCTCAGCAATTAAACTGCATCCTGCTTATGACATTTTACAGATGACATTACAGGAAATTAACATACTGTCCAGTAAACAGTGTTTAAAGCACGGAAAACCAGTTGGACCAGCAACAATGTAAATATTTAGTGACCTATCTTAAGGAACCCTCGTCCAAAACATCCAGTTGTACAGTACCTTTTTTCCTCTCGGTGAGTTTATCTGATGATCGGATGACTTCTCAGCGGTGACATGAGCCATAAAAGTTGCTTAAGTAACATTTCTCCCGGTGAAACGTCACAGGAATACGTAACGACAGACGTGGGAGCTCCGTTCCACCATGACAGGTGAGGCAGAACACACTGGAGCAATGTGCGACTCAAAGTTATGCAACACATGGAAGTTATACAACTAACTTTAACTGCCTGTTGCAGCGATAGAAAATGAATACGTTGAATAACCATGGGAAGCTTGTGTGGTGGGAATGTTAGAGCTGTGTCCCTGCGTCCTGTGTAGCGTACTGTTTCATTCCTAGCAGATGTGTAAATTAAATAAGGGACACACGTCCTCACTCAAAATGGCGTTCTCGGATTGCTGTGCGGCTGGGGTGTGTGGAGGGAGTCGGCCAACGCCTTTCCAGCTCATTGGCTGGTAAAATAAGGAGTCATGTGGACAATATCTGAGTGTACACAACATTTTATAAGTGACACTGCAGCTGTCAGAGGAGTCCCTAACCACGGGCCAACACAACAACAACAGCTAAACCATCAATATTGTTTCATTTAATGTGTTAGGGCTATTTACCTTTGACCTCCCTTCACCATCTACCATGTAGACAATACATGAAAGCAAGAAAACCCCAAGAATTAGAGTAAAATCAATTGTTTATCAGCCCAGCATGTCAGAGAGAGATGTCTTTACATGTTGCTACTTTTCTTGGATAAAACATGATTACTGACTGTGATTTTAAATGTGTGAAATGTTCTCACGACTTTGTTAAGAAACCTGATAAGGTGTCTTGTCCTCTTAATTATTCATTAGTTTACCGGCAGAGCAGTTACACAATTCCCTGTCATAGTTCACTTGGCAGCCAGTTGAGTAATGTGAGGATGTAGTCTCTCCTAATGTTCCTCTGCTCAAAAATTGAATTGTAAGAATTTTATTGAGATGTGTGTGTGTGTGTGTGTGTGTGTGTGTGTGTGTGTGTGTGTGTGTGTGTGTGAGTTTGTACATCACAGAGTTCCTGTAGTGTAGTTAAGTACAGCAGCCCAGAAAGAGTAGACCAGCCATTTATCCACTGATTAACAAGGAAACTTATCATGACAGTGCTTATCTATAAAGTACAAAGTCATTACTCAGAGTATCCTGCCTCTGTGATCCACACTTCACGTGAGGACATGTAGCTACAGCAACAGGTTTTTTTTTCCCCCTCAAAGTGGAGTTGACTGTGATCCACTGGTGGAAGAAATCTGTCCTTCAGCTAAGATAAATACTATAAAATACATATGTTAAAGTCCTGCATTCAAACTTTTTAAGTATAGAGGAATAATGAGCAAAATGTACTGGAAGTATCAAAAGTAAAAGCACTCCTTATGCTGTATTTTAAGGGTGTATTTGGTAAATGTGGAGCCAGATATAGCTACTCTAGATATACATTATAGTGTAATGTACAGCTGATAGCATGCTTTGTATGACAAAACTTTAATCTGCAAAATAACTAGTAAGTAACTGTCAAATACTGAACAAACATTAGCCTACATAGTTGAGTGAGAGTATAATATTTCGCTGGAGTGTAGTTATGAATTGACGCAGAGTACACAGAGTGCTTAAGTATTAATAGCTCTAAATTGTATTTGAGTAACCTAAGTTTACTTTATTTTCCATCACTGCTGTGCTCTTTGTACACTGTTTATTGGGCTGTTGTTTGTTTTTTTTATCTCGCGCATATGACAAATAAATAGATATGTGAATAAGTAAGTAAATAAATAACGCCCTCTAATTTAATCTTAAACGTGAAAAGGAGACAGGTCATTTTAAGTCTTTCTAAAACCGTGATGCCCACCTGAAACACGTTAGTTTTCAAAAACACACTCAACACATTCCATTGAAGTAGCAGCTTGACAAATGTTTTTGTTCCGCTAAGGCGCTCTCTGATTGGCTGTGGAAGGTGTCAGTCGCCAAGCTCTTCTCTCTCATTGGCTGTCTCTCGACTCCGTTAGCCTGGAACGCGCCGTGCTTCAGTTTGGTTTGGGATGGTCTCTCTCTCCCTCTCTCTCTCTCGCTCACTGACTGTAGCCGGAGCGGTCGGCCACTGTTATTGATGTTTCTTTCCTCGACATTTCCATGGTAACTGTCCTGTCTAAGGTCTGATCAGCAGCGAGGAGCCGAGCAGTGTGAGAGAATGGAGCTGGAGGAAAAAAACCCGGACCCGAAATACGGTAAGAAGAACGTTATCCCTTCTCCTCGATCTTTGATTTTACTCTAAACGGGCGAAGAAATGGAAACAATGACTGCAATGGATGGATGGGTGTGGACCTCATGGGTCTTATGCAGATCTGGAGGCATGCTCATCCTCCACTGCCCGCTTGTTTTTCCAGAGGAGTCAACATCTCTAATCTCGGATAATGTGAATTAAATTAGTCTTTAATGTTTCACTTGACAGGGCTCAGTCAATGAAGGCAACATGCCGTTGATGGGTGTTTATATGTGGCTCGTTTCCTCCCTCCTAACAGCCTATATCACAAACCACACATATCTCTAAATGAAACTAAAGTTACAAACATTAGCCTAGTTATTTATTGTTGGTATATGGCTTCATGTGACTGATAAAGAAAAGTAGGTTGACAAATTGGCTTGATATTCAGGTTACTGCAGGAAAGCAGGCCACAGAGGAGGAGAAACCAGATGCATGAATAGTATATTTGATTTATTGTGTTTTCCCCTGGGCTAAAAATCATTTGGTGTTTCGCAGACTGACATATGGTTGTTTCATTCACAGATGCACATAATCACACATAGATACTCACACAAACACAGAAACACATGCACTTCCCAGATGTTAATTGCTTTTGTTCACACTTTTTTTGCATGGACATATTATGGAAAATTCATCATCTATACCAGCCAAACACATGACTCATTGCTGATTATCATGTGTGTCACACATGCATTTTCTCCACCAGCACCAACTCGGCTGCCTACAGCAGCCTGCTGTGGTCTCCTCATGTCTGGGCTGGGCTGTTGTTCATATGGACTGCTTAGTCATGAAGTCTTCATAACCAGTGTTATTCTTATTGTAATACCCCATGTCAGCGTTGTTATACGAGAGGATTGCAATAGACTGCTGATGCAGAATGCAAACCACAACCTTCACACTAGTATTTCATTGGGAAGACAACACTAATGCTGCTTGACTGTTGAGTTATTCCCTCTTTCACAATGTAAGATGCTTCCAACAGCCCACACCCATAATGTCAAGTACACATCCTCTCCAGTCCATCCATGGAGCTCCCACTGTGGAGCATTTCCTTGTTGCTTTCCTGTTACCATATAAACAGCTCTCTTTCTTTGGCTCCCCTCCCCCATAAAAGGTCAAAAACCACAGCCCCTTTAAACCGAGGATAAAGGTTTACAGCATACAAACACACAATACAGATTCCAGCTCTCCAGTGTTCTTAAACAGTAGTTTTTATGAACAGAGTTTGACCTGTGAGCTGTGTCCTGGTGCTTACTACTACATTTCCCTGCTATCTGGGCTGGTGTGCATGCACAGGCAGGCTGCAGCCTGCACTGCCTAGGACTGTGTTCAGCCTTGCCTGCCCTACCCACTCAGCAGACACAGTCAAGAGGCTTCCAGTCAATATCAAGCTGGCACACACTCAGATGCATCACCACACACACACTGCATGTATACACACACAAAGACACCACTGCTAAATGTTTCACAATGATCGCTTGTCATTTGGACTTTGCCTGTTGGTTTGGGAAAACGAGACAAACTGTTGCTGTTTGATCCAGGCAGTGACTGGGAAGAGCAGAGAGACAGTGATCTGAGCCAGTGGTTGTCACTTTTTATGTATTTAACTCTTCAAAAAGAGACTTTAATGTGTTTCATCTGTGCCTTTTAAGAGGATGTAGGCCAGTGGCCTCATTAGTAGCTGAGGGAGGTTTTTTGAAGCGGTGGCAGCAGCTTGATACAGGAGTAGAACAGTAGTTTTTGAGATTCTGTCAATGCTGTATGCATCTTTATCTACATGTCCTAGACAGAAAGATAAAAATGTGAGGAAAAAGAGCACAGGAGACTAAATGTACTTATATTGTCTCCATGCATGATCAATCTGTGTGCGCGCACACACACGCGCACAACCACAGTGGCCACTAACCCATTAAGGTAGCCAGGGAAAGGCTCATCTGATAACCCCTGAGGGCCCATTAGTGATTCACATCAGTCATGACATCATCACTTCCTTTAACACACACACATTCACTCAAGGTTTGGATAAGGCTTGGCAGACGTTTTTAACTCCATATGGACCTGAATGCAGACTGAGACTGTCTGGTAGGCGCTGTGGGGTTTCACTATCAAGGTCTCTGGAGGATGTGTAATAAACCACCTAAGGAATCAAGGTTACCCAAAGTCTATAACATTAACACCTTTAAAAATCTTTTTAAGGTTACTACATGTACTGCAGCAGATTGACATCACTAAACCACTGTCACATTAATTTTGCCAATTACATACACAAACAAGGCCATTAACAGGACATTTGGCAGCTTGTACGCAACGACAACAAATCTGCTGGAATCCTTTTCAGCACAATTGGAGATTGTTCCGTGGCACAAAACAGGCAAAGAGCTGCCTGTTTCTCCAGCTCTAATGGAGCTGTGTCTCTCACATTTGCAGATGGTCCTAGAAATGACAGGCTGATGGAAAAATCACTTTCAGTGTTTATCCTCTTCAGTATAAAGAAAGAGAAAATGTATACACACAAAGTGATTGCAGGGATGGGGGGTAAGACCAAACAGAAACAGCAAACCATGCAAACTTTGGTTAACAAAAATATATCAGTAATTGAAATCTAAATCCATTTCAGGCAACATTTTTGGTCCTGTTTTAAAACAATGACTTGTTTTATGACTTTTATGATTTTATGTATTTTATACTGACAGCATCAGCTCATTTTAGCTTTTCACAGATGTGTCAATGTTAGCATGTTGTAACAAACATAACAAAAATGTTTTAAGTAACAAATATTTGCTGTGCAGAAACACTAAAAACCTAGAGGGTAAGTCAGTGTCTTGTTTACATAGTTACATCTATGAGCACTGACAGGTTTACTTTTCAGTGGTAAAATGCTCTGTATGTAGTTCTGGTCACTATTCTAAAAAAAAAAACTGATTTGGTGGACCTTCATTGAAAATATTTAATTGTGTTATGTCTGTTATGCTTTAACAAGAATATTAGCTTATAACAATTATCATATTCTTTAAGGAATGATTTTGGGGAAATGTGCATATTCATGTTCTTGAGGAACGTTAGATGAGAATATTGATACCACTCTCATGCCTGTATGCTAAGTATGAACCTACTGCTAGCTAGTTAGCTTAGCACAAAGAGTGGAAACAGGGGGAAACAGCTAGCCTGGCTATGCCCACATAACAAAGTCCACTAACCAGCACCTCTAAAGCTCACTAATTAAAATGTTATATGTTTGTGTGGCAGCTGTACAGAAGATCACATTCTGTACTGTCTCTGCTTCCAGTTAAGAAATAGTCTCGGCACATAACCCTTGCAGAATGCAGTTTGTTTTTTTGTTTTTTTTTACATTTTTACATTTTGGCTTTAGTACAGATTAAACAAATGGGATGAAACCTTTTAATTTATGAGTTTAAGATGAGCTGGTGGTAAGTGGTATTATTCTTTTCCTACTCTTAGCAAGAAAGCAAATATACACATTTATCAAAATGTCCATTCTTATTTATATGGTGACATCAGTCTCAAAACTTCAGTATCTGCTGGGCTCTAATACAGGTTAAAAAAACTGGACTGAGAAGGAGATGGCAGCATAACAAGCTTGTATATGAGGTCAATAGTTGTTATTGTATTTCATGCATGCCATTAGTCCATCACATGGCAGCAGAGGTGGGCAGACCAGACCACGGTCATGTGCCACCAGAGAACATGATGATCTTATCTCTGATGTATATTTCAGCCTGTCGACTTGTGTGTCAGTAGGCCCAATAACCAAGTGGTTGTCTTAACAATGCGTGAAACCATTTCGATAAATCTTTGTCCACACATTAGGAAGTTAGTGATATAAAGTTTTAACTTGAAAGCACTTAGAGGGCCATGTAGTTGAAGTGCTGTAACAGTCTGGAAAACTGCGGCTTAAAGTAGAAACAGGAAGCTGAGAAAACATTGGCGAGATGGCCATTAATCTTACAGGGGTTAAAGAGCAAACTGTCCAGTAGTAGAGTTTTATAACGCTGTTTTTCTTTTCAAAGCCAATGTTAAGTGCTGTGCTGGTGGAGTGAGATATTTTTTGGTCATATGACTACAGTGAGGTGAGAGTGCAGCTGCTCTGCATGTAGTTGCACACTGTAAAACACCTGAAAGGAAGGAAAGTGAGGACAGTTTAGCATGTTGAGCGGAGTGAGCTGAAACCTAAAATAACTGCTATGATGCTGGTGTTAAAGATTTTTTGATTTCATACTGTGAATGTTACCCATGCTGAAACAAACACTCACTGTTGTCAGAGGTGTAAAAAGTACTCATTTAAGTCTTGTGTGTGTGTGTGTGTGTGTGTGTGTGTGTGTAAACACAGCCAGTTTTGGCAGCAGCAGGTTCTTGGCGCCACATGTCTTTGTTGTGTTTGAGTCCCTCTCTCAATTCCCCTATCAATACTGTTTTTGCGGCAACTCCCCCGATAAGCTGTGAGCCAAGAGAGGGACCGAAGAGAGGGAGAGCTCTGAATATTCTGAAAGAAGGAAGTAAGAAGTTAGAGGACCCAGACCTCATACAGGAAGAAGACATAAAGAAACAACTACCACATACAGCACACAGAGGAATCTATAAAAGCGTCTATGACAGAAACTCTGAGAGAAATAACGAGAGAATGACAAAATACGAAAGACAAGGTACTGTAACAGCCTTCCCAGGTGAATTTATTGTAAGCTGGATGTTCATTTGTCGCTGAATGTCTTGTTGACACGGCTCCAGCTTGAGAGCTCAGCTCAGATAGGGAGCACTACTGACTAATGGCTTATATTTCGCTAATTGTGATGGTTAATGAACTGTTATAAGCCACATATTACCACTAGATGACATACTGTACTTTAAGTTATAAAGTGATGCCGGTCGTGTCTACGATGTGTGGGCAGAGCTTTGATGTGTATCCTGTTTATGTGTGTGAGTGTACTAGTAGTGTGTGAAGTAGCAAACATACTGTGTGTAAGCAGAAGGCAGTGACAAGAAGCTGGGCTCGCCTCTGACTCTGTGCCTGTAGCAGAGCATTTAAAGACCTGTTTAATGCTGCTTCGTCATGTAAGTGTCATGAAGGCTGTGGCAGGCAGTTACAGCAATGTGACAGGATGTGCAACAGCTCACAGCAAAGTCATCTGGTTATCTCTTAAAAGGATGTTGGTGAGCTGAGTTCTATACCAGGCTGATTTCCTGTGTAAAACATATTTCAAGGTGTAATGTAGAAGCCTGAAAATTACCGATGAATACATCCACGCTCATTGTTCTGGCTCATGTTGACTCTAAGTGTTAATCACGATGATCTCACCGCAGGCAGGATGGGCTCAGTTGGTGCTTCTCCTCTGCCGTGTCTGAGGTGTTTCCATGGCGGCTGGCGATGTCCACAGGGAGCTCACTGTCGCCGGGGAGCCATTTTGTTGGTTGTTAGGCATAACAGTCAGACAGAAGAATCCTTTTGTTCTGAAGAATAGCCTGGCTCTGTCAATACATGGGCTTACACTTGTATATTGTACTCATTTGTGTCTCAAATACTGTATTATTAAGAGTTTATTATCACATAAGACAATGAAATAAGGAAATCCTTTTCTGTCAGTTGAGAAAATCATTTCATTGACCAACTATTTTGGCTCTAGTACGTTACACTTCCTGTACAGTAGGTGCTCATTATTCAGCAGAGAAATTTATTGTATCCTTGCGTATTTTTAGTTTCACTTTGAAGACCCTTCTGACAGAGAGAGTTTATTTGCCAACAGGGACAAAATGTGAAAATAGAAAAGACCTGACCATCACAATGATATAATCATACAGTTCTAAAATCCAGTTATACAGATGAGTGATTCCAAGAAAATTGCAATAGAAACTAATAAATGAGTCATTAAGGTTTTTGTTCCCTAAGTGTAAAGAGTTTTGTCTGAACCATAATGATTAATAGATCACATATATCACTGCACTGAACAACAGTTTGTTGTTTTTATATGTAACTTTGCATGCATTTGCCATATGTATATACATGTATATTAATATTGTGCAGATGTTGCCATTAATATGAAGCTTCAGTAACATGCATTCAAATGTTATTGTTTTAGAAAGCTCACTGGCCTGTGTGATGGTTGATGTGTAAATGTCAACAGCAACTTTTTACCAGCAGCTGTGGTTAGCTGGTTTTCATTTAAGTCTTCCCTGAATGCAGTTGTTGGTGGTTAGTTAAGAGCCCTCCAAGTGAAACCACACTCAGTGTGTCTCATTATGTGTGAGATTGAAGTTAGAAGTCTAAAAATCAGTTTACACAATGCAATAAATACAGTCCTGTTGTCTCTTTTTATTCCCAGGAGAGTCCAGGAAGTTTGATCCAAACTTCAAAGGACCAATCCACAACAGGTGAGACGACTTATTTAATTGTTCATCATAATTTATTTATTTTCTCGCTGTACAACAGGACAGCAGTAACAATACTCTGCCTTCTCCTTCACTCAGGGGCTGCACAGACATCCTCTGCTGTATCCTCTTCATCTTGGCCTTGTTGGGGTACTTTGCTGTGGGTATCCTCGGTAAGACTGATCCTTCCATCACTACAATACATACTGTTAGACAATTTAGAGAATACCCTACTTTTACAATTGTATACATTATTTATTTTTATATATTTAGACTAATCAATATAAAAAACTTGTCACACTACTCTTTTTCTTGCCTTCATCAGGGTGGTGTATGAGGTTGTTTTTGAAATATAAACGATCATCAATACTAAATATATGTAAATTTACTAGTAGCAAAAATTGCATCATGAAACAAGTTTAAAAGTACTGATCATCAATCAAAAAAAAACCTTAATGAGGGCAAGATACCTAAAGACATTTCGATGGACTGGTAAACGTTTTAATTTTGATGGGTAGACAGTATAGGTCACTTTGGTATGCACCTTGCTGTGTGGGTGTATTCACAAAGTTGGAAGTTGGTTATGTATATACAACATTATGTTTTGTCTATCTGCTCTCTGAAAATGCAAGTTTTTCCCCTGTCCTTAGTGTAGTGTGAACTGAGTCTGTCTTCAGGGGCTGGGGATCTTTGATTTATTGCCAGCAGAAATATTTATACATACAAAGTTGCACATTTGTTAGAAAACATTCAGTTTAAATTTAATGGAAGATCTTAAGCAGTAAGCTAATGTAATGTATATGGTCATTTGATTTAACATCTGTATTTATCCTGAGTGATTTTTCCTCTTCTCCATGCAGCCTGGTCTCAGGGTGACCCCCGGAAAGTGATCTATCCCACAGACAGCAGGGGGCAGTTCTGTGGACAAGCTGGAACACCTCTGGAGTGAGTCACATGGCAACATGAATAGGATGATCACTTTAAATGCACCAGTTTAGGTGCAGCTCAGCTTGTGTACATTGTAAGATGACATGTATTACTGTAATCTGTAACCCCTCATTCAGGGCTTATGAGACATTTATTTAGGATGTTGGTCTAATAATAGCTTTGTGTCTTACACAACAGGAAGAAGCCTCTCCTGTTCTACTTCAACATATTGAAATGTGCCAGTCCTCTGGTGCTGCTGGAGTTTCAGTGTCCCACCACACAGGTCAGAAACAAGATCTGCTAATCTTTTTGTATTCATTGCAACTGCTGTCCTGTTTCTAACGGTCACATTAATTGTCATGATTGTGTTTTGTTATTTGTGTCCAGTTATGTGTGGAACGCTGTCCTGACCGGCATCTTACCTTGGTGAAAGCTAAGTTAGGCAGCAAAGATGACCGTGAATACTACCAACAATACTGCAAGCCAGGAGTGGACTTCACCAAACAAGTAATCAGATTATTCTCATTATTCATATTCTATACATGCTTAAATGACACTGTGAAATGCACAATATAACAAAAAAATCCAAAACTGCTTTAATGGCTGTTTTACATTGCCCAGAGTCCTCCTGAGATCCTGAGGGATGGCTTGTGTCCTGCCATGCTGATGCCCAGTAAAGCCTGTAAGTGAGAAGTGTGTTCAAGATTCCCTGTGCTCAATTTTCATCCACACAGCACGACACTGTGTCTGTGGGTTTCTAGTGAGGCTGAAACAAACGGAACCATATAAACACTGATCATCTCCTCCCTCCACAGTCACATCGTCGCTGCCTTCCTGCCTTGGGAACGATGAAAGGAGGGGTGGTGGTGGTGGGCAACGAAACCACTTTTGATGCCGGACAGGGTGTAAATATCAATGCCACCGAGGTGCTGGAGGCATCAAAGTGAGTCTTGTTCACTACATGGCAACATATACAGCATATCCAGGTTAAATAAATTCATAACATAACAATTTAAAACTTCAATCAACACACAGGCACAGTTCTTTATAGTTTCAGATTCTCCTAATCCTAAAAGTCACAAACAGTGACTAAATTAACAACACATTATCATAAAATGTGTTAGCTTGATGTACAGATAATACATGAGTAAGTAATTGATAAGTACATCGATTACTTATCATTGAAAACTGAATTCCCTTAACTTGGTCTTAGACTGTTTTAGGACATCACTTTGTTCTCTGAAATCTAAAGGTGGACATGGTCTTAAACCAATTAGTCCAAAAATTCCTTGGTTTCTGCTCCAGAGAAAATGCTGTTAAGATGGGTAAATGAACTAACTCTTGCTGGACATTTTTGTCACACATCAAGTAATATTGTGTCAGCTGACAGCTGACAGCTGACATACCCCATCACCACCGTAACTCACCGCACTGGTTTGACAGCCTATTTAAAGGCATTTATGTTCTGATTTGCTCTCTACACTGATGTGGGCTTGCTGCAGCCTGCTTTGGTTCTGCTCTATTTGTATGCACCCTGGAGGGTCTTTATGTCAGTGTTTTCTATCAGGTGTTATTCCCACAGGGAAATGCTCTCTGCTTGTTACTTTATCAAGATGATGAATATGCTTGCTGTTGTTATGCTGTGCAGAAGGAGTGCTTGACAGTGTAGAGCTAAACTACCAAAGCAAATTACATTTGTCATCTTAATTTGCAAAATGACATGACCTGCCTAATGTAATTTATCTTACATTCTATATTTTGCATTTTGCATGAGTCATTTCTGGATGAATTAAAGACTTTATCTATTAAATGAACAAGTTTCAAATTAAAAGTCTAAATCTGCAGTTGTCCCTTTTTACCAAGTAACTTTTGTAAATTTCGTACAGCAATGTTGACAAGAGGAAATGTTTCTGAAAATGTATGTTACAGTAATTCAGCTTATTGTCCTTGTTTTCTTAGTTTGTTTGTCCCTGGTCATGGACCTCTGAATCACAATTGTAGTAAAAGGAAGGTGTCAGACAAGTGCTTGCTTTGTTAGCGTTATCTTACCGGTGAAATGCTTTAGCTGCTGTTAAAAAGTTAATACAGTGATGCTACAGCTGTATGCAGCACATAGATGATCAACTTTACATGTTTGGTTTGAGTAGTTTTACGATGAAAATTATTCATTCTTCAGTGTGTTTAGCTAACAATGTTTTCAGTTAATATAGCTAGCCACATAACCCTCTCAATTGTTCCACCGATGTTATAGACACACGCTGATTTTACTCACCATATTGATCATTCAACTAATACTGTTATTTATTAATGTGTTCAGTTATATGCCTATTTTTGTCTGATGAACCCATAGCAACATTTTGTCAGTTTCAAGGTGGATGACCACCCTGTTAATTTTAACCTAATCTCTTTTTAACAGGAAGTCAAACATGGTTGTTGAAGCTCGCCAGGTGGCCATGAGAATTTTTGAAGACTACACTCAGTCTTGGCATTGGATATTGCTGTAAGTCTGACCATTCTTTACAGTAACAGACAGTGTTAAATAGAACACCAGGAATATGAGGGGGCTTCAGAAAGTTTGCGGAAAAAGTACATAGCTAAATCATATGCATATTTTGATCTCAATGCACCTGTGCATTCACATACTAATGTGTCATAAGATGTTCTTACATGAACCCTTAAATGCATGTTGCAATGCAAAAATAAACATCATACCTTAAACCATTTTTTCCAACTGTCCTTTTTCCATGAACTTTTTGAAGCCCCTTCGTACAACAATATATATATGTATATATATAATGTTTTGTGGTCACCTGACAAGATAAGTAACCTTGTGGCTGAAATTAATTATGTGTGAAGAGCATTTGAATATTCAAGACTGACCCTCATTTTGAAACCAGAAAATACACGACTGAAATTGAAAAATCATGGGCTAATATGCATATGATGTGTCCACTTTCTCTAGTGCTCTGGTGATAGCCATGATCGTCAGCTTGATTTTCATCGTCCTGCTGCGGTTCTTGGCTGGTGTCATGGTCTGGGTCATGATTGTGTTGGTTATTCTAGTCATTGGATATGGTAAGTCTTCAGCCTCTGATAATAAGTAGACAGTTGCTATTTCAGATTGTTGTGCTTTTATTGAAATGATATATTTTTTTAAAACTCCAATATGTATTTCAACTTTTTTTTAAAGGAATTTTCCACTGTTACATGGAATATGCCAGTCTGAAGGGAGAGCCTGGCGCTGACGTCACCATCCGTGACCTGGGCCTGCAGACCGACTTCTCTGTCTACCTGCAGATCAGACAGACTTGGCTGGCCTTCAGTAAGCACAAACATGCTTTCACTCTATAATACACTCTGTATCAACTGTTGATGAATCCTATTAATCTGTTTCATTCACCATTTTCAGTGATCATCCTGGCTATTGTGGAATTCATCATCATCTTGCTACTCATCTTCCTCAGGAAGAGAATCCTAATTGCCATCGCTCTCATCAAAGAGGCCAGCAGGTCAGTCTCAGTTGGTAGTTTATTCCAGTCTTGCATTGTGCAGCATCATTCTTTTCTGTTTTCCCAGATAAGGTGGAAATGTGACTGCATCAGCTCACTTATTTTAAAGCAGCACCAATCAATAGCCATCCAGTATTGATGTGTAATGTGACAAGAGTCACTCATACTGATGGATCCCCAGATAATTATCGCCCAACTTTGCAGTTCCCTTTAGCTCCACAAAACACTTTAGTGTCTCTCAGCTCATTGTTTTGGTTTTCCAGCCCACAACTTTACTGTTGTGGTTCAGCTCTCATCAATCTTGTCTCTGCTGCAGTGGGCAGCTGTTTTCAGTAAAAGAGCTCTGATAAGCCCACTGTACACTACCTGACCAGACACAGTCAGCCACTGGTGAGGGAACATAGTAACTAATAGCAGCAGCTGAAGAACCAGATATTTCCTTCAGTAGATGATGAAGACCAGACCATAGTTGTAAATAGGCACTTGTTAAACACATTTAGTATTACAAATGTTTAGACTGATGAAAGTGTATGTTGCCATTGTGTTAAAAGCTTGTTCTGCTGACACCAAATGGCCAAAAAATCAATTAATGCTGCTTTCATTTGATTGTATTTGTTTTTGTAACAGCAGAGAAGAGACCCATAGTTCTTACATTTAACCTTCACTGTTAGGGAGTGCTGAGCTGGTTGTTTGGGGAAAATCCCTCTTCCTTTTGGAGAGTATTATAACTGAGCTTGTTAACATAACATTTCAACCATTGTTTTCTTTTTCAGAGCCGTTGGTCATGTGATGTCGTCTCTATTCTACCCACTGCTGACCTTTGCCCTGCTGTCTGTGGTGATTGCCTACTGGGCCATCACTGCTGTGTATCCTTTCACTTTTCAGTTGATGATCAAAGATGGTCAAAAATAAATGTTTTACTGTGTAATTTTTCCTTCCTCTTATCACCTGCAGCAGGTGTAGTATTTCCATATAAATAGGCACAGATCACTCTTGAGTATGGCCTTTTCAAAGATGTCCTCCCCTTGGTGTCTCCTTGACAACTCTGCCCAGTTTCTTGTCCACCTCAAATGAGCAGGTGTACAAAGTGTTCAACACGTCTGAGTGTGAGTACTCACGAGAGACCTGCGACCCCAAGGTATGTCTCTAAATGTCAATGTCGCATTAAATCTAATGTTAGAGGATGTGTGTGGTGCTTCAGAAAGGTCTGCCAAAAAGCCAAATACAGTCTGCTAATACCTGACACCTTTTAGAATGAAAGATCTCTTTAATAATCCTGTGGTCTGCCCCTTCTCTCTTTCTCCAGACATTCAACACCTCCAATGCCTCAGCTCAGTGTCCAGATGCAGAGTGCCTGTTTGCCTTCTATGGTGGTGAGACCCTCTACCACAAATACCTCATCCTTTTCCAGTTCTACAACGTCTTCTTGTTCTTCTGGTGCGCCAACTTTGTGACTGCCCTGGGTCAGGTCACTCTGTCGGGGGCCTTCGCCTCATATTACTGGGCCTTCAAGAAGCCCGATGATATTCCTGCCTTCCCCATCTTCTCCTCGCTGGGACGCGCTCTCAGGTTAGAAGATGGATTTGTATTTTTTTGAGAGCAGTCTGTGCATGTACACGTACAGTACAGTATATATAGTTGTGCATCAACCCAGTGCATTTTCATTCTCAAATACTGTACACATATTGTTTGACACTGAATGGAGTATTCTGAATTGTAAAGTCAATATGATGCTGTGTGGTTTAGTCAGTGTTGTTTGGGGTATTCACTCTAAGCAAAAGGTTGATGTGCAGAACTGCCACAGTTTTAGGGAGGTTTAGGTTTGGGTTATTTTCTCCATATATGACAGATGGAAGGATCAGTAGGAGGGACTGTTTGATGCTCACAGTTGGCCTCTCTTTCCTCCTCTTGTATAGGTACCACACAGGCTCCCTGGCTTTTGGCTCTCTGATCCTTTCTGTGGTTCAGGTCATCAGGGTCATTCTGGAGTATCTGGATCACAAGTTGAAAGGTGAGCTGATTTAACATTAGAACAAGAAGGCAGTGGGTGTTGACTGACTACATACCCTCATGATTATCCTACATTCATCAGTAATTATGGTCAGAATAATGCAGGCTATCTAATACTGCAACAACTAACAGGGTTATCACAAGCGCATATAACCAATAATGACATGAATGTAGGCAACACTTGTTCACACATGTTCATATAATGGCTCTCATCCTTCAGGTGCTCAGAACAAATTTGCTAAATTCCTGCTAAGCTGCTTGAAGTGCTGCTTCTGGTGTCTGGAGAAGTGTATCAAATTCCTTAACAGAAACGCCTATATCATGGTGAGTTCTTGTAACTGGATACAACTGCATGAGACATGTTGTGTCTGGTCAGATTTCAAAAATGTTTTTGTTGTTTTTTTCTCTCTAGATTGCCATCTATGGAAAAAGTTTCTGTACCTCGGCTCGAGATGCTTTTTTCCTCCTCATGAGGAACATCATCAGGTGGGATTTCATTACATTAATATCAATCAATTCTATAAACACAAGACATTTTCTCACTTTATTTAATGTGAGCTATTTTTAGCTTAGTTTAATTTGGTTCACTCATTCTGAGCTGTGCCCATTTCAACTCAGGGTGGCTGTTTTAGACAAAGTGACTGACTTCCTGCTGTTTCTGGGGAAACTCCTCATTGTTGGCATTGTTGGTAAGAGAGTTTTTCTTTATTTTACTTTATTTTTATCATGTGGTATCTATGTGGAGCGAGATTTGCTTTCTAGTTTAAATCCAGAAATACTCATTCTTTTTTCTCTACAGGGATATTCTCTTTCTTCTTCTTCTCTGGAAGGATCAAAGCAGTAGAGGATGCTGCTCCTTCTCTGAACTACTATTGGGTGCCAATACTGGTAGGAAACAGTTATATTTGTATGATTTAATCCTTTTTGTAAGGCTGATCTGAGAGCTGTGATGCCACAGCACAGGTCTTGAAGTATGTGATTTTCTGCACTTAGACAGTGGTAGTGGGATCCTACCTCATCGCCCATGGTTTCTTCAGCGTGTACGCCATGTGTGTGGACACACTCTTCCTCTGCTTCTGTAAGTAACTTTGTGTTCAGTTGAATTTCTGCCAAATTGTCTCTCCTCTTAATGGTTTCAAGCACTCATACAAGCTCAGCTGAGCTGCTGGTTTCTTCTTCTTCCTGCCATGTTTCTGACTTTTCTTCTCTTTGTCTTGTTTCTCCCATTAATTTCACTTTACTTTTATTTTCACACATTCCCTTTATTTCATGTTTCTTTCCCCTTATTTTTCCGTTAACCCAATCAAAAACACCTCAAATGCACACCCGTCACACTCAAAAGGTGAGGACTTGGAAAGAAACGATGGCTCATCTGACAGGCCATACTTCATGTCACCCGAGCTGCATGAGATCCTCTCCAAAACAAAAAGGGTGGAGGAGGATCATGACGATGCAGAGCAGCCGGATGCTGCGAAACAAGTGGATGAGGTGAAACTGGAGGAGGAGACGCCTCTGCAGCAGCAACAAGACGGAGAGATTCAACTGAAGCAGCAGGAGATTCTCAAGCAGGACAACGAGGAAGAGCAGCCACTGAAGACAGACGCTGAAGAGCCGAAAGAAGAGAAAAGCGAGGAGCCGAAAGTCAACCAGGCAGAGGAGGCCGAAAAGAAAGAAGAGGTGAAAGAAGCGGCAGAAAAGCAAGAGATAAAACAGGAAGAGAAGATGGAGGAGGCGTCACCTCCAGCTGCAGAGGCTGAGAAAGAGGAGACGGGGGAAAAGGAAGAGGAAAAAGAGGAATCTAAGGAAGAAACTCCTCCCTCTGCACCACAGGAGTAGATGTCAGCAGTCAAGTCACCGCAAAAAGAAAAAAATAAATGGTGAGGTTTGGTAAACCTCATGAAGCGTAAAGAATGAAAGAAATGTCCCTACAACTTTGTGATATGGACCTGATAAATGTACGGCATACAACAAGCTAAAATTTCAGACGGCCTTGCTACGTGAGTGGTGCGTGACGTCCGGGTGGAGAAAGGTTGTGATCGACATGTGAAGGCTGAAGCAGGTCAAAAGCCCAGTGCATCTCTGTAGCTTGAAAAAAAAAAAACGCTCTCTTGTGTTGGTTTTAGAACAGTGTTGGTTTTTATATTGTGAAGATCTGTAGAACATTGTGAGTACTGAACCTGTGCCTGATTACTGTCACTAATAATTTGTTGTCTTAATCCTGTTAATGAATGCACTACAGAACCACTTAAGTACTGTGTACAGTCAGAACACACCCAACTCAGCCGATGGTGAATCTCCTTCACTGTTTACAATAATACCAGCTGACGCCAAAATGTTACAGACATATTTGATATACTGTATGAATATTGGATCTTTTTTCCTGATGGAACATGTGTATATATATACAGTAGTGTATGTCTATGATGTATTTTTTGGCTTCAGTCTTGTAGAGATCCTTTGCCGAGATGGGATCCCATGTATTGTATTGCCACCTACTTGCCTTGGTATTTGGGACTGGCGTAAGTGCTGTGACTGTGTCTCCATGATGCAGCCATCGTGACCTCTCAGACTTTGCGGACACCCCCATTGTTTACTGACCCCAACTACCTTGCTCTGTCCCTATCCTCTCTTTGTCTCTCTCTCTCTTTCTCTCTCTCTAAGTGCTGCATGGTGTTGACATGGCCTTCTGAATGCTCGCAACTAACATCTCTGGATGCTTTTGTACCTTTTTTCTTGTTTGTCACCTTGTGAAAGATGTATGTTGATTTTCCACTGAAATTACTGATGACATTCCATATTTATTGGCTGTAAATCTTGATTAAAGGTGATTGTATTTAATCATAGTAGTTCTGTTATGGGTAAATATTTTGTGTGTCAAGGAAGCTTGATGTCTGGAAGCAGGTGAGTTTACATATTTTGTCTTAAAGGGGCATTCCAACAATTTTGCACAAGTCCTAACCCCGAAGGGTTTAAAGACTAACCTAATACCACCTGAAAATCTTGTTTTTGCTGACCTCTAGCTGTTAATCTTTTAACTTGTTGCAGTGATGTATTGGCGTGCTCCAGGACCTTGTGACCACACTGTTGGGTGTGGTTACAAGTGCAACAAAGCAAACTTCTGACAACGCCCAAACAGGCTTGAAAATGAGAACCACAGTTTTTCAGTGTTAGTTAACTGCTGGAGTGCCCCTTTCATTCTTGAGTAGCTAAAAGACAAAACTGGTTATAAATAGACAAAGCATAAAATACAAGCAGGGTTAAATTACCAAAAAATATATTAAATGTTAGTCACTGTGTTGAAAAATGTTGTCTCTCAACTGCCTCTGTCCATGTTACAGTGGAGGACTTAGAGCGCAATGATGGATCAGCAGAGAGGCCGTATTACATGTCGCAGAACCTGCTCACCCTCCTGAAGAAGTCCAATGAAGAAGCCAAATCTGTAGATTAAATCACAGCTTTGTGTGTGTGTGTGTGTGTGTGTGTGTGTGTGTGTGTGTGTGCGCGCGCGCGCACACGGGCAGGCTTGTGTGGGTGGTGTTCTTAAATGAAATGCAGAACGGGGGAATTACAATGCCATTTCCTGTGCCACACTATGAAGGTAGAGAATTTTTGTGTCTTACTGTCAAATGAGATTCATGCCTGTATGATATTGATCCTTTGGTATTTTGTTACCAATTTCTCTCTGTATTTATTTTATTACAGAAGGAATTTGGGAGTTTGAGTTACAGATGATAACTGTAGTTAATTTAAGCAAAAATGCTTTTCTTTTTCATCATACATTTCTGTTGTGTGTAGTCTGTTATGCATTTCATGTGGAAGCTTTGTGGGGTCCAGTTTCAGTGAGACCTCCAGCATATGGGAGTTGTTGGAAATTAACTCACCAAAGTAAAGTTGCTTAACTGCAGGAAATTAAATGCTTAATATGATTCTTAAAGCCTTAAGAGATTACAAGTGGTTTAACTTGAACTTATTGTTATTATTTTAAAAAGCTTGTGTTCTTTTTTCATACTCTCCACTGAATATAAAACATATCCATGATTTGTGTGCAAATTATAAGTTTGTAAATGTTGTACATCGTTTCACATTTTGTTGTAAACTAATAAAGGTTTGTGTTGCCATACCAGAAAGAAAAAAAGGGCCATTGCTTCTCATCACAGGTTAATTGTTTCATAATGTTGACATTTTGTATACACAGTTTATAACCTTTAAAACAAACACGTGCACAGTCAGAGGTTCAGGCATGAAATCTGTTGTCAATAGAGCAAGATATGGGCGTCTTAGTCGTTTCCGAGTTTTATGTTTGTCTATATAGAAGCCTTTAATGATTTTTACAGTGGTGGGCTCGCATATTTAACGTTACATGCTATTTGTAAAAGAGAGAAGGTGTGGTGCTGAAATGAAATATAAAAATAGACACGTAGCCCTGCGTTTCTGCTATTGTGTATTTTGTTCGTCCTCGCGGCGGCTCCACGCTCACTTTGTCCAAGAGAACTGTGAGCGTCACTTTGGTGTTAGTGTACATGTTGCTAGGTAACACCGAGCACCTATAAGAGCTCTTCATGTATGTCAAGGTACCACTGAGTGTGGGCATATTTTTCTTTGCTAAGTGTGTAATTTACAACAACAACAGAAAATGCCGTTTCATACGGGCTCAATTAAACCTCCGCTGCATGACCAAATAGCGGAGATGCAGCGTAAAATCCAACTATTGGGTAAGTTTGTTTCAACTTGGTCTGAGCGTCGATTTTAGTCCATGCTAAAGGACGTGTTCTTTGCTACAGTTAGCTAGCTGTCATATTTGAGCTAACTTAATCAGATAATTAATGTGTGAATATGTGACTAGCTACTGTAAGCCTATAACTAAACCCAATAAACATCAGTTGGCTGTAAACTGTATCATTAGTAACTACGGAAACATATCCATGTGTTGTTGGTGTAACAATTAAACGTGTCCACCAGAGGGCGACAGAACTGCTTACTATGAGAGCTCTCAATCCACCATCAAGAAGAACAGCGAGTCCATCCGCCAGCTGAGGCAGGAGAACAAGAGGCTGTACAGAAAACTGGCAGAGGCTAATGCTGTAAGTAAAGTGTAGTCCGCGCAAAACTGTGGTAAAGACACAACAAAACAGAATATACCTTTCTTTTCATTGTAATTCACTTCGGTGTATCGCCTCCTAGGGTGATGAACATATCATCAAAGTGGCTTTTCATAACAGAGGTTTGGAGAAGGATGCCTACCGCAACATGTCAGGGAAGGTGAGAGGAAGAAAGATGAATATGAAAGACGGGACAGTGTTATTTTTGTGTTTGTCATTTATTCCTACTGTCCACACACCTTAGTTTGTGTTGATGGTTGTGTGACAGCAAAATTTCAGATAAAATATACCCTTCTCGACCTAGTTTCTAACTAGTTCAACAAGTGTCTTCCCTCTTCATGTCTGTATGTCTGCTTCTATTAGCCCACCAACACTTTTCCTTTTACTGTATTTTTGGCAGGTCAGCCCTGACAACACTAGACCAGAGAGTGCTATCCAAGAAGAAGCGCCTCAATGCCCTAAAACACACCACCCAGACTTACCAGCAGAGCCTCAAGGAGCTGAAGATGGAGTACCAGAGAATAAAACCAGAGGGCAGCAATGGAGCACAGTCTGCTGATGCCCGCACTCGGAAAAAAGAGGAAGATGCCATGGTACTTAACTCTCAAACTCATGATAAAGATGTGCAAAACATGAAAACCACAGTTTTTCTTTCTTGGTGTGGTGAGTCCACACAGGAGATAAACACCTCTGTGTTTGTGTCTTCAGAACCTCCGGGCGCTGGAAAATAATCTGGAAAAGACCCAGTTTAAGTGCAAGGAGGCCGAGAACATCATGACTAACTATCTGAAACTCAAAAGTCACCTGCAGGTTTGTCCAACATGCACATTTTTAGCTTCAGAATAATGTTTTGTGCTACACAAACTCATCCTCACTTGTTGGAAATGTTGCTGGTGTGTTGTGGGCATTGTTTTCCATGGTGATTTGTGTCTAAAAAACACTCACTGTTGATTATTTTGAATGTAGCCTTCATCGTTTTTAGTATTAATATGGTAACTGTGCATTAGCCATCAGCAGATGAGAGTGAAAACACTGGTAGATCATGAGTGTTTGTACACAGTCTGCTAATTATTTTCAGTTAGGTATTGTGCAGAGAAGCAATGGTTGCTCACCGTTGTTTTGCAGGGTAATGACCTGTGCTTTCGGCACTTTGTTTTGCTTTTGATATGGGACTCTATGTCAGTGCAGTCACACTGAAAGTCTTATGCTTACATTTTCAATGTCACAAATTTGGCTGTGATGTTAATACATACATAGCTTAGGCTGTAATTCCTAGATCATGTAACAATCAGCCAGTAATAAGGAATGTGATGGTCCAGAGATTCATCAACTTTTTTACTCATTTGCCCTCTCTTCCATTCCTTCTATACATACAATTTTCTCTCTCTGCCCTTCACTTCTCTGCTCTCACCTCTTCAGGAGGAGAGTCTGACTTTTCAAGGCCAACTGGACAGTCTGGAAGCAGAAATCCTGAAGCACAGAGAGGAGCTTCATAACCTGAAGGTCATGTACAACGATGCCCAGCTCTCTAAAGAAGCTGCCAAGGTGACTTGCAACCTCCTCTGCAAGTTGCATGCATGATTCTCATAAAGGCAGCAGAAGGATGATTCACTGACCATTACTGTCATCACTATTGATATAAGTTATGTGAGTCACAAGCTAGGTAGCTACAAAGGCTTTTCCAGATTCACCTGTGCCCTTTTAAATTTGATGCATGCAACGTGTATGTACATTAGCATACCAAATCACCCTATATTGTGTGAACAACAATTTCTCCCCAAAACAGTGTTGCTCTGTCTTCTCTGTCTTTTTCTTTCTTTAAAGTAAGTGCCCAGCTGAAGATCATGGTGGCTGAAGTGCAGTTTTTGTCCACATGGTCTCTTATGACAACAAAAGTCATTCTTGTGCCTGAATTATAGTCATCACTAACACACTGCTGTCTCACTGTGTTTGTTTCCTTCTCTCCTTCCCTCCCTCATCTTTTTATCACTCTTTCCCTTGCTTCTTCCTGCTAGGCCGAGTTACAGCAGCAGGAGGAACTGCTCTACAAGGAGCGCAAAGAGAGAGAGCGTATCATAACCAGCTACAGGAAAAAAGTTGAGGAGCGCAAGGCCCAGGCTGAAAAAGTGGATAGAAGGGTGAGATATGGGATGGTGGTACACACTGTGCATTATGTACAACTTAAGAATATTATTCTGGTGTACACTTTTATTTTGATTTTCTCTCTTGTTCCATCTTTTGATCACATACTCTATTACTGGCCATGTGCACTTAATAAACAGAAACATGCAAATATCTGAATGACATCGAAGGGCCTACAACACTGTGATTACTATCTAAACTTTTCTAAAAATATAATTTGATTCAAAACAGAGACATTATTTTAGGTGAAAATGAGTAATTTACATTTGGATTGGTTGTAAACTTTGCTACCTGCAGACCCAGAGAACAGCTATGCAGCCAGATGAACTGAGCAGTGAGGCCCAGCGCAGCACCACCAGAATGGCAGGTGAAGAGGAGAAGGCCATCTCCACTTTTGAGGAGGCCTTCCGACGCATCAAGGAGGCCACTGGAGTCTCAGATGTACAGGTATGGATGTGGACAGAGAAGGATTTAATATATCTACTGCTGCTTACATATTAATACATTTTTTCATGTGTTCTGTGTATAGGAGATAGTGGAGCGCTTTATCTCACAAAAGGAGACACACCAACATCTGGAGGAGCTGAAGGAAGAGAATGAGAAGGTCCTGCAGCAGCTGAAGGAGCAGAAGGAGCTCCTGAATCAACAGTTCCAGGATATGAAATATTCTGGAGAGGCTAAACTCTCCAGGTGAGACAACCAAACAGTAGTAGAGGAGCAAACGTATTGTGTATTCAGTTGTGTAATGCTTCCTCTGTCGCTCACTGTCTCTTATCTATTGCTTCAATAGTGACCAACAGATGCTGGAGGAATGTGAGCAGCAACTGCAGGCCCAGCAGCAGAGGTGCGATGCAGCTAAAGAGCGTCTGGATTGGCTTGTTAAAACCCTCAGTATTGTTCGAGCCGGAGTGGAGCACCTGGCAGACAAACTTCAACACATCACACTGGTAAATACAACCTTAACCATCATCACTGTGTTTTTTTCCCCTGTGTTAATAACTTTGGTTTTAACTCTAGTGGTTTTAACTCTAGTGACCATCAAGTTAAAGTCTGCTCACCATCCTTCCATCTCTCTCCAGAGTGAGGACACAGTGGCTGATGTGTCTCCAGACTCAGATGAGTTTGTGTTGGAGCTGATGACCCAGTGTGAGCTGAAGCTGCAGTTACTGCAGGAGGAGCTTCAAGGAAAGGATCTGGCCGCTATTATGAAAGAGATGGAGGAGGAGGAGGTGAGTCAAAGCTTTACTGTTAGCCAGCATCACAGTGGGTTGAAACGTGGGTTCAGGTTTTAGGACTGGATTGGGTATCAAAAACTGATTTGCATTTTTAACAGGTGGTCCTTGTAAAGTTATACAGAGGGTTGGTGTGCAGTTTTAGTGACAGGCGTGTGAGAAATGCATGGGCGGATCATTAAATGAATCACAGTGCACATACTGTCCTCATTAAAAAGAAATGTTGGCACATGAGCGGCATTACATTACTCACACGTGAGTAGGTGTATCTGATGAAGTGACTGATGGTCATCCGAACAACATATTCTGTCACTAATAAACATCTCTGCAACTGATGACAGTGAAGTGTTTGGGAACAGCTTAAAAAAAACTAGACTGTGTTAATGAGTGCTCTGTGAGGACTATGTGTTAGTTATAGCCAGGATATCTGGAGCTTGTGAAAAAGCACTGAATTCATTGTCTACAAGAAAAGCCTTTGAAGGTATTAAAATGTCATTTTAATTTAAATAAATTTCTGTCATAGGCAGTAATAATAGTTATAAGATGTATTTGTATGTAATTGGTTCAGTCAGCACTATCAGACTTGATAGTGAATTGAACACTGTCACTATTGCTACTGTAGCTACAGCAGCTAGAAAGCTCATTATCTTCTGATGAGCAAGTGTCAGTTTTAGCAAAAATTTAAATTCTACTTAAATATGGTTATGAATTATTTTTAATTGGTAACTCCATTCAGCCCTCAGTACAGACTGACACAATCAGTTATGTCATCAGGAATTATTGTATACTGTTCAGAAGTACAAAAAAAAAGAGTAAATAAGTCACCCAAGGTCCTACTCAGCCCTATTGGTTTTCCATCATAACTGTCATACTTTGCCTGGTATGACCATGAAACAGGTGTTGCTTTCTATGTGGTGTAAAAAATGTATTAAATTGAACTCAGTGAACCCTGCAGAAACATAGTTTTGGCAAAGGGCGTGTTTGGACTCTTGTTTAAGCCTCCATTACACAGTGTGACACATGAACAAAGCATGGCTGAGCATGTATGCATGCATGCTGCTGTGCTTCCATCGCTTATCTGAATAGAACAGCAGCCATCAGAGCAACCTGAAGTGTTTGTTCTTGATTACTAATGCTCGGCAGCACCTTCTCTATTTGAGAACATGGGATATCAGAGTGTTCCATAGGAAACACGTAACAGTCTGTAGGCCATTTACTCATGACATTGACTGTTTTACTCTCAGATCCATTTTTAGAAGGTATAATCTTATAATTGACGTAACTCTGAGCTGATAATTTGAAAATCAGTCCAGCCTTGTTTGCTTGACAGGTACTGTTAGACATTGCTTGGCTGTCCTGGTCTTTTCACTTCTACCATTAAGAGGAACGTTATGTCTAGAAAAGATTTAAAAGTTGACAGCTCCCATCTTTCCCATGTATAACTTCAAAATGGATCATGTACAGTTTTTTCTAACAAATGCACTTTCCTGGTGAAAAATAACCTCCAGATAAATGGGAAATTAAGTTTATACAGGCCCAAAAATCAATCAATAGTCTATACATGAAAAATAAGTGTATAAACCATTATATTGGCAAAACAAATTTATCAGCTTTGTGATATTTCCATATCATATTTCATTCTGCTGTGAACATATTGTTTGTTCTTACAATTGCATTTTTTTAGTTTTTTAGATTTTGTTTATGTTGTTCTAATATTTCTTGATGCCAGGTTGATGAACTGTATAAACACCAGGTGGAATGGTAATTAAGACCTGGACTTTATCCTCATATCCCTGACAAAGTCTGATATATGTTGTATTTTATAAATATATTTGAATGTTGTCAGTATACCAAACCAAAAACAGGTAGACCCTCTGGGACATTGTGGGTTTTGTAGATAGACATTAATCATGGAGAAATGACACTGGCAAATGTAGAAAACACTTGTCTAACTACTGGTAGTCATTGATCATTGACTATGTGCACTGTGTGTCTGTGTGTTGCTCTGAGCAGTTCTACATCAAGATTGAGGGGAAACTGCCGGCTTACAACACCCGAGTCAAGCTCCCCGAGGACCAAAGACTGGACCCCTTCAATGACGGTGAGCTGGGAGCCACTTACACGCACACACATAAAATTACACACTCTGAATCTCTCTCTTTTTTTAAACTGTCACTGTTTGCGTCTCAGAGGACGAGAGCGAAGAGGACGAGGCTGACATCATCTCACGGGAGGCCCTGAAACGTCAGTCTCAGCTGATCATTGACTCCAAGTCCAAGAAGAAGCCCTGGAAGAAGAAGAAGGGCAAGTTCTGATCCAACACCATGAGACTCAAGAATCAACGAAAACAATTGTCTTATCAGTCACTACAAAGAATCTTGGATTTAAAAAAAAGATTTTGGCTGAAAATACAAATAAATTTTTAGACTTATTGAAAGGTGAGCACAATTTAACAGTTCTTAGATGATATTTATCAAAGTATTTGTGTCTTTGAAGCTGGTTACTTGATGTATATATGTGGATTTGTTGTGACAACAGTAATGTTCTCTGTCAGGTGTCACTGTTGCTCCAACACTTGTCTCTCCACCTCTTTTTCGCAACTCAGATTCCACCCATTCCATTCAGCCTCATGGAGAGCCAGTAACATCAATCAGAACAATGCTTTCACTTTTTTAAAAATGACCCTTTCTGTAAATAATATATGGTTGTGCGGTATGTGTAACCTGTGCCCAAAGCATTTCACTACTATTGTCCTGCTGATGGAAACCTATCTGTTGTGAATATAATGGGCTTTATCTTGCAGACAGGATGCACTGTGGCCTGCAGTGCACTGAAAACCAACACCTGTGATGAATCCAGTCTTTATTCATGGGTGAATCACATCAACATTAAAGACGCTCATGATTTGTCCCAGTGTAGGATACGATACAAAAGTGCATGTGAGACCTCACCTGTTTGCAGACATGTAGCACCAACACCTGAACTATCTCTGCTATGCTCAGCATCTCAGAAATGGTTCTGCCTCTTTGCTCACATGCTGTGCGGTTGTTGGGACCTGTTCTTGGATGTTAGGTGGATAATCTTGTTGTACGACTGAGCAATTGGCCATACAATAAATCTTCATACCTGAATGTCAGATGATAACCTCAATTATGTTGTCTATCTTCAATTGTCTGACATATCATACACGATTTCCAGGGCTCCTTCTTTGACTCACACAGCAGCAGTGACTCACCAGCCAGACTGACGACTCTTGGCTGCTGAATTGAGGCACAAGAAATAGGTGCTCCTTTGTGTGTGTGTGCAGTACCAGTTGTGTTGATATTAAAATAGTAGCAGCTGTGCATGTAACTTCATATGCAGTTAAATTCATGTCACATGAATTACATTTTTTGTGCTATTCTTGACAGCTGGTGCTTTTCTTTCTGCTCTGTTGTCTAAACTCAGCTTATCTACTTGTTTAACAGTAAACCTTCAGCACATTTTTATCTTCAGTAAACTATACAAGTTAATAGAAGCCACCTAGATTTTACTAGTGTAATATTTTGAAGGTCAGCATAGAGACAAACTTGTGATTTGAGGCTATATAAATGATATTGCCTTGGATGGAATAGTAGAGCAAATTTTAGACATTGTCATCTATAGTGGGCTGAAAGAGATAAGAAGTCTAGTCTCTGTTTACACCAGACCTCCATACAACCAATCGTTTTAACTGAGGCCTAAGATGGAAAGAAGGAAAATTGAAATTTGAAATAAAGAAATAGTTTTTGTTGCTATTTTTTTTTTTTTTATGTCAACATATTGAAAGTGAAATTAAACAAACCATGTAAAGCCCAATTGGTGTATGCATAAAACTGAAACACAACACCGGAGGAGAAATACCAAAAGTGAATGTCTGTGTTGTATGTGTTACTCATAATGTAAATTGAACAGTTTAAAATATTGAGCAAATTAAAACAGGTGTTACAAATTAATCAGACTGGGAGGAACCTCGATGACATTAAACACTAGCTTCTGTTCAGGCCTAATATATCGGCAGTCAATCAATATATCCGTCCATATATGTAGCAGGAGGTAAACAAACATTTTACTAGTGTTTTTTAAGCTGATCGACCAATCAGTGAGAGGAGGCGGGGCTGCGCTTCCTGGTGCAGAGTTTGAATCGCTGCCAGCAGCGTGACAGCGTTTCCTCATCATCTCCTGCCGAGAAGGCTTCAGTCAAACATGTCTGTTCAGTCTCTGTGAGTTTAAATCGAAACTGTCATGTCTTCATACGTTCATCATGTCTGAATAGTTACTGTAACCCACTGACAGGTAAGAAACATTTGAGCTCTTGACAGCTTACCAACAAGCAAGTATCATCAGCCAGTCGAATTCAAATGAAACATATACTGAGCAATTAACATGGCTGATGCTGAATGTCCGTGGATTTTCATTAAGCAGAGTCGCTCTCTCCATATGTATCCCCCAATGTTTCTATCTATGACCATGGTGAACAAAAGGGCAGAGGGCTTGTGCTTTATTCTAATGACGAGGGTAGTGAATAATGGGATGTAAAATGCAATCAAAATTGCACATAATTATATATCTCAGAGAACAGCCAAACAGGGAGGAGACAATTCCAACACACACATACACATACACACAAACAAACATGCGCACAGAGCATCATCCACCCACAAACACAAAGAACAATCAGCCCTCAGTGATAAATGCCATGAGTCTCCATCCAAGTTTCACACGGTCTCTTCATGAATATTCTGGCTGGACAAATGCAGCTCTGAACACTGTCTCCATCAGGATTTGACGAGATGCTGATTCAAGAGAAGCAAAATTACAGTTAAGTGACTATTTTCTTTTGGTTTATGGGTTTCTGATGGTATCTTTTAAATGCTGAGATTTCCAGATTTCTCCTGGGTTTGATGTAAAAGAAACACTTGTACTCAGTAGTTATGATAATCTGTGCTCTGTGGATGTAATTGAATAATGAGAATGTCAAACCTCTGCAGAATATTTTATTGTTATATGGAACATTAACCAGGAAGTTATATACTCTGTCATTGCAGTCTTCATGTTTTCATTAAGTGTTTAAGATGGCACCTTATATACAGTATACACTGTGTCGGAACTGTCGTTTCAGTAATACACACTTACATGTATATGCTCTATATATAGTGTATTTTGTGTTTCCACAGATTGCTACCAGTGAAAAAGCTCTGTCAATTCAAGAGACATTTCCTCAATTGTTTGAGAGAAAAAGATTTTTTATAGGTCAGCTGTATCTCCTCTCTGTAGTTTAGGGGGTTTACATGCTAATGGGAATTCGGAGAATTAAAATCATTTACCTTATTGTGTTGAGCTGCTTCTAATGAATTGAGTTAGGCTGAGCCATTAAGCCTATTTCTGTCCTAGCGTGTTTAATCTAATCATGATTTTTATAGTCATATTCATTTCCCACCAACCTAGTTTTTTAGAACTGGTCTTTGTTTCATGAAATTGTAAAGGCTGGAAACAGGAGGTTTTATAGCTGCTAATGCTTACAGCTGACCTGGACACTACTTTGGTGTTTGGAAGGTAAAATAACAGAACGATACTGCAAGGAGCCCGTGGCTGTCTGTGCTCACGCTCTCCACACTCTCCATGCTCTCCTCCCTGACACAGATGAGGCAGCAGGTGTGGGAGAGATCTGACGAGGTGTGTGGGCCCGTAGCGTGACACCGAGCTGGGGAGATGAGGACCGTTCTTCCCGTGTGTGGAGGCGGCGATGGAGGGGAGTCCCGCGGCCTCCGCAGCAGGATGGGCAGGATGAGCAGGATGAGGAAGCTGCTGTGGCTGAGGCCCAGTCAATGCGTGGACATCCACACTGACACGGAGCCCGGCGTGTGGCTGAGGAGCTTCCAGTTGTTAGACACTGACGCACAGTGTGAGGTGAGTTAGGACAAAACTACTCTGGGTTTCTAGCATCAGTCAGAGAGGATGTGTCTCTGCTTATTTGACATCCATTTTGTTGCGTTTTACAGCTTTGTCTCAATATTTTAACAAAGTTCAGGTGGCACAAATATTTTCTTAAATCATTGTTGCCAAAATATCATGCATGGAAATAACACAAGTCAAAGCATCAATACACTCATCCCACTAGTCAAAGCTCTTGGTGGAAACATGGAAATATTAACATTTGTGGGCCATTCCACCTAGCACTCAGAACCATCGCAGTACAATCTGATCAAAGACATATGACATCATCTGAGAATTTGGTTCTTTAAGTCTTCATTTGTTTTGAAAGGCTGCAGGAGAGTTGAAATGTCTGAGCCTATTTGACTATTAGAGCTCAGTGAAAAGATCAAGTCACACTTCTTTGTGTTTGTAAAGAGTCCATCCTCCTCTAGGGCTGCAACAAACAATTATTTTCATTTTTGGTTAATCTACACTTTCACTTTTTCTCTACATTAATTGATTCATTTATTTGGTCTGTAAGATTTCAGGACATTCAGTGAAAAATGACCACATTGATTTGGACAAATAATTCCAAAACCCAAAGGATATTATTGCCAATTGTCTAATCAATTAATCAACTATCAAGTATCAGGTATTACAGTGCTACATTGAATATTTAGCCTTGTTCATTAATAACAGATAAATCAGTGTTGAATTTCCAGGTCAGTTGAGTAATCACTTAATGACAAACCGCTCCAACACTAACACAAGTAATGTGTATGTTGGTGTCCTTGACATATGCTACTGTTCAGTCTCCCATCTACCTTTTATTATAGCAGTGTTGTTATTTTAATTGGTCCTTTCATTTTATTGAATTGATTAGTCTCATTTTGAGTTTACCAATGAAGTTTAGATTTAGTGTTCTCTGTTTTTTTTACAAGCTATGAATAGATCATCATGACTGCTGACTCAGCTGCTGATGTATAACACACACAATGCATCTGTATCTGTGACGAACAGCTGTCATATATATATATATATTTGGTCACTGTTTACGTCAGGTTATTCTCTGGGAACTTCTGCTATTGTTCCCATTCAGTGGAACATTTTTTCACTCAAGGCGTCATCAACAGCACCAGCTATTTAGTGACACTGAGGAGGAACTGCAGCAGCAGCCGACTCTCCAGGAAGTTTACAGTATCGTATTCCATGTGGGTGTTTGGTGTATTTTCAGTTAAAAGAAGCCTTTCAGTCATCTGAAGAAGGAAATCACCTCACCCAGCGTGTTTAGGAATGGTGGCAGGCATGCTTCCACTTGTCGCCTGCCTGCCACCTCATCACCCATTCATGTGTCTAATCAGCACTAATTGAGGTCTCTCCTGGTGCTGTCTCTCCGCTCTTTTGTCCAGCCTCTGTAGCATGGCATGGGCAAACATGGGAGAATGGTGGAATGGTGGTCGATTATCAGCTCAGAGAGAGAAACTCATTAGATAAACAAAAAGCTCATTCTTCTCTTTGAGCTAAAAGAGCAGTGGACAGTCTGATTCAAACACACCCCATCTGCTCTGCTCATCAGTGTTACTATAATGTTTTGCTTCTAGTCAGTTTATCTCTGAATGCAGGGACATTCTGAAAGATCTTAACTCATATATTTTCCTGCATTCATGCTTCCTTGAAGTCAAAAAGTTGAAGTCACTTTTTAGAAGCACAGTGGTATGTCTCCACCACACCCCTGACACCATGGGCAGGAACATGACATAGAAGCCGTTTGAGGAAAACTGTCCCGACTGGATTCTTGTAGAGGCAGAGGCACTGAAATGCACAGGTCACACCATGTGAATGTTGGCTTCCAATTGACAGAAATCTTTCCTTTAGTACCAAGCATTTAATCTCTTCCTATAAAATAATCGCTGGTGGTTTTGTAAAACTGAAAACAAACGTTTCCTGCTAGAATGTGGAGCTTGTTTAAAGCTGCTGAGCCTGTTCTTGATCCAGATAGAGAACTTGAGGAAATTTGATTAATTGAAAGTGAATCTCTTTAATGTTTGGCCACCAGGTGTCACAATTATTGTCTCTGCCATGTATTTCTGTAGAGAGAAAAGTTTAGATACATTATGTGCTCAGTGATTAATTCTGTGACAGGTGGATCTTAAGATGGAATACAACTACGCTTGTACTGGTGTCATGGGGTCATTGTTTTGAAAACACATTTTTAAAATATATTCACATAATTCACTATCACACATGGTTGTTAATGCAACATAATAATAAGTCATGTTGCATTATGTGTCTTATGCCAGTAGTCATAAGGCACAAGATAGACAGTCAAGCATAGAGTACGTGATCCCTTTTCTCTCATCATGGTGGATATAATGCACTTTTTATTATCTGCTTCAAGAAGAGTGAGGCTGTATTCTTATCCATCGATCCATCGTGCTGTTAGGCTCCAGCAGAGGCCGAGTATGAACCATTACACAGTTTGTTGACCCTGAAACCAGAGCCCACAGCCCACATCTCTAACTGAGAATACTGGCATTCCCAGACCCACAGACACCACACTGTTAGATTCCTCATCAAGCCTTATTATCAGTGAAAGATAGAATATTATAACCTTTCATGCAAAAAGTATTATTAAATCATTATGTGTCACTCAGCCTCACTGGATACTGCAAGACAGGACACACACACACACACACACAACATTCATTTTTATTCATGAATGAGCTGTTGAACACCACTCTGACTGGCTATTATTATTCATTTTTCAGAGGAATTTTTTTTTTTTTTTTTTTAACTTTTCTTTAAGTAATACTGTTTCAATTGACAACTTCTCTTCTAATCTCTTTACAATGTGAAATAGTTATTAGCTCTGAGTACTTTGAATACTTTTCCACCACTGAGCTCATAGGTTGACCCCCATGTGTATACTACCACCACCACCTATATAGTAAACAGTACAGTACAAGACAGCTTGTAATACTGCTGCCACTGTTAAATTAGTACTGATACTGATACTGATACTGAAGTGTAACATTAATTAAAAGAATAGGGACAAGCTTTTAGTTGCTCTCTAACTCTATTTTATTTTGTAGGTAATCCACTGTTTGCAACAATATGAGAAGTAATAATAGCTGTATTTACAGCCATAGCCTTATATTTAAAATCTGCATAATAATATCTGAAACCATTTATCGTCTTATTCCCATTGGTCCGTATTGTTAGCCCCGCCCAGTGAAATGCCGCCTTGTCCAAATTCCTTGTCCTCTCGCTCTCAAACTCGTCCATCCACTGTTCCTGTTCAGCTCCAGTGCCTGGACACAATTCAACTTTACACTTTACCGCATTTTGTTCTGTTAACTCTCGAAAATTAAAATGTCAAAAATAATTCAGACTGAAAACAGCTGTGGGAGGACGGAGCTGAGTCCTTGACCGCTGCCTGCGCTGCGGTCCTGTCAGAGACTTTGGGATTTATTCACTCACGAGAGCAAGAGAAAAATGGGAAAATGGCACTTATCAATGGTAGGTTTAATGACATATCAGTTATTATATATAATGCAACAATCTGTTCTGAACCAGTGACTCTGGCTCCATACGATGTCGTTTTGTCAAACTTTTTATTTGTTTTTTTTTTTTTTTTTGTTGTTGTTATTTTAGGTTTACATGACTAGTCAGTTACATATGAACGTAACTCTCCTCTCTCTGGTCACCAGGTCAGACATGATGATATAATGGTGTCATTCACTGCAGGCTCTGCACTGTCTCATTGTGTTTGGCAGCCAGCACACTAGTTTTTGTCTTGAGTTTCTGTCATGTGATATCAGGTGTTTTCAAGCATGGTCTGCTGCTATTGTGATATGTGTGTACTAAATAACACTGTGATTGCATACATCGCCTGTATGGACACACGTTCTCTACCAGTGCAGTTAAAGTCTCATTCCAGGGCTATGACTCTTTGTTGAAGACAGTACAATATGTTCGTCAGCCTCATGCTTCATTTCGACAGCAACCCCTATTTTCCCTGTGTTCCTTCACTGATACTGTACATACTTTATCATTAGGAACACCTCACTAAAAAACTATTGCAGCCTAATTCAGCAGTCCTACAATAAATCCTACCTTCATTCACAGTTTTACAGTTCTCAGTCCTCAGGTGTTTGCAACAATATCAATATATCAATATCTACAGCTATAAGATGACAAATGCTTGAGAATGGTAAGATTTCTCATTATCATTTAGACTTATCATTTCTTCTCTACAGATTCTAACACAGTGTTTGTGTGAGGGGTAATGCAGTGCTGTTGTTATCCTTAACAAAATTAGAATTTGGATTTTTTTTTTTTTTTTTTAAACATGGTCCAATAAATTCTGCCCTTGTTTGCGTCCATAAACACGTAAGGCAGTGAATGCGTCTTTTCCAAATCATCGGTCCAGTCACCAGGTGTCTGTCTGCGTCAGAGTTCAAGGCTGGGTCACAAGCAGAATCTCAAGAATGAGGTTAATTGACGTGGTGTTTGACCTTTTTAACAAAATTACTCAGTTTGAATGCTTATTGCATTTGTCATGAGGTATTTGTCGCGGATTTGTGAGATTTTCACAGCACTTCAGTAGAGCAGCCGGTGTCAAAGGAGCTCCATGACTGTTAAGAAAGCTATAATTATAGTTTTCAGACAGAAGGAAATTGAGGAAACATACGGAGGCTATTAAGTTTTATCTCATTTCTGCAATTTGTGTATTTGCAACATTTATATTGAGAAGAAAATGTGCTCTGCTTCTTAAAGTTTTGCCTATAAAGCTCAGTGAGTTCTTGTTATTCCATTATGTTTTATGTGACACAGACAAGCTCTCAAGTGCATTATGTGATAGTCTGTATTATCATAAAGAAATTAGAAAAATAGGCCACGTCACATATTTGGGTTAGTATTCGACAGATATCTTGATGACCTTGCATTCTCCCTCGCAGGACCCGGTGCAGGAGTGGGGGGAGGAGGAGGAGGACGGGGCCGTGTTTGGCATCACGCTGCGCAGGGAGCCCGTCCCGCCGAGCTCGGACGCGGCGGAACTCTCCACGGCCTTCGGCTTCGTCCAGTACCACACGGTGAAGGTGCGCAGGCTGAAGGCTGCCACCCTGGAGCGCCTGGTCACACACCTGCTGGACCCCAAACACCAGGAGCCCGACTTCATCCGGGTCTTCCTCTCCACCCACAGGGCCTTCACCTCCACCAGCACCCTCATCGAGCTGCTGTTTCAGAGGTGAGGAACTGTCCACACTGAGGTTCTGCAGAATTTTGTTGAACTGAGACATATGTTAACAAGAACCATGTGGGCACAGTTCGGCTGGTCTGTAAGCCTACATGTTCGGTCATTGTTGATGTTTTACTCAAAGGGATCTACTCACTTTAGCACTAAAGATTTCTCCTGATGGGGACCCTGTTTTTAAAGAATGGTTTCGATATTTTTGAAAACATCCTCATTTGCTTTCTCGCAGAGAGTTAGATGAGAAGTTTGATACCATTCTCATTTCTATAGGCCACATATGGAGGTACTGCCCACAGCTGTTAGCTCAGAGCTTAGCATAAAGACTGGAAACTGAGAAATGGATAGCCCTGCTCTCTGGTGTAAACAAGACTAAATCCCGACATGTTACAGTTTATGGGGGTGTAATTACCCCTGGACAGAGTCAGCTAACTGTGTCTGTTTGTTTTCAGTCTTTATGCCAAGCCAAGTTAAGTAGCTATAGTTTCATATTTAGCATACAGACGTGAGTGTGGTGTCAATTTTCTCTTTGCAAGATGATATTATATATTTTGTGTGTGTTTTCAAACAGGTCGTCACTGTACGCAAATGAAAGTAGAGCATCTGTGTAACAACATGCCAGATGCACACATCAGTGTCCAAACGAGACATTGTCTACATCTCCTCAGCTATTCACAAAGCGAATCTCTCTTGACACTCGGCAAGTTTCTATGACGGGTATTATCGTCATGAACTAAACAAAGGACCCAGGAGCTTTGTTTAGTTCATGATTCCATTCCAGAGAGGCCATGACAACGCCCTCCACACCCAACGGAGGAGCTATTTCATTTAACTGACGCTCAGAGAGCTCACACTGCACTGAGATTTAATTTGACGAAGAAATCACCCGCAGGAATGTTCATCAGGGTTAGACACAAAAAGACTCTTTGGTTCTAACTACTCCCTGAGGGGCCATTTGTAGAAATTAGTAGACATTTCCCAAAGAGGTTTTCTTTCTCTTTATCAGTTCCTTATCAGTATGTTCTTTACAGCTCACCTTTACTTAACATGCTGCAAATTGCTGCCTCTTTGAAACTGGTCATTAGTACTGTAGAGTTGATATATTATTTGTCAAACAGTTGCCCTCATATCTGTGGTGCTGGTGACAACAGGCTTCCTGTGAGCTTTTTTCAGGTCAGCCTCAGGTCAGTCTGGGAAGTGTGTTTTCCCTCCTTTACCTCGCAGGATTTTGTACAGGATGTAAAATGTTTATTGCAGTCATTAACCTATAAACCACCTGTACTGTGACTCGGTAGGTCCTGAATGATTGTGATGCTGATGATGATGATGGATATTTTATAAACTCCAGACTTCACACGCTGGGATTTACTCCACAAATGTGACCAGTTCCTTTTATTTTATATTTCAGATACAAAACACACTGATGTAAAACTTTGTCCATGTTCCTGCAATGAGAGGATGTGGCACTGTGCTTCAGTTATACTGCACATATATTTTTATGATGCCATTATCAATCCCTGAGGGCGACATTTGTCTTTTACTCTCCAGACCTTGTAACAAGGCTGCAGTGTCTCTGCAGGGATTTAAAGTGTTGCCAGACATTTCCACAGGATCAACAGTTACAGCGGATCAGCCCAGGGATCCTTTCTTGTTTACAGGATGTTTTCTGTCACCAGGTCCTGGTGTTGTCCCACCAATGAAATGTAGTTCTCAGGTGATAGATAATTGTGTTTTCCTTCTCAACAGAGATGACTCCATCGCCAACCAGGATAACACCGTCTGCCCTCGCAGGTGAGTGTGGTCACTCCTCCGTCAACAAACATTAATTTGGTTTTGCCGTCTCAGCAGAACTAACCTCACCTCCCCTTCCCTGCAGTACCTTACCCCCGGTGATTCGGCTGTGGCTAGAGGAATACAGCGAAGACTTCCATGAACCGCCTCAGTACGAGTCCCTCAGGCTGTTGTGTATGCACTTGCGGCATCGCCTCTGCTTCAGACGTTTAGCTCAGACTGCTGCAACCCTGCTCAAGAGGCTTCAGGAACAAGGTAGAGGGGAATAAGCGACACTGTTACGTATTGTTTGTTTATGTCCTGCCACCACAGTGCATGAACTGCAGCCACAGTACTGGAAGATAAATGTTGTGCTGTATTAAGTGCACACTCTGATCTAAGTTTCAGGCACTTCACTATCAATTTTCATATTAAAGGAATACTTTTTGCAGACTATCCATCTGTTACACTTCACTGCTTATATTAGAAATGAATCAGAAAAATAAGATCTCTGTAGAATATATAAAATACCTTGTCAATTACTCCTTTTAATAAAGAAAAGGTGATTTATTTAGAATTTAATCAGCACAGGTATGCTTTACGCTGACAAAGGAAAGACTGAAAGAAGTGAAATTAATGACCTCAATAAAAAATAAACATGTCATGTTTATGTCTCCTTTATGAGTGACACATTATTGCATGTTTGTCCATGTTTTCTGCTAAACGTTTGTTTCGTTGTCATTTATGATTTGGTGTGTTTGACAGATGGCAGCGAGTCTGCGTCACAGCACAGCAGTGAATCACTGCAGCAGGAGCCCAGAGATCAGGAGGACGGAGGAGAGACGTCCACTAAGGAGGAAGACAAGCACAGCTTTATGGACTTCCCCGTGAGAGAAATAGCAGAGCAGCTGACCAGACTGGACTCTGTAGGTTTAAATAACAAATATCTCAAAGCTGATTTCCATGTCACCGCAGGGTCACTCATTCACATTGTGTTTCCTTGTCATTGTCTGTCCCTCAGGATCTGTTTGTCAGAGTGGTGCCCTTCCACTGCCTGGGCTGCGTCTGGTCCCAGCGTGACAAGAAAGAAAATCGAAACTTGGCACCCACCGTCCGAGCCACCATCTCCCAGTTCAACGCTGTCACCAACCGTGTCATCACCTCGCTCCTCTGCCCGTCCTCGCCCAGTCCTTCAACTTCGTCTCCCATCTCATCGCCTCTCCCCTCCTCTAGCTTCCTGTACCCCCCCACTGCCCCGAGCTCACCCCGCTGCTCGCACGCCAGCCCCGCCCAAAGAGCACGCATCATAGAGAGGTGGATTGCTGTTGCACAGGTCAGGGTGGAAATAATTTCATGTTACTGACATAAATGAATGTATCTGGTCAAAAAAGTGTAACAAAACCACATTGTGTCTCTGTAGGAGTGCAGACAACTGAAGAATTTCTCCTCTTTGAGGGCCATCCTCTCAGCCCTGCAGTCCAACGCCGTGTATCGCCTAAAGAAGACCTGGGCTGCTGTCAGCAGGTCCGCAAACTATTTAAATATGCTGCGGAGTTGTTTTACACAGAGTTAACAGAATTCTGCCAAATGAACCACTGAGTTACTGTTTTTAGGGCACAAAGTGAAGTGAGAGAGTTCCATAATCCCCTACTGGCTTACACTGAACTATTAATCTTTATGCCATCTTGCTCAAGGTGAAAACTGACTTTGCAAAAACAAAGCTGTCTTAACAGATTGAATATGTTTTGGTTTCAGGGAAAGCATGGCTACCTTTGACCACCTGTGTGAGACTTTCCCTGATGAAAACTGTGTGCTAACCAGCAGAGAGATCCTTGTGGAGGTAAATACTTGTGGTTTTGAGATAAGCATGCATGTGGGACAATGTGGACCAATGCCCTGCCTAAATAATGAGGGAAAGACCTGTACAGTTGGGTGGAGAGGTGTTTTCATGATTGAACCAAATTAAATTGTACAATTGGAATGCACTGCAGGTTACTTCTTAGTATTCAGTGCAGTAGCTTTGTTTGACTTCTTGATGTTTGTACAGCTTCTATCATGCTGCCTGTTTTCCCTTTAATCAGGGCTCTTTGAACTCTGCACAGTTAAAACTTAAAAATGTAATTTTAATACAATTGAGTTTTATTTATACAGCGCCAAATCATACCAGAAGTTATCTCGAGACACTTTTCATATACGGCAGGTCTAGAAGGCAAGGAAAAACGTCCTTAATGGGGGGAAATGTGTGTTACCATAAAGTGGTATTGATAACAACAATTGTAATGACAATTAAAGTAGTAATAACAATACTAGCAATAAAACTAGAAGCAGTAGTTAATACTTTCTAAATGTAGCAGCAGGCGTTGAGCAGGGTTGTAGGAGCAGCAGGAGACATGTCATCACAGATCAGAGTCTACAGCTCCACAGGTAGAAATACCTGCAGAAAGAGACAGAAGAGGAGACAAAAGAGCATAAAACTAGAGAAAAGGGAAGATATCACGTTAGTAACATGTATTTATGAGATATGGATACGTACAGATAGAGAAAGAGAGAGAAGCTCAGTGCATCATGGAAAGTCCTTCAGCAGTCTAGGCCATGGTTCAAGCAAGCCTGAGCCAGCCCAATCGAAAACTGAAACCATTCTCTTGTTGTAGCTTTTCATGTGTAAGGATTTGCTGCCTTTCTCTGTCTGACTATCAGATAACTGCCTTTGGGTTTTTTTTCTCTTCCACAATTCATCAGCTAATTGAAAAATAATAAGCAATAATGAAAATTATCTCTAGTTGCAGCTTGAGTGCATTGTGAAAAGTGCTACACATGTCAACGTCCATATGATTCATGCTGAATGTATTAAATGGCCTCTAATTGTTATTTAATGGTCTTATTGGTCTAATCTCATATTTTGTTCTGTGCTTTTTTTTTTCTTAAATCACAAGACTGAATGTATGTTTAATCTCCAGTCCACTTGTTGCTCTGTGTCCTTTGTCCCCTGTGAAAAAATCAGTTGATATGAATGTGTATTTAGTGATATTGCTGTTATCAGTAGCCCAGTTTCTCTAAAATAATGAAAACACCATTCATAGTGGCCAACACAAATAAAACAGCAAATAAAAGTGGCCGGTTGGGCACCAGTGCTAACCAGCAGTTATTAATTTTATTGAATACATATACACACACAGTGCGCACCGTAGGGCATAAATAACACAATAGGCTGTAACTATGTGGATGAGATTTTCAGACTTCAAACACATCGTCGCCTGCACAGCAGAGTCACCCTCCCACACCCAGCAGCACCCTGTCAGCAGGTGCTCAACCCTGAAAAGAACAATTATATAACACGCTTGCTTTGTTGCCATCTCACGCCCAGCTCTTTCACATTAACGCCCTGAGTTTGACTCGTTTTGTTCTATCAACACTGACGTGACGTGTGGTCTGTTTTCTGCAGGATGGGAGGCAACCAGACAACAGTGCCACCTCGGGCTCTAAATCACCACGGTTCTGCTCAGTGTCCAGACAGGCTGGTAAGAAAATCATCATTTGGTTTGGGAATAACCTGGTTATTCCTCAGTTTCACAGTAAACCACCAAAATAAAGTGAATGTGTCAGCTATGCCAACCAATATTTTTTAAAAAAGAAAAGCAGAGGTACTTTTCTCTCTGCTAGTTTCATCAATTCTGCTTCCCTAAAACTCACGTCTTCAAGCTGACATACTTTGCTAAAATAGACATGAGGTTTCCAGTTCCCTCTTCTATTTCAGTCTGTTCATTTGATGGAAAAAGTGTCACATGACCTTTAGTATTCTCCCTTACATAGAAGAGGATATAAAAGCTGACGTGTGTGCAGCGTTTCCCACAGTTTGGCAGTTTACTTTACTTACTCCAGGTGGGGTTGTGTGTAGTTGTTTTATACCCCCTTATTCAGTCTGTTTAAATAGTGATGGTCTTGTGTTTCCATTTACTTCTTGCTCTGTTATCAGTCTTGCTCCAGGAAAACACATTCAGGGGTTCACCATGTATCTGCAAGTTCAGAAAAAAAACAGAAATACATTAGTTCTCTGTTTTCCTCAATGGAGCAGTCATACTGATTACCAACATGTAAACACATGGCTTGGATTTTGTCCTCAGAGCTTCAGTGGTGGTGTTGTGCCGTACCTGGGCACTTACCTGACCGTCCTCACCATGCTAGATACAGCACTGACTGACACTGTGGAGGTGAGCACTCCTAACACACACACACAAACCTAACTGTTGTTTTTTGTTTGCTCTTTTTACTGCACTTTTATAGATTTATGATGCCCTATAACACTGGTTGTTTTTTCCCTTTGACAGGGCGGACTCATCAACTTTGAGAAGCGCAGACGGGTAGGTGTCGCCTCCTAGTGGTGTCTTATATGAATGACTACCAACATCCTCAATTTCACGCCCCATGTTATTCTCCTCTGTTCCAGGAGTTTACCTGTGCCTTCTTTTATTGCCTCCTCTTTTAGGAGTTTGAGATTCTTTCCCAGATTCGACAGCTTCAGACTTCCTGTTCCCGCTACAGCCTTCCAGTGAACCCTCATATCACTGCCTGGCTGCAGGCACACACGCTGCTCACCGACCAGGAGAGGTGAGACACACACGGACCCCCCTGCAACACTGCTTCAAGACAATTAAAGCAACTTGCATCATGTCATAGTCTCCTCTTTTTTTTTTGTGGTCTGCAGCTATGAGCTGTCCCGTGACCTGGAGCCTCCGGTTGACCCCTGTCCCACCTCTCCCAACTCATGGAGCAGCCGTCTGCTCACAAAGAAGCTTGCCTTGTAAGTCTGGAAGATCAACTTGATGTAAAAGTTGTCAGGACTTCCATGTCTTTTAATTATTTGCAAAAGTTAATGTAGTGTTACAGTGGTAGAGATGTTGTAATCAGCATCTGTATCAAAATATATGAGCCTGTGATCAAACTTTAACACTGAAAACTCTTTGCTTAATAATGTGTGATCCAATAATTGCTGTACAAAGAAATTAGATTTTCTTTGCACTTTAAAAAATGGATTTCATCGGTTTCCCAGTGGAAAATTAAACTGTGTGTGTGCAGGTTGCGAACAGCCAGCGACAGCTCCCTCAGGAAGACCCACGCCGATCAGATCAGCGTGTCGTCCTCTGGCTCCAGCAGCTCAGACATGGAGGACCTCTCCTCCGCCCCTCAGCCCTCCCCCCTCAGACTCAAACTCAAGGTAAGAGCACCAACTGTCCCCAGTCTTATATGTTTGTGGGCAACAGGGACATACAGTAACTGAACAAAATATTCATATTTTCTCCTCTTATCTCCTCCCCAGTCTCTCTCGGGTTCTCTTCACAACGTAGCGGAGGACTTCTCCTCCCCCAGTCTGTCCAGCTCCTCCTGCAGCTCCTCTCATCCAGACCTCAGCTCCTCCTCTCTGGTGCTGAGCCCCGAGTCGTCGTCCTCGGGCTGCTCTCCTCAGGCTTCGCTGCCCGTCTACAACAAACAGGTCGCTGACTCATGTATCATCAGGGTCAGTGTGGAGTGTGTCAGCAATGGGAATGTCTACAAGAGCATACTGGTGAGGACAGTGGTTTTGTAACCATGTTTTTTCTGAGGTCAGCCAGCCTGTTGTTGGTTGATTTAGTTTAGCAGTTTCTAAAAAAGGAAAGCAGAAGAAAAAACAAAGAGAAAGCAGAAGTGTGAGGAGTTGGTATTGTTTAATGCCTTGTCATTCAAGAGTATTTAAACCAAGGTTATTTTCTGCTCTGTTGCAAAATTAGAAAATATACAGAATTTGTGCTCAATGAATGACTGCAATGACTAGGTCATTAATTATGTTATAATCTCATAATATCTCTTTTTGGATATGGTTGATGCATCATTGCTATATGTGTAAATAACATGACTCTATTTAAGGCAGGAATTCCTACATAAATACTTATTTGTAAAGTAAACTGAATTACTAGCTTCTAAATATGTTATGTTAATGTTAAGTAATATAAAGTATTATAAAGACAGATGTGAGATATTGAATCTCGCTGTGATGTTTCCTCTCCAGCTGACCAGTCAGGACCACACACCTCAGGTGATTCAGAGAGCTATTGAAAAACACAACATGGAGGACGTCAGCTGCCACGACTTCAGCCTCTACCAGATGCTCAACAGTGGAAAAGGTGAATATTCTCCTCAGGCCCCCTCAGGCAGTCTGATCTTCTCTGAGTAAAGATATAACCTGCTCAGAGCAGCATCATCCCCCAGGTTTCTTTCTACTGAACAGGATGTATTTTCTCTATATTAGGATTCTGTTTTTTGCAGCTAACTTGTGATCAAATGCAAGACACAAAAAGCAAGTCCTCTTATGACAACTAGTGATTATGCACTGTATTACAAATCAGCATCAGACCTTTCTGTAACTTTGAGTCCTCCCCACTCCTCTAAGAAAAATGGACCTTGAACATTTTTGTGTAAACTGTATAAAATGGCTAAATGTATTCCAATATTTCATTTAAAAGCAGACAGGAAAAGCTTAGCCTTGTGGGATGTATTAACAATAAATGGGAGGAAATCCAGTGCAGAGGGAGCAAAGATCCGTTCCTTTACTGACAGCTCCTGTAATAAACTGTAATCCATATCACCCGCAAGACAAGATAATGTTTTCAGAAGGTATAAACTCCCAGCTGGAAAACAACTCATACTCCTCACTGCCTTCAGTTATGCCAGCATTCTTTCCTAAATAGATTTAAGATGAAGACATTTCTGAAAGTCGCCCTCCGTGTTATTCTGAGAAATGTAGGAAATGAAACAGAAGTAGGCTGAGGGAAAATGCAACATCTTATCAAATCATTCGTCTTTCTGCCTCAGAGCTCCAGATCCCCGACAAAGCCAATGTATTTTATGCCATGTGCACCACCGCCAACTACGACTTTGTCCTGCGCCAGCACTGGAGGAGCCACGGGAGACATTTCGGCTCTTCCTCCAGTCCCAGGGCTCAGCCGAGGAGCCGTCACGCCAAATGATAGTGAGCATCTGTCCTGACTGAAGGTTAGGAGTACAACTACAAGACAAGAGGAGCTGCTCATCTGGAGCAACAACACAACAACACATCTGTGGCTGTTTGTATCTTCTTATCACCATGAGGCTGTCGCTGCGCAGCAGATATGAGCCACTCCGCGAGAATCCCAAGAAACCTGAGAGCTTCTACTGAAAAGGAACTTTGAAGGAGTTCTTGGCAAGAAGTCGTCATTACCGGGAGAAATGTTGAAATGTGTCAAGAAATATTCTGGACTGTTAAAAGAGTTTGAGGAAAATGTCCAAGTATACAAAAGAGAGACATCAAGAAGTGGAGACAAATGTTGTACCCTCTTATCTCACCACCATATTTGGATAAATGAACCACATCTACCCAGGACGTTTTTTCCTTAGATAAACGCACATTGCGGATCGTAGTGCATCATGAATCCCGATCCAAACCCCCCCCCGGAGGAACACTTCAACTTTCACTGCAGCCGTTTACAAACATCAGGAGCAGCTGGTCTGACAAAACATATAACTGTGTCATAACTCCACAGTGGAACATGACAAATGTGGCTGCAGAATCAGGTCCTCAGACTGGGGTGCAGTTTCTTGTCTTGGACTCATACAGCAGATTTTGGACTTTTCCTGCAGCTCCCTTGGGCTGAATGAGTAACAGGAGCTGCTCAGTTTCCCAGATACACAGAACATAATGAAGAAAGGTTGGTCAGGATGACTAAGAATGGGATGTTCACTGTTAAGTTGATGAGTAAGCATTCCCAAACTGAAATCTGTCTATGATTTCAGACATGCTGAGCTCATTGAAAGAACAAATCAAATGGTGTTTGAAACGCTGTTTGGACCCAGGCCTGTTACTCCTGACATGGAGATTTTATTTGTCCAGAGAGTTAGTGATACGTGTTCACAGTCATCTCCTAGTTAAGAATTTAAATGTTTTAATGTAACTTAATGTAATTTTATCAACTTAAATTATTTAATGCATTTCAGTATTCAGCTTTTAGAGCAAAAGTGGCATGATAAATGTTTTGTTTGTTTTATGTTTTAGTTCATTTTGGACCCTCATCAGTGCTACACTGTTCTTAGACATCTTACTTTAGTATCTCATAAACTCAACTGAAGACTCTCTTGTCACTGTCTGCTCTTACTAAATGAAGGAGACTTTGTGTATGCACATAATATGCACGTTATAAATGTTTATATTCAGTGGTTTTTGCCTGGACTGTGGCATTCAGGACAGAGGGTACAAAGAGGAGCCAAAATGTTGACAGGGAGGCATCTCTGTCATGTGATGGTGAAGGCTGTGATTCAGGCGAGGCTGCTGATCATGTATGTCTGTAATCTAGAGCAACTTAACTCAGAATGAAAGTACAAGAACAGGCCTTCTGTCATGAGTGGAATATAGCTAATTCCACCTGCCTGTGTGTGATGCTGTGAAGGAGATTTACCTGAAGAACAGTTCTCGTATGTGAAAATGAAGCGTCTCAGTATGTGAATTTATGTGACATATGTGATCATCTCAGTGATGTGAAGTCCTCCCCAAAGCTACCAGGCAGCTCTCTGCAAGTAATTAACAATGAGTATTGGTGCAATAGTCAAATAAATTCATTGGAAGATGCTTGCACAGTGGTTCACATCCCTGTTTTCAGTTAATTAAAGACACACACACACACACAGGTGAGTTTTGGGCAGAATTTTACATCACTGAGTTCAGCTACTGTGGTTTGTTTAAAGTGAAGTTAAATGATGGTAATGAGGCCTGGCAGCTGCAATATATGAAGAAGGAGGCCTTCTGCTCTGTCTGTCCAGTAGGCTTTCTTCTTCTTCTCTCCTTTATTATGTGTTTGAAATGTTGACTTTATGCACATGGTAACTTAAACCTACATGTCTTTGTTCTCATTTTATTTCAACAGATTCTTTAAAGTTTAATCTAAGCACTTGCTGTTTATAATTAGTATAAACTGTGCACTAATAAAGCTAATTTACTATTTATCATTGTGCCACAATTTGTAGTTTGTTTTTATGCAAAATTTAAATTGTCTTGAGTTCAGAAAAAAGGACCAGCTGTCAGCTGGTTAATATCAAATTTAAGCTTCAGTTCATAATGATCATTTGTAAAATTGATATGAAGCCAAGCTTAGTAGGGGTTGACAGTTGCTGTATGATGCAGTTGAAACTAACTGGATAAACGTAGCAGTCATAGTTTGACCACTAGGTGGAGCCAGACACAAATACTTTGAATGTTTTGTCGCACTCTGTTCATCCTGGTTCCATTTACAGACAAACAACTAGTTTATCTTCCAGTCAAACTTCATGTCCTTTTCATCAGTGACCTATGTTTTTGCCATCGTAAAAGCACAATCAGATAAAATCTCTTTGAGGAAACAATGTTGTTGGAGCAGTAAAACACACGTACAGTCATCATGACTGAAGAGCAGCAGACCTGCAGATAAATTAGAGGAGAGGAGAGAGGGGTCAGCGAGGCTGTTCTCCAGCCTCTGCTGGGAGGTCAGAGTTCATGGTGACAGGTGTGTGTGTGTGTGTGTGTGTGTGTGTGTGTGTGTGTGTGTGTACTGGGAAACTGTGACCTGTCTGGCCAGTTCTGCTGCATGTTTTCTGAGCTGTAATTACCATATTCTATTTTAACACCTTCACGGTCAGTAAGAATGTGGTTAGATGTACTTTCTCTTTTATTTCCTTTTCTCTGCTTATCTTGCTAAACCATATTTTTCTGACAACTTTTCTCTGCTCTCTCCCCATCATCTGCTGTAAGAGTACCACTACTTATCTAGTCAGTGTTCACCCCTGCATGTAAATTATGTGGTATTGCTTAACGGTTTGTAGTCATTTGTACATCCACATCAAATGGTAAACAAGCCTGTCTTTCACATGTGTGCCTTTAGCTATAGTTTCACTGTTTCACCACCTGCCACAGCAACACTTTCACTCTTATACTCCCCTCATCCTCAACTGACTACTATATTACATTAAAGCATTTATGTGTGTGTGTGTGTGTGTGTGTGTTTTGGAGAAAGCTCACACCTAAAACAGATATAACCAGGCTGTTAACCCACCCCACCCCCACCCCCCGAGGGCAGAGGAGTCTCTTTTTTTACACACTTGTGGTTTCTTGTTGTGTCCTCTTTTGCCCCTGGGGCCTCGTGGCTAATTGAGTCTTAATGACTTCCAGTGTGCTCTGGGCCACATTAGGCCTCTTTCCTGAAGTGAACTCAACTCTGCAAACTGTTCAATCAACCGACGGGCTGACTAACATTTGCGGAACTGGTATCATGTGAGAGCTGAATATAAATTAGTCTCAGTTCACCCTTAGGTTGACTCATAGACGATACACTCTGAGCTGCAGAAATTAATTTTCCATTTGTGTTTTCGTGCAGTGTTTGTGCTTTTTAACAGCAGATATTAGATATTAGCCCTGACTGTGATGCAAAACAAAACCCCAAAAAAACTTGTCCGTGGGTCATGATAGACAAGACAACACATATCCATCATGTCTATCTATCAGTGCTGCATAGTCTTATTTAGAAGTTTGTCATCTACATTTGGGTGCAGCTCTGAATCAAAATAATTGTTTTGGAGAAATGAGCTAAATCATGTTGGGAAGATTGGGGCTTTTTTCGAGGATGACCTGAGCCAAATTTCCAATGAGACCCATGACTTCTGAGTTACAGCTATTTAGATTCATCGTGGTGTTGTGTTACCACTGATTGATGCAATGTTGTCAAACTCAGCAGGGACACTGTGGAGTCCTTGAATGCTCTTGTCATCTGCATTCGATTTCAACATAAATATATTTTTAATTCAGCGAATATGCACTATGTGGCCTGTATGGAGAGAGGTTTAAGACTAAGAAATCCAAGGGGAAAAAAAAACAACTTACTTTTATTCCTCATGAGTTATGTGAGTTGTGGGGTTTCTTAATGGCCATGCGGTGGCACTATCTGTGCTGAAAACTAATCTGGTTTTCCTTTATAATCATTTAACTTATAGAACTCTGCTAACTGACAAACAGAGATAGACAAGACATGTTTTGTTTTATCAAGATAAATCATGAAGAATATCTGTGTAACCATCTATAAAAAAAAGTTCAGCTTTTGTGCGTTTTGCATTTTCTTTTCCTTTTTTCTTAAACCCTTCATGAGTCAAATTTTCAAAAATTAATTAACGAACCCAGAGTTGCACCCTCAGCAGCGTCACACAGTGACACACTTATACATGTAGTCTAAATCCCTGTAAACAGACAGCTCTGTCCAAAGTCATGCGTCGCTGACTCCGCCTCGTTGTGTCAGTACTGTACAGTTACATGTCTCCTGTTCACTCATCTGAGAATAATAACCAACAACTAATCACAGATTAGTGTGTGGGTGCGTGTTTTCTTGCATGTGAGGCAGAGGCCGCTGCGTGAGTGTGTCTGCAGTAAAACGTAAGCATGTCATGTGAGCGAGCATTTGTTAGGGTTGTGTGTGTATGTTGTGTGCCTGGTGTAGTCACGCACAGATATATACAGCGCAGTAGGTCAGTGGGAGAAGATTTGTTCACAGGCTCATCTTGACATATTTCTAATGTCCCTTTGGCTGTGTTTTCCTGTGCGTGTTTCTTGTGTCAGTGTGTGTGTGTGTGTGTGTGTGTGTGTGTGTGTGTGTGTGTGTGTGCCCCGCAGTGGTGGTACAGTAGCAGGTTTGTGGTGTAACAGTAGACAGATGGGAGAAATGGCTGAGACTAATCTAAAAGGGTTAATCCACTTAATAACCACCATGAAGGACTGCAGGTTACCTCACTCACCACAGCTCCAACATGTTGTTTGTTTGTCAGGCTGCTGGAGCCTGATGTTAGCTTATGTGGAAAATGCAGACTGTGCATTATTCTTGATGAAACAGCACAATAATCATCTGTGTGTACTCATAATGACACTTGGCTTATTTCTGATCAGTTTACCATTAATAAATGCTGTATTGAAAAACAAGCCTTCATTGGAAACAACTTATGTTAAACCCTTATTGCCTTCTTATAAGTGTCACTGGAGTTCTTTATAAAGGCAGACAACTCACCTCCTCTCTGTGTTTAATTAACTTTATTGATCTCCAGCAATGTTCCAAGCTAAAATATTTATGGAACAATGTGGCAGCCTCGATTTAAAACTGTGCACTTGAGCTCATGTGCTCAAGGGCCATTAACATTCCTCTGATGTCAGTAGAATATGCACAGTACACAAACAGCTCACAAATAAAAATCTTTGGATGTAAGAGCCACATAGAGGCATTTCTAACACCTGAGTCAGAGCTCCCCAGCAGCTACGTGGGAAACATGTGCGTCTGGACTGAATCAGTATTTGTGACTGCATCAGATAACATGACTCTGCTCTTTGGTAGGTAAGATAATGTGAAACTTACTGTAAAGTTTCCTTGTAAAGATTAGTTAGTTCCAGTAAATAATTTTAAAGGAATAATTCGACATTATGGGACCTCATATATGTATGGGTGGAACCAGCTTCCAGTTAGCTTAGCTTAGCATAAAAACTGGAAGCAGGGGGAAGCAGTTAGCCCAACTCTGTCCAGACTATACATGTAATGACTACCTTGTTGATATGGTGAGGTTGCCAGGCAACCAGCTTTGTGTTAAGCCTTAGGCTAAGCTAAACTAACCAGCTGCTGACTAGAGCTTCATGTTCACCATGCAGGCATGAGAGTGGTATTTAGTTCATTCATCCATTCAGAAATAGTTGAAATGAAACTTTTCAGCTGTTTAAATTAAAAAGTGTTGATAGTTAAATCTCTAAATAAATTTGAAAGGGAATATGTGTCTGCTCTGAATTTGACCAAAAGTGGACTGAAATAATTTTGCAATATCTTCCTCATGTGGGATCCTGTACAAAAAACATGTTTACAAAAAGCAGTCCCCAGCATATTTTTCCACAAAGTTGTTGTGAAGGAACAGTTTGGAAACAAGTGACTGTCTAGCAGGCTGACAAATTCAACAAGCAGATGATGGATTGCTTAAGTCAGAAGCCAAAAGGGCATTACTCTCCATACCATCCATTTGGACAAACACACAAACACACACAGAGACACACCTAAACACACACGAATGCCAACAGGCTACTTCCTGTAGCACAAGGGCACAAGATATGGTAATGGGACCCAAGGGTGGTTTAGCATTGCATAACATGGAGCCGATTCATCTTGCATACACACACACACACACACACACACACACACACACAGTTATTCCTAGTGGCCTACTTTCATTTCAAAAGTGCACAACTTTCTTGTGGCCTATTTTTACACTGTGATGTAAATGCATTGGTATTGAGTGTGCGTATGCATGTGCATGTATATGTGTCATAGTGTGCCGCTGAAGTTGTACACACATCACAGTCATACGCACATCTGTGGCACTCGCACACATACATTCTCTGACCTATTTTACAGTGCTGTGTAAGGCAGAGGCAGTGGGGATTGAATGGGTCATGACAGGCAACATAACTCTCTCCTGAACCGCAGCCAACCAAGCATGTTCAACAGAGGAGTCGTTTTTCTCCCTCGCTCTGTTTTCTCTTTCGGGCTTGCTGCAGGCGTGTACCAAATCTGAGCCCCATGTCTTGTGGTGGAAATAAAATATATAGCTTTGTTATTTGTACTGATCATGTTGGCCAGTTGTACTCTATGTACTTTTATTCCACAGAGGACTTTTTGGTTTTAATTTAATGGGGTTTTATATGAGATTGTGAAATTGTCATATGATATGTCATATATATATACAGACATACATACGTATAATATGTACTGCAAAAATGGTACCAAAACTCAGAAAGTGATTCACAACACCTCATATTTATTCAAATTATTTCGGTTTTCATCACAGGAAATCATGTGTAAAGGATGAAATACTAAAATAGTGTCTGAAGTTTATTAATAGCTCTAATAAATCTCAGTGAGGGAACTTGAGAGTCTCGATTAGCGCCGTGTCCAGTCATGCTGCACAGTGTTTCATAATTGATTAACTGCACTCCTGAGTGATTTATGCTTTAATTAGAGAACGTCTCAGTGTCCAGTCTGTGTAATATTAGGATGATATCGGATTATTTTCACAATTAGCATTCTTCTGATTGCTTTTTTCAGTTCTTCTGGTTTCTGTCCTGATTGATCTTAATCAAATCCAGACTTTTGGGGCTTTCAGTGCAAGTTGGTGCTAACAAGCTAATAATGTTTTTTATTTGATAAGATCAGTTAAGAGAATGCTTGCAAATCATTGGGTTTTTTGTTTCATATCAGAAAATGCAAAACCTTAGGTTTACAAGGACTGGACTGTGAAAAGTAGCTATACTACACACACACTGCATTAATGTTTAAAGCTGGGTCAGTTTAGCTCCGTCGCACAACAAGTTTCTGCAGCTTCTGGTGATTTCCTCCTCTCAGCTCTTTCAGCAGAGATTTCTGCAGTGAGCAATGGTATTTGACATCTGCTCAGCATGATATAAACTGCACATCCTCTGCGTGAGGATGACAAGCTAAAATGACTCAAATCTGAGATTCAGAGGTGTGAATGCACACTCACACACATACCGACGCACACTCCTCGGCTCATCCTCCTTACCCTATCCCTGGCTCTCCCTGTGCTGCTGACCTACATACTGCAGCATCCCAGTTACATAACCAGCCAGGGCTGTTGATCACCGCAGGCAGCGCAGGGCCAACACCCCCCTCTCTCTTTCTCTCTCTCTCTCTCTCACACACACACACACACACACACTTCACAGTGACCTACAAGCTTTTCATTAACTTGTAGGAAGTTACCATCCTGGGTCATATCTCTACTTGCTATGAACACACCTGACACAGGTGGATTTGAATGGTGTGTGATTAAGAAACAAAATTAGGTCAAACTTGTTTCATATCTAAACAATAGCTGTCAACTGGTAGAACCATGACTCACTGTTTACCATTTGAGTGGCAAGCTTCTTCAAAAGTGCAAATTTCTGCACACCAAGAACAATGTAAATTCCCCTGCTGTGGGACTAATAAAAGATTATCTTATCTTATCTTATCTTATCTTATCTTATCTTATCTTATCTTATCTTATCTTATCTTATCTTATCTTATCTTATCTTAAATCCTAACTCCACCCAAATCATAGTATGTTAGTGAACAAGAGGTCACCAAAAGTCCTATAAACATGTCATGGAGCTTTCCAGTGCAATGCTAATCCTATCAGCTGTGGGGAATTAATCAGTACGTGTGTAATTTTTTTATAAATGTCAGCATGATGCAATTGCAAACTGATACATTAGTGTAACCCAAGTGTGTGTGTGTGTGTGTGTGTGTGTGTGTGCTACTGACCTGCTCCCTAATACAGCAGCAAGGGAGAGAGAGAGTGTGTCTTTCTGGGTAGTTTGCTCAAGTTTGCACTGTAGAGGCTTATGACGTAACCCTCCCTCTCCCCTCCCTCCTCCTCTCTCTCTCTCTCTCTCTCTCCCTCCCTCACTCTGAATAACTCCCCTCTCTCTTTCTCTCCTCACCCCCTCCCCTCTCCTCCATCCTCTCCTATCCCTTCCTCACTGACCTACTTTTACTCTCCTGGCCCGGTTTTCACAAGCCTCCGCACAATACAAAGCAGCTTTTACAGCTCAAAGATGGGGGGCGGGGGGGGGATGAAATGAGTGAGAGAAAACATGAGATACTGAGAGGAGGGAGGAAGGAATGGGGGGGAAAGGTGTAGGAGAGAAAATGAAGAAAAGGATAGTGCACTACAAAACACTACGGTTTCTCTTAGGAATGTCACCTTGTTAAAGCCGGCTGGTGGGTGGCACGGAGTGCAGAAGTGAAAACACATTCGAGCTGCACATTACTGACAAAAAGCAGCAGGTCTGCGTGCGGTCAGCTGCTTCCACACACCTACATCCTTCCTCTATCTATTGCAGGAATAAGAGGCAGAGAATAAGGCTCTGTTACTGTATACTGGAAGTGCTGTGGATGCATTTAATTTGCGTCACAAAATTGCACAACACGAAACTAATCAGCTGTGAGGATGAAAATATGTCCACAAGTGGTTTTCTTGGTTCTCCCTTATTTATTGACATTTTTGCTCTGGAGCTGCTGTCCCAGGATTCTCAAGAAACTTGGGTGTTTCCTTGAAATTGCAACACCTCTGTATCTGATAGGCTCTCCTTGCTGTAATGGTTCTTATGTAACCCTTGTCAGTGGCACGCTCTGCCCATGCCAACTTTCTGTTCCCATCAGCTATTGTTCCATTAACGGCAGGGTCAGATGGAGGCTGCTGCACTTTGCAGTCTGACGCAGTTTTCTCCCAAGACAGTTGTGTAACTTGTTTTTGCTTGTTGTGCTCTGATACATTCTGTGATTTTTTTTTTCTTCTTCTCTCCATATTTATCCAAGTAAGACACCTTGTTTCATGGCATTGAGCAATTCTGGACAACACCAGAAACAGAGCAGAATATCGCAACTTTGCTTATGTGGAACTACCTTTTTGATGTAACTACTACTTCATATGTGGTTTTAAGCCTGGCCGTTTTCTTCCACTTGAGTTGCTGTAAAAGTGGCAAGATTGCTCTTCCTTTTATTTGAGTTAATTTAACTGATCTTAAATGCACCTCAACTTTAGTATTTCCTAATCTAGATGAATAACTCTTGTTTTCTTGTGCCAGTGAAGTCATGTTATATTCCTTTCTATTTGAGTTCACTGCACTTTGACATTTCTTTAATAGCTTATCCACTGAATAGACTCTTGTGAGAGGAAAGCCTGTTTGTAAATGTATTTTGTGTGATTGTGTAAATATATGACTTTAATATTCCAGTTTGAGGTTAAGGAGATTCCCTTCTGCCCTGCTGCACCACACAGTCTGTGTATTGTTCTCATTTCATTTCAGGGACACTATGTAGCTAACAGGCATGAAGTGATGACGTGGTGAACCAGTGAAGTTTTTCTGGCTGTGTTGGCTCACACTAAGCTGTACTGTCAGACTGGGTTGTAGCTGTTGCTGTGAGCTGTGATTCAACTCACTGGTCATCTGCTAGAAAAAAGGCCAGCCTGCGTGAGAGTACATGTGTCAGTTCTGGCAGACGTTTCATAAGAGCGACTCAAAAAGTGCAAAGTAGACATCTACAAATTCAACAACCTTTTATTTTGTACCCATTTTGAATCTTTCACAATCAAAAATGAGTGTTTTCTGTAACCATTTTGCATATCCACGTGAAGTATAGCAATACATAATCACTTTTGGACAAGCCTTATTCATGTTTTTTTTCCATTTTCAGGTATGCCTTTTGACAAACAACAAAGGTTATACAGTAACACATAGTACAAATGGTAACTGGGGCAAAGGGCAGCGAGGGTAGATACACAGCACAACCAGGAAGAGCATAGAGCAAAATGACACAACAGGATGACAGAAAAATACACATAATAATAGCCAAAATAATAACAGAATATAATAGAAAATAACAATATTAATAAAATAATAATAAAATAATGACAGCAGTATACAAGAGATAGAGAGACAACTTTACATTTATACATAGTGGCCAGAGGCAGGCACCAGGAAGTGAAACAGTTAAACTTGTACAGACTATATGATCTACTGCAGCTACTGTAGCTAAAACAACTCAGTGCGGAGGTGAGTGGGATCGTTAAGACATCGGCCAATGTGGGGACGAGGGACAACACAATAAAGAGGCACCTTATGAAGAGAGAGCAGCTTTGCTGGTTGCAACTGGAGACCCATTTCATTTATTAGACAGACAGTTTTTGTCTGGAAAATGAAGATATATTGTTGTTGAACGGCTGGCAAACGAGGCTCGCCTTGTGCTTGTCAGGTTTTGCCAACAGCAATGTGTGACTGCATAGCCTTGATTGATATGAGAATAACTGGCCTTGACTGTTTTGACAGCTTTTGAGTGTCAAAGAGCTTGGATCACCTGAACAAGGAACCCGAGCCGAGTCAGAAAAAAGGTTACCTTTCTTTTTCTTTTTGTTTGTTTGTTTCTTCTTTTTTTTTTACAAGTTGTGGCTCATACTTGGAGTTAAAAGAACATATTTGAGGCATTTTCTAGACAAAGAGGGACTGTACAAGGTGTCTCAACAAGAACAAACTCATCACTTTTAAGTCTACAACTTTCGCATCCCACTGTTTTATTTTTTGTTGTTTTTGCCACATTTTTCTTCTTAAAATATATATTCCATATATGCAAATTTATATGTCACAGTAATATACAATCTAAGTGCTTCAGAAGTGAAGAGGACTTTGTGTGCAGATGATAAGAAGGTGGAGGATCAAATGGTACAGATGTGTTCAGAGGGAGGAAGAATGGAACTCTTTGCCAAAAAGGGAGATGCTGAAGGAAGGATGTGTATCTTTGGTCGAAAGAAAGTTCCCATAATGCCACAATAAATGCTGGCCAGCCACCAAGGCAGTTTACAATAATGAATAATTGAATCATGTTTGAGTTTTCAATGAGGGAAATGTCCCAGACTCCAGCTCTGGAGAGTTTCATTCTGTCCCCTCCCTCATTAAGAGATCTATTCTTTTAATTAGAGGGATAGGTGGGAGGTAGGAGAGAGTAAAGGGAAGGGGAACAGGTGACACAGTGAAACTTGATGGTGAAATCACATCTTAACCCCAGCTCATACAGATCACTGACTTCTTTTCTGTCTTGTAAGGTGGCAATGTGAGTCATAGTTGTAGTTGTCTGTCTGCTGTAGACGACAAAGAGGTGATAGGAAAATGCTTGAGCTGCTCCTAATTGTCCTTAATCTCGCCTCTTATTACGCCCACCCCTCCCGCTGTTGGATCCCTTTCTCCCTCCCTCCTTTTTAGCCTCAGCCCTCTCGTTCCCATGAGGCTTCACCTCTTCTGCATACTCAGTCTCGTTCTCCACTTCTTTGCTCTCCCCGTTGGCATGGCCGCTGTGAGGGTTGCTGGGTAGAGCTAAATAAGGGTGCTGGGGCAAGGTGGGAGAAGGGGACATGGAGGTGCTGATGGGGCCCTCTACCTGTGCTCCTGCTGCCCCATTGGACAGCGCTCTGTACTTGAGGCGGAGCTTGTGAGGCAGTGCAGTGGCTTTGACTTCTGCTTGGCACTCTCCATGTGAACCGGCAGTTCCCGCCGCCTTCTGGTGGTAGCTGCTGATGTCTGAGGAGGACGAGGAGGGGGACTCGTCATCCTGTGGAGCCCTCCTTGTCAGAGCTACGAGGGTCCCCGTCGCTGGAGGAGGTGTCTTTAGCAGACGAGTTCTCCTGGTAGAAACCATCAGCTCGGGGGCCTCCCTCGTAGGTGAGCACCGGGGGCTCTTCGTCCAGTGTGTTGAGGTAGCCGTTGTGCTGTGTGAAGGAGGACTTGCCCTCCTCAGTGTTGTGGATCAGATCAGGGGCAAAGGGGTTCTGGTGGCTCTGAGGACTGTTCTCCTGACCCTGGTAGCTGTAATGATGATGGTTGTCACACTGCTGTCGGCCATTGGGATTGTACTTTTGCTGCAGCTCCTCTGCCAGTCTCTGCATGACCATTGGTGTATTCGTACTGAGGCGAGTCTAAGGTCTTTGTCCTCTCTAGCTTCTCAGCGACCTCTGTGATGGTCTCTGAGCAGTCAGAGAACCTGGAGCTGATCAGGGTGTGCTGGCCATGCTGCGGCAGTGTGCTCTGCTGGGGGTCCTCTGACCTCTGGCTCTCCATGGGGTAACAGCCACTGCTGGAGCGGTACAAGATGACACTCCTCTGCGCTGAGGTGGCCTGAGGAGTGGAGCTGGAGGCCTCCATGTGGCACTGCTGCTGCTGCTGTTGATGCTGCTGGTAATCCATGGCACTTTCAGCCAATGGGGTGCCCTGCTGGTGAGGAGAAACCAGAGCAGTGTGGTTACCATGATAAGCCCCAGCTGGCATTCCATTTGGTATCCCATTAGCAACCCCATCAGGAATCCCACTGCTTTCCAGCCTGGTCATCTCCATACTTGAGGGCTCCTTTTTTATGTTGTAGCCCATGGGCTCTGGGCTGTCTCTGGAGGAGCCGTCAGACATGTCAGACACGGAGCCCCGGGGAGAGTACTTGTGGAGAGAGGTGTGACGCTCACCACGGCTCGACTGTTCAGTTTCAGATGAGTCAGAATTCAGCATCACCTGGGATGCACTGGAGTATCCGCTGCTTGAGAGGTAGGCGTTACTGTTTGGGGTGCCATTGGTGTTGCTACCAGTGTTGCCACCTGCAGCACTGTTGGAGATCTGCTGACTTTTCTCCATGTAGGAGGCTGTGCTAATGAGGCCAAAGCGCAACTTGAGCTGAAGGAGTTCTGTCTTAAGACGAACGTTCTCTTCATTCAGTGCCATGACCCGGTTCTCTAGCACCATATCATTGAGGCGACGCTTTTCTCCTTGAGCGTTTGGCTGCTTCGTTGTTCTTCCTCCGTTTTTCCCAATAGGAAGCATCTTTCTTCTCATCAGAAATGAACTCACGCTTGCGACGGGAAGTCACAGTAGGCTTGCTACCTTTAGCCTGGCGGCTGGTCCGCGTGCCACCTTCAGGAACAGGGGATGGGAGGCTCCCGCTGTAGGAAGAAAAATTGTCTACCTCCATGGCATTCTTGTTGCTGGTGGATGGGATGTGTATACTGAGACTTTCCATTTTTTCCCAGCTGGGGGCCAGGGCCAAAGGGCAAAGGGGGGAAGGGAAAAGATTTCAAACTATACGAGCCTTCTGCTTTGTTACTAAGGACTGTGACTTATGTCGCAGGATCCGCGAAAATTTCTGGATGAGGTATTTGTGCTCCTTGAAGGGATAGCCTCATTGATTTCTGTTAAGTTTTTTTCAAGATAGAAATGTTCAAGTGTCCAAATTAGCTAGGAAGATTAAAAAGAGGTGGAACTCCACAAAAACCTCAGACATTGAACTAGTGTTGTGAATGAGGAACCTAAAAAAAGAAACAAGCTTATATTTCGATCAAAAGGTCTTCAGTTGTCTTGTTGAATTGTTCAAAGCAGTTTTTGGAGCCTTGCCGCAGGTGATTTTGAGTTTATTGGCGTCTTCCTCAATCTTCAGCGGAGCTGTGATGCCTGTCAGGCCCGCTGCCCTGCTTCTCTCAGTGTCTCACACAGGATGTAGGTCAGTCCGTCTACTTCGGGGCTCCCTGAGGATCTAGCTTCAGTGCTGCTGTTTGCTGACAATTACCTGGTTTATGGAGAGAGTGAGAGAAAAAGGGAGGGGGAGAGGGAGATTTAGATTAGCTGCAAGACCAGTAGAGTTCATTGATGGTATACATCAGCTCAAATTAGACTGAATGAACTGTAGTTTGAATGTGAGTTCCTTCAGTGTAACCTCTAAGGCTTGAGATCAATACACAGTTTGTTTATCACAACTTAACCTGTGCCAAAAATCTATTACATAACCCCAAAGTTACACAATGTTTGTCTTTCTTGTCTTTGTTTCCTTGACTTCACAGAGAAGAAAATGGGTGGATGCAGAGTCTGAATAGCAACACACACAAGTACACAGCAGGGCTCCTGCTGCTGCAGAACTCTTGTGTAAGACAGAGACACTGTCATAGTCACATAATGAGGCAGGCTGACCCAGTGCCAGCTCTGCAGAGACTGACAGATAACAGGCTGAGGGAGTAGACGGGGACATATTGGCTGTATCATCACGCTTATTCTGTGATATATTACAGTATTTAATAATATGGTTTATGATAAAACAAATCATTTGTAATTATAATCTCTGCTTATTTGCTGAAATGTATCACGGGGAACTGAGAGTTATGAAAACTAGACCAAATTGAAAATATTGCATCACACATATTGATGGCTGAAATGTGCTTATGGGACTTATCACAGTTACTAACACATCTGGACACACATCTGTGTTAGGCTATGTGTGTGTGTGTGTGTGTGTGTCTGTGGGGGAGGAGGGAGATCTCCATCACAGCTGTAATGTCTCAGTTTCTCTGGTAGCTGTCACCCTGTCTGAAATTACACAACACCACAAGCTGCTGAACTTCCTTTATGTTGTGTCAACATCATAGCTCCACAGGAAGCTTTGCCCACCCAACATGCCTTGCGCCATCAGGTCAACAACACCAAACGCAGCAAGGACGGATGCTGACGGCAGTCCAGCGTTACGTAATAACTAGATCTGCTCTTGTTTTTAGGCCTGTTTCCTCAGCACAGCATTACACAGTCAATGTGCAGTAATTAACAACACATCATTACACTGAGCCCTGGAGTCCATTACAAACATGAAAACATCTTTTTATGACACACACACGGGGACTGTAATAATCTAGGTCACTGTGCCTGTGGGTAACACTGACTCCTTCGGTGTCACTTTTCATTCGCAATGCTGGAATTTAACGGAGCACAAATGATTTTATTGACCTTGTGTTTCCCTTTTTTCCTTATGGTCTCACCTCAGTCCTTAAATACTGAAATGCAAATAACGTCTAGATGCAGGAATGACATTGAAATTTGATTTTATGCTAAGCTACTGAAGCAAGGATGACTGAACCCCTGCAGAACATCTCTTCCAACCCCCTTTGTACCTCAAAAACCACAAGAGTCTGTACTGATATAGTAAACTGTGCATCAGTTAAAGTGTCTTCTGTCAGACTGTGGTCATGTAGGGCAACTACTGTGACCCACATTCAGTAAAAACAACTCTACTTTTTTTTTTAACTGTGGCATGCAAAGATAAAGGGTATGAGAAGATTTGGGCGTTGCAAGCAGTTCCTGGTCCCAACTCATGCTATCGTTTTTGTCCTATGACATGGCACAAGCAGAGAAAGCAAAACCTGGACAAAGAACCTCCGCTGCCTGTTCCCATTATTTTAACTGTGATGGCAAGAGGGCAAAAACACGCTCACATCCCATGCAGTGAGGAACAAAAATGCTGCGGTAGAACAAAACTGACTCACATCGACCGTCTTTGACTGCGCTGCAGTGTGTTGTTCCCATATCATTTAACCACTTACTTCGCACCACACAGTCAATGCCACATAACTATTTAATCTGGAGCTCCAGACTGGTTACTGCATTTGTCTGCTTCCCTTCGGAGTCAACAGCCCTATTACATAATCTCACATTTAAAAAACCCACGTTGTGACCTTGAAACAGCTTTCTACGGCTCAGAATAATTAACCATTTATTTACCCAAATGTGATGTTGTAACTCCTGGCCTAAGTCTAAATATACTGTGGGATAATTCTTCAAACTGAATCTTCCCGTCACTTATACCGTCTTTTGTTTGTCTCGTTTTCTTGAGGAACTCGAGTAAAGCTACGCCGAGCAGAGAGGGATTTGGAACACAACCGCCAACAGATGTGGAAAAATGTATGGTCCCCCCCCGCGACCCTGAATAATTTTAATAAAGACTTGCGGGAGGTGGGGGGCAAACAAAGGCGGGCGGGAAGGAAGCGCGCATACGTCTGCACTGTCCCACTGACCTAGAAACGACGCTAAGCAGTAAACACTCCTCCTGTCTTTGACGGTGCGCCATAAAATAGGTCAGTGGGACTGCATGGGAGGGAGGGCAGGAGAGGGAAAGAGAGTATTAGAGTGCACGCTAAAAATAGAGCGACAGAAAGAGGTGAGGGAGGAGGAAGCAGAAGAGCGATTGGAGGGGGGGGGTCAGTTGGTGGAAATGAGAGGAATTTTACAGAAACTGCAGCGGGAGGAATAAAAGAAAGAGACAAACTTGGATACGCCATCTGCCCCCAAAAAAGAGCTGATTTTGAAAGCCTCATTGATTCGCCCTAGAAACCCTGCGACGCCTTCTGCAGCACGTAACAATAAGCATCGGGAGCAGCAGATGAAAAACTATAGGGAGAGATAGGGAGATGGCATTGACGTCAGAGCACACACCCATCTCTGCAGCCAAATTCACACATAACAGGCTCTCTCTCTCTCTCTCAGGACTGCATGGGGAGGGGCTGCTGTTGTTGCTCGTAACGTACGTGCTCTGAATTTCTCTTGTTGCAAAGCTTGTGTAACACATACATATTACATAGCAGCAGAAGGTACAGGTTCCTGGCTGAAATCTCGCCTTTCACTAACACCCCCCCCCTCCCCCCCGTGCACGCTGTTCCCTGAATAAAAGCAAAGACCTTAGCGAGGAAAGGAACAGATACCTGGCAAGGTACATTGTGTCATTGGCTCTTTGTACAGAGACTTTCCATTAAAATGGGGCAATTCACTACAGCCACCGTGAACAGTCTGTTTCAATGTATTTCTGGCTGAGCAGCTAAGAAGCAGTTCCCAGGCACTTGCAGCTCAGGGAGGAATGCTTCACCTCTGACCCCCTCTGAGGCAAGTGTGAGTAAAACGCATGGCATCCTCCTCCCCTCCTCCATCTTTTAAGTGATCCAACACCACACACGTGGAGGGGCCCCAGCTAAGAGCCACCATTTTGCCCCCACGGTTTTGTGTCAAGAAGCACAACTAGGAGACAGGAATCCAGACATTCCGGGTCAGTTAGTGAGACCTACGTGACCGTGTGACATTTAACACTTCCTCAGAGCAATATGTGACTAAAAACACTTCAGCTTGTACCCGTTATGTGAAAGAATTCTAAAACTTACAGATAAATGACATAATTGCTGTTTAGTGATTTAAATCTTACTTGGTCTGTTAGTAAAATGTGTCCTATATCTTCTTTAGTTCACTCTGATTCTCTGCAACATGTTCACATTTCACCAGTGAGTCAAGGTTTTAGCTACTTAGTCAGCAGTTACAAAGTACAATCACAGAAAGAAAATATAGTGAAAACATTTGATTAACAGACACTAAAGTAAGAAAACTGGGACAAATAGCTTAAGTTACTAAAGTCTGCATGAATATGTGGTCTCACATTCCTCAGAGCAACAGACAAAAGTAGTCCACGGCTTGCCCTGTATACCTCATGTGTCTCCTCACCCAGATACAGGTCTGACCTATATTCTGAGAGCTGGCTGGGACAGAGCAATGCAATCCAGACCAGCTGGCAGCAATCGGACTAAGAGCTCACCACAACTCTGCCTGCCTTCGCCAGACAGGGGTTTCCATGCATTGCATCACATCCTGGATGTTCACTTGTTATTCTAATTTCACAACAAAGTCACGCCAAGACCTCACTGGGATCTTGGGAGACGAGTTTTGCACCAAACAGGAAAGACTGTTACATCTGGTTTTGCCTGGCTTCTGTTTTTTTTTTTTCTGTTCCATGTTTTCTCTTGGAGGAGAAAGACTGAGCTAAGTTATAAATAGCTCACAGACACTGAGCAGCTGTGTTACATCACTGATGAAAGCAACTCTAAAATATAATTTCCACTCTGCAAACTTGCTAAATATCTTCTTTTGAAATAAGGATTTAGAGTTAATGTGAGTATGAATGATGGGAAGAAAGTACAGGGTGTGAACGGGAATCAATTACAGGCCTCTCTGTCCCAGGAGAGAGCTGCTGTTTATTGCTTCTCCCTGCTGTGCGCTGGTTATGTCATACCCTCCAACTCCCTCAAAGCTAAGCTCTGTGCTTTACTTAACACACCTCATGAGAAAAAAGAATCATCCAGCAACTCACTCTAAATAAAAATCAGACACTTTGTGTTTTTTTCTCCTTTGAATTTGAACCATTATGATGTGATAGTGATGTAACCTAAGAGCAGTGGCAAATGCTCTATACATCTGGATAAATAGAAACATAAGCATGAACATTTTCAGTTTATTCAGCTTAAAGTAAATTCCTGCTGCATTACATGTTTCCCCCCTGCACTCTCTGTAATAAAACTATAAATTATTATGCAATATTAATACAGGATATACACTTAAAACATTGTGGTGTTGGATATTTTTTGCAGATAATTTCTACTAAACTTTCCTAAAACCTGTACTTACACGTGACTTTTAACCGGTTTTGTTAAAATGCTCTATACCCTTAAAATGAATTAGTATCCTAAAAGTAATCCAGGTTACTGTTTACATCAGCTGGGCGGCCAAAGAGATTGAATAAATATCTCTACAAATAAAGTCATCTAGTGAAGAACATGAAAACATGCAAATACAAACAGCAGCGTGTCACGTGCAGAAGCTTATATAGTACACCGTGTATCTGCATTAACCAGACAACACAGCCCGAGTACAGCAGCTGCCCCCATTCCCTGGAAAACACCACCATGAGGGAAATTACCTCGCCTTGACATTGAACACATAATGTGGAGTACGGCCGACAACGTTTTTCCAGTCCCACTACATATTTCTTATCAATAACAAAGCGAAAAACGCCACAAATCTGGCAACAAAGTAGCATATCGGCGTCGCGAGCATCGTTATTTACAAATTGACAAAAAAGCCGCAAACGTCTCAAAGTCACGGACGGACGCGCGGGTCTGCCGGCAGAGCCCAGAGTCGCCATGTGAACAATAACCGGCCATAAGCATCATGTCCTCATCTCTACACACACTCACACACCGCCGAAATACCTATATATTCAACCACGACGAATAAAGAACGTATAGAGATACATACAGACAAAGACAAAGGGCGAAATGCAGCCCGCCGCTCAGTCAAACATACCTTTCCATGTCCTGGAGGAGGGGAAAAAGATTCAGGCTTCCCCGACACAAAAGCTGTCTCGCTCCCGTTTCCTCCTTTCCTTGTCCCTTTAGAGGAAACCTCCCAAAAACCGAAAAAAAACTTTCTTCTCCCTTTCCTGTCGGTGCTACGTTCAGTTGTGGTTGAGTCAGTGGGTCGGGTGGATGCTGTTTCGGTCTTTTGGCTCGGGCTGCCTGTCTGTTGTGTGCTGCTGGACACTTTGCTCCAGTTTCTCCGGCTCCCTTTCTAGAAATATGTGTTAGTAGGTCAGCGGTTGCATAACAGCTCTTAGGCTGCCTAGTCACGTTTTTGTCCTCTGTGTCTCCGCGCGAGAGTCTCTCTCTCTCTCTCTCTGTATGTTATTAACCCCTCTCTTCTCTCTCTCTTCTCCACCCCTCCATCTCCATCTCTGTCCTTCCTGTGCTATGTTATACCATGTTACGGGAGTGGTTAAGTTTGTAAGAAGGGCATGATTGCGTCTTCATGGACACCATGTTATATGAAACGTCCAGTAATAGCATGTAACAGCATGTGCTTCCACCGTGTTAGCACAGAGTCACTGTTACTGTTAGCCTACATTTTCTCTCATAAATCATTATCATGTATATTCTCCCGGTAATACTTTGTGTTTAATGAGGTAAAGATTAAATTAATTCTGATAATGACTGGGAAGGACCTTTGGTGGGTCCCAGGATCCCAGTTGTGAAGCTCATGGCCTGAAAGAATTTCGGAATGTGTGTGTGTTAATTGTTATATTATGTGTTATGGATGTTTTAATCTGCTTATTCCACTCTATATTTCAGTACACAACACACAATACAGTGACAACATCATTATATGGGCTATACACACTCTCAGATGCTTTCTCCTCTCGCTGCTCAAGTTGCAGACATGATGTAAATATAATGATATTCCATACATAGATAGATGTAATTAAAACGGAATATGATGATGATGTGATGATTTAATGTGTAGCTTTGTTAAGATCAACAACTTTCACTGTCTTATCTCCACAACAAGGTCAGAGGTCAAGGTCAGCAACAGAGATCACTGTTTTGATCAAAGACACATCAGCAGAGTAGGGGCTTGCTAGCAGTGGTGGTGTTATAGTAAGTATTTTCACCTTATACTTTGAACTACTGCACTTTTTACTAATCTGTGTTTATTTTACATATATGGTTACCAATTAATGGATACATTTTTTTAACATAATAAATTTCTGGGTATAATGTAGGGCATTCTGCTGCTTAATGACTACTTTTTACTTTTGATATTTCAAGTGCAATGTGCTGATAATACATCTGTATATTGTTAATGCAGGACTTTTACTTATAATGGGGGGTCTAAGGATAGAGTGTGCCGTATGTTGCATAGATTCTAACGCTCCTTGAAGCAAATGTCTAATTTGTAATATTGGACCATATAAATAAGATCAACATGACTGCTTCTTTTCAAAAAGATCTAAATACTTCTTCCACAACTGCCTGATGGTACAATTACATATAATACCATACCATATTACTATTTCTCTCTATAATGCAGAATATCAGGATTTCTTTGCAAAAGAAATGACGACTCTGTTTTGATGTTGCTGCTGCTGCATAGTTGAGAGTGTGTGGGGCTGAACAGTTTGTTTGGCATAAATGTCCTCATCAACCTACTCACTACACTGCTGCATACATTGTACAGCATGTTGACTTCAAGTTATATTGTGAGAAAAAAAATTCACCATTCTTTTTTTACATCCTTTGTTTAAGTCTCTCTCATACACAATCTGATCGGCTTCACACTGTTAGATCAGAGCATGTTAACTGAGTTACGTGTGCAGTGGCTTTGTTGTGTTATTATTGTAAAAATATTGGCTGAGAATTTGCTATTTCTTTGCTATTTTCATTTAATTTCCCACTTAATATAAGTTTTTCATTTTGCAAAATTTTGGCATAATTAAGTTGTTTAAATAAAAAATAATAATAATTTAAAAAACACACAGTATATGTAAACACACATATTTTCATAATTAAAATTAAAACAATGAAATCACTATCACTACCCATGATGGAAAAGATTAAATAAAACAACACTATAAATAAATACATCATCGTATCATTATGTTTTAATTTTCATCTTCCTTGTTTTTGTTTACAGGAAGAGGAAGTGTATTATCTGCTTAGGAGCTATTCTATTATCCCACAGAGTCTGTTGTCCTCATCACCACCATATTTCATGTGCAGTTACGTCAGCCCTGTTTTGTATCAGACACACATCCACCTCCAACCCACTTTCTCACTGACATCCCCTCCCCCCTGCTTTGTCTCCACACACACACGTGTGTGTACTCATTCACCACAAACACACACACATCCACACCATCATCACCGCCATTAGACCATGTTTGGGGGAAACGGCGGCCTTGAACTTGTCTAGCCGACCCGCCTACTCCCCACCGCCCACCCCCCCCACCCTCACCAGTCCTGTGTTAGAACCACCAACCCCCAACACACTCCTCCATCTTTCCAGCTGCCTCTGCGTGCAGGCATTCCCTTGGCAACTGTGGTGGTGTGGTGGCGCCTGCCTAGCAACCAAAAAGCTCTCACTCCTTCCTATGTGGCTTATGGCATGGGGGGGTTGCAGATGGGGCTGGATGAAGATTGATCACAGACAAAAGATCTCATGAGTGTGTTGTTGTTGCTGTGGGGAGAGAGAACGGGCCTGAAGAATGGCTCTCTGCAGCCGCACAGGTCTGCTGATTCCTGTTTAACCTCACACTTTAACATTCAAATCTACTTGTAGAGGTTAAATCATTGCTATGTCCAAGCTCCTCTCTCGTGTTTGAGCTGCACTTTTTGAATAAAAATGATCATAGGAAAGAGGAAACGCTTTGCTTCCAGCACAAAGTGACATTGTTGCTTGTTCTGCATGAGCAGCATGTGGTACTACAAGAAGCACAATGGAGGAGACGACCTCTGTAGTAACACTGCTGTGAATGAATGAATGAATGAGTCAGTTATCCATGGTGATAAAGACACTTGGCGCCACCTGGTGTTCCAAAGTAGAGACTGAATACTGAGGATGGACCAATTCAAGAATGTTAATAATAAAATAGAGAATAATAACATTCAGTCGAGTGAATTATGTTTTTACTCAAAAATGAATAATTCAGTGTATGTATTGCAGCTTTGTGGCTTCCCACTGCTATCAGAAAGTATTTCACAGCAAGGTTTCTGCATATTTGTTCCCTCTTCAGGTGATAATATATTCTGAACCTGTATCCTTCACTTTTTCATATGGGCCAATCAGTCTGCACCGCAGCTGCTTCAAGCCTAAAAATAGCCTCAACTGCTGACGTGATAGATGACTCATGCAGAGTCACACTCCTCTCCCTGCATCCACCTCTCCCTCTCTTTCTCTGGCACTGTCCAACACCCCACTGTCCCACCCCTCATTTCAGTAACCTCAGTTCAGAACAAATAGACCGACACCAAGGCAATGTTTACATTTTTAAAGAATTCATTAAAGGAAGGAAGGTCATCAATGAAATTCAACTGATAACAGTTTAGCTGAAAAAAGAAATTTGCACCTCTTCACTCCAGTGCCACACCTACCGTAGCTCTCTGCCCAGCCACACCGAGTCCATGATGTAATGTGCAAGTGTCTTGCATGTCATATGTTGATGGTCTGACACACATGTGGCCTTCATATCTCAGTCTGTAATAAGAGATTCACCAGACTCTTGGATAAAATATACTTTTATTTTCAAATACAGCTCACGTCAGTTACAATTCCAAACAGTGATGATGACAGTGATTTCTATGTACCTTCCTGTGCTAAGATAAACCAGAAACAGATATAGTGAACAAAATAAAACCACAGTACACTAATCACATTAACACACGTTTGATACAAGATAACGTTGTACGCAACATTTCTTGTGCTGAGAGGTTTAACAAATGTACCCTGTCTCAAAGCAGAGACATGTGGACAGATGTGTTAATGTTCACGTTTGTGTTGAACATAGTGAGACTGAGGTGTTACTAATTATAACTGTGCATGCTTAGTATCTAACACGTTCCTCTGGTGTCTGCACTCTGTCAAGCGTTTTGAAAGACGCTGGAGATCACACGTGATCCAAGGACATGACAACTCAAACATGAATCACCTTTTTTCAGTCATTGAGCATTTTAAATGTCTTTGCTGGTAGTGGTGTGCTGACCATCACAGAAAAAAACTGATCACTAAACTAATCTTTTCCAGTGAAACAGGTGTGGTAAATAAAGTTTGTCACTGTAGAGGTGGCTGTTACGATCAGTGCCACTCTGCACAGTGGAAATGGGCAGTCTGAGAGATCGATTTTATGGAAAGAGGTGAGGAGAGATCTGTCTCATCAGCTTTAGTCTGGATCTGACCCTTTGTTCGGGTTTTAAGCAATCTTGGAGAGCAGCTGCTGAGAGAAGAGCCTTTTGAGCTGAGCCACTTCCTGAGACAAACAGCTGATCTGTGACTTCAGACTGATGTCCTCTGTCATATACTTGGTGTCCCTGGGGTTCTGCAGAGAGGAGTTGTAACATCCAGGGGATGGACCCTGATACTGCTGTCCACCGCAGGCCTCCTCCCTGGACCAAGGAGCTTGATTCTCTGCCCAGCTGTCCCACCCTGCCTGTTGGTGGGTCCTCACCTGGATGTTTGGCCCCACTGTGGCCACAGGTGGTCCACTGTGTCTGTTGTCAGAGGAAGGGGACATCTCCCCGCCGTCATTGCTACCACTGGGACCTTTGAAGCGAAGCTTGTGCGGGAGACTCCTCAAACCCTCAGGCAAATCTTGTTTGTTTACATACTGACCCTCATTGACCTCAAGGGGACATACATGGGACTCGTAGCCCTGCTGCTCTTCCACCAGCTCCCTCGGAGAAGGCCCACCACGTTCACTCAGTGTGTCGTCAAAAAACACAGGGCTGCCCATATTTGAGCTACATGAGGTTGAAACGCCGGACTCCTCGGATACACTATGACTTGACTGAGGCCCAGCTCCCCTTGGTCCATAGCTGGCAGGCTGCTGTGGAGGGTGAGGGTGGGTGTGGTGGGTGCTGGCATTTTGTTGTGTGTTGAGGTACGAGGGTCCATCAGTGTGAGGCTGGTAGTAATGTGTTGCACTGGGTGGTGGGTGAGCACAGACGGGTGACGTGAGAGGCAGGATGGTCACATCAGATGGGTCCTTAACCAGACCAAAGCGAAACTTGAGGGCCAACAGCTCGGCCCTCAGGCGAGCATTTTCCTCCAGCAGACCCAGCACCCGCCTCTCCAGCACCATGTCATTGGCTCGCCGCTTCTCTCTGGACCGCTTGGCTGCCTCGTTGTTTTTTTTCCTCTTGTCCCAGTAACCTTCATCTTTCTTCTCGTTGGGGATGAACTCCCGTTTGCGGCGCACACTGTTGCTGCTGTCTTCATCGCAGCTGCTACCAGCCTTATTTTCAGTGTTGGCAAGGCTCTCTTTGTGTTTGAGGGCAAAGGTGCGACCCAGGAGGGTTCGAGCCAGCTGGCTTGTAGAGGTCAGGATGGACACAGCCTCGTCAGTGAAGGACCCAGTCCCACCTAGAGGTCTGGACTCCAGACCCTCCACAACCCGCAGTGAGGGCACTGACAGGTCCTGGATGATGGCTCCCACAGTCTGACCTGTCATGTTCAATCACTTCAGGGAGCTTCAGGGTCTCGCTGAGGTACAGGGTGAAATGCGCTACAACAGCACCACCTAGTGGCGAAAAAAAACACAAACACATTATGATGAGGCGAGGATTTGTTTACAAGGTTGCAAAACATTTAATCGACTTTACACATGAATGTTGTAATGTATTTATCAACAGGAAACAACTTTAAAACAATAATAAAACCTTGTTAAGTAAAAATATTCTCAGGTTGAATAGATATTTACCAGCATTTCAGAGGGATAAAACTACATTAATATAAACCCATAACGGCAATTATCGAATTTGATATTAAAACTGTATCGATATTTCACCATTGAAATTTTACTAAACCATATTTATAGCAACCAATTAATTGTACAAACAAGTCATAAAGAGTCATTCATACAGAGTCATTTGAAAGTTTATAGTAAATATATGAAAGATAAATATGAAAGATCCTAAATGCTTGATTATTCCTATAAATCTTAAATTACTTTTTTGGAATTTAATTAAGAGTCACATTATTTTCCGGTCAGAGACATTAACCTACCACGCATACATTTACAGTTATAACTACCAAAATGTTTTCAATAAATTCTTACTAGATGATTGATGAGCCCTGAATAATTAGTTGTTTACATAAAAGTAGCCTCCTCCCATATTTTATAGATGATAAATGTGAAATATTATTCACAAATCCTTTTAACTAGACTCCGCATGGTAAAAACCAGAGAGATCAGTGAAAGGATCCAGTGAAACAATAAAAGAAAACTGTAAAAGAGATCTTACTTACAAATCAAACAGCTGCTGAAATGTTGTATGAAAATCTCTTCAGTCAGAGAGAGGGAGGCATGTGGTGCCTCACAGGTCGTCTGGTTGTTTCTGCTCCTGAAAAGCTCCGCATCTCTCTGTCGTTTCTTCCCCCGCTCATCGGTTCAGACGGGGTCGGATCCTCACCCCGACTGACCCCCCTCTCCCCCTCCTCCTCTCACTCCTCCTCCTCCTACACCTCCTCCCTCTCCTCGTCCTGACGGGAAGCCAGCTGAGTCAAACCAGCAGAGGAAAACAGAATAAACAGCAACAAACAGCTACTTTCAAAGTAATCACGAACAAGTTGTGTAAGTAGTTTTTCCCCCATTGATACAGTTATTAGTCGAAGGACGTGCGACAGGCGACGTTAAAGGCGTAAGCCAAAGCCTATGAGCAACATGTACTCTACATTCAACCAACAGGCTGCCTGAGAATGACAATAACATGACTTACAACAAAGGCACTAACCTGCAAACAAAAAGGCTACTGAGCTTTACATTAAAATTTGCACAGTACTAATGTAACATTTGCACTGAACACCACAAGTACAGTATATCTGTGAATGGTTTTATTTGAGACAAAAAGGCTGAATTTGAACATAAAATAAAAAATACTAGCAAAATTAGTATGCTGACAGGCATGTGAGACACTACTTAGGCACACTGGTGCTGTGAGCTAAATGCTAATCTTATATAATTAAAAAAAAAATGCTAATATTTTATAATTTGCACTACAGCGGAGGCTGCTGGGAATGTCATTAGTTTTGCAGATATTTAGTTAAAAACTAAAGTTTTGGACAAATAGAAATTTTGACCTGCTGATGATTCCACATAATGAATAGTCACAGGATCACCAAAGTCACTAGGAGTCAATAGGATTCATCCTCTGGGAAGCATAAACATTTGTACAAAATGTAAATGCACTTAATCTAAAAATGATGTAGATATTTTTGTCTGGACCCTAGTGGTGGACCAAAGACAGACCAGCAGTGCTAATCCCTAATTAAATTATACAGATTATAAATTATACAGAATTTATTATTCTGGTTGGCTTTACAGTAGCCAGACAATATTTATCATGTCAAACTTGCTCTTCATTCATATAGAGAAGAATTCCTCAAAAGTTACCTAATGTTACAGTCTCTCTCTCTGTATCAAACACACACACCACACCACACACCACACACACACACAGGCCTGAAACAGGTCAAAGTGATCTTAGTAAATTACACAACATGTTTGAGTTTAGCAGTTTTAATTGGGTCATGAATCCTCAAAAGATAATCATAAATCTAAATCCACTGGAGCTTTAATGAGCTCTAACTTACAGTATGTAGAGTCTTGTATTTCAAGCAAAAAAATCATATTTCATGTGATTTTGATGAAGAGGGGATTATTGCTGACCCATAGAACACCTCCAACACTGATGGTTTCTGTTTTCTCCTTGATTGTGTCAGATTAGCAATACACCTAGTTTACAAAAGCCTGTGTGCACAGCCATCACGGTGGATTGAGTTGTCCTCATTTGCTCTTTGCAGGTAAGTGCCATAACAGGCCAGTGCCATAACAGGCAGTTCAAGGCTCACCGTTACATGGAAAATATGTTTTCTGTGTGCCCCCTTTTGTTCCTGCAAAATATCACTTGCACACAAAGAACATAGGATTATATTTTTATTTCCATCACACTGTCCATGCTGGTTGTCACTTTGAAAGGCAAATGTTAATGTCTCTCAGTATGCTCACTGTCTTTCCTCTCTTTTCAGTGGCCTTGCTATGTAAGAACAAAAGCTAAGCACTAAGCTAACCACTTATCACTGTACCTTTGAGTTATTTGAGTTAGTCTATAAGTTATATAACTATGTATTGTAAAGGAAGAACATAAGGACAGCCTTAAAGAGAGAGTGAGTCACTCAAATGCCAACAGATAGTGTGAATGGAAAGAGAGCTGTTACATAATACACAGAGGGAGAGAGAGAGAGGGAGAGAGAGAGCATGTGAGGACTGCGCATTGCTGGAAGTTCAGTTGGGGTGAGGTTGCACAGAAAAAAGGAACATTGTTCCATGAGCGATCTGTTGGACAGTGATACTTCCTCCCCGCACATGGAAATGCCTCACAATGAACCTCTCTGTCTCCGTGTCAATCTCATCAGTTTCTACAAAATAACAAACAACAGTTAACTTCTCATTCTTTAATTCATGTATGTATGTCCTCTCTGGACCATTTCGTATCAACAATGCCTCTATTGACTTGTTGCTATTACCGTGACAGATCTGTTTAAACATGTTGGTGTATGGCTGTGACATGCAGTGGTGTACAGAGAGACGAGGTGAAATTCAGAGAAAAGAAAACTGTACTGCTGTCCTGAGCTGAATGAGCTGCCAGCCAATCGGGTTAAATGAAACTTTTTGATTTCAGTTTATTCCTCCTGTTTTTTTGAAGGTTACCTATTTTATTTTCACACACTTAATGGCTGAGATTATTACTTCATTAGTTTCAGCTACAAATCAATTTAAATTATGAATTTTCTGCAATTTACTGTCATCTTCATGATATATGACCTGATACATCCTGAGAAATGATTTTACCAGTAATAACTTCTCATGAGCTGCACAGGCGAACATTTGCTATTTAGCAGTGATGGGAATGTTGTTAGTTTGCAGGTATTTGGTCATGAACCAAAGTATTTGAACAAAATTAAATGTTGATAAAAGTCAGGAGATCAAAGTTATTTCTTAGGCCAACCTGAATGGTTATATCAAATTTAATGTCAATCACTTCAACTTCAACTGTCGAGAGTTAGGCCTGCCAACCATGAATGTCTACAAATAATGTCATGGCAAGCAATCCAATAAATGCTGAGATGTTTCACTCTGGACCAAAGCTTTTGACCAGCTGACATTGCACACACTGTTAGTGTAGCTAAAAATCTGAAAGATGGCTGAGATCACTTCACCTCTTCCCAGTTCAAGTTAACTTCTCTCAGTTTTCTACATTGAAGTACAATGTTGTTATTACTGCAGCAATCTTCATTATCTTTTTCAGAAATATCTTCTCCAAGAGTCCTGAAAAAAGTTCCACCCAGATGTATAAAATTCCTAACTATTATTGCCAAAGATTACATACATTTATTACCTTCAAGACAGCCACCAGTTTCATTTCATTTATACAAGTATACGAGGTATGGCTATTAAATAACTGCACTTATGAGGGTAAACCACATGGTTCACAGTCACACCGAGTGTTATATATTAAAGGTTGGGTATTCACGCACAACTGCTGTAAGTTTCCAATAAGTGACGTCTTTAGTTCACTGCTAGCTACTGATCGAAGTGCACATGGTTCTGCTAAGGCATCGGCAGAGAGGATGTCCAAGACGATGAACATTCAACATTCAACATTCAACAAATTGAACAAATTATTTGATATGATCGATGACTCAGTATAAGAATGATAGCAGAAGTGGTCTCCATTGATAAAGAGACAGTTTGGCAAATTTTTCATGAAAATTTGAACATGACAAACGTGTGTGGAACAAATTTCCATTTTGGAACAAATTGAAAGAAACCCAAAATGTTCAGAAGGAATGATTACATGGGATGAAACTCGGATGTTTCAATACAATCCTGAGACAAAATGGCAGTCAATGCATTGGAAAACACCATCGCCACCAAGGATGAAGCACGACAAAGCAAGTCCAAAGTCAAGAAAAGGAAAAATTGTTTCATTTTTCATCAAGACAACGTTCCAGCTCATACTGCGCTCTCAGTAAAGCAGTTTCTGGCCCAAAAACAAGTCACAGTGCTTGATCACCCTCCCTATTCACCTGCTCTAGCACCATGTGACTTTTTCCTAAGATCAAATCTGTGCTCATATTTTGAGTCTGTGTCAGAAGTTAAGTTAACTGTCTGAAGAAGACCTACTGCACTGCTTTGATCAGTGGAAGACCAGAATGCAGCAGTGTTGATGTAGAAAGGGAGAATGTTGAAGGAGAAAGACACTGAAAATGTTTTTTTAATAGCCATACCTTATATTACTGCAGCTAATATTTTGAGTTCTCTTCTTTGTTGGTGACTTTAAAGCTTGTGGGAAATCCTGACTCCAGAGTGTTGACAGTCAGTTCCCAAAAAGAAAAAATATCAGACTTAAAGGCACCCATCACAGTTTTTTGACCACTAGTGGTGTGGAGCAATGTTTTTTTTTCTTCTTTTTTTCCTTTTTTTGTGTATGTGTATTCTTTTGTTTGCAGTATTTCTCACTAAGACAGTGTCTTAAGTCTTAAAAGGGCACATTTAATACAAAATTTAAATTCACATTATCTGATTTCTAATGTCATCGAAGGCCAGTCCACATGTAAAACATCTACTAACTATAAGAACACCAAGGAGCAGCTTTATTTGTTCTTAGTAGCCATGTTATCACAGATGGTGTTGTAGTAGAAGATAAATGATTGAGCAACACTCTCTCATTATCATTTATTTATCTTTATTGTTTTAGATGTGACTATTGTATGGTACTTTATACCCTGGAGGCCATATAAACTTCATATAGATTACAAAAGCTAGTATATGTTGAAAGCGGAGCAGTGTGTGCGTGTGTGCACGCAAGTTTGTGTGTGTGTGTGTGAGCATCTTTGATTTGAACTATTCTTATTTCAAATCATTGCTTGTAAGTCCCCTACATGTAATACTAAATTACTGTAATACTAAATTACTGAAATGTCCAGATCAGGTTAAGATTTGGGTCCTGGAAACGCATTTTGTACAAATATGTGTGCCTGTGTATGGGAAGCTTCATCAGAGCCTCTATCAACAAAGGCAGAAATCAACTGACTGTCTATGCAGAGAGCGGACAGTGGCCTTAGTTGACTCTGTGTGTGTACGCACAAGTTCAAATCAGGAGAGCCATCTCACCCCCCTCTCTCCTCCCTCCCTCTCTCCCTCTCTCTCTCTCTCTCCCTGCTTTTTACATCCCTCGATCCACTTGGACTCACAATCCCTCTCAACAGTCTCACTACTGCAGCAGCTTTCACTGCTTTAATCCTCATCCTGTTTTTGGACATCAGGCCAAGATTGCTATTATGTGAGGTTGCGTAATCGCAAACAAAGTTCAGTCAATAATTCCACACATGCATAGTAACTGACAGTAATGTACATTGTATTAGTTAAGCCAAGAGAGAGAACTTATCATGCTGCGCAACTCTATCTGCATTTAGAAATCCTTATCTCTCCTACCACATGGAGGGTTGCCAGTTTGGCTCTGTCCATGAACACGTAACCCCAACAAAATTCAAATGTGGACAGATATCTCAATTTGAGGACTGGTATCAGTGCTGTCCTAAAGCAGCAGGGTTTAATAATGCAGAGAAAGTCCATTTATAGACCCTCACTGAGAGACAGAGCTCCTAAAATATTAATGCTACAATACTCTGTACACTGAATGGTGTCTAAGTGTGTGTTTCTCTTTGACTGCATGTGTGCAGATTTTTGTCTGGTGAACTGAGGTGGCTCATCTGCATAAAAAATATCCCTTCTTCTTTTTAGTAACACTTGTTTTTCTGAGGTCACACAGTGTCACCACTCATAGAATACGAGAGTATGTCTTTGTCCGCAGGACGGGGACGGAGTAAAATTAAAGGACATGTTTGTGTAGAATTGACTACATTGTTTAGGTAATGGTTTTTATTTTAAAATTCATGATAGCTGTTTGAAGCAGCTATTTGTAAGATTTGCCATCCTTACATCGCCACTGTTAGCTTCATAGCAAGAAGTCTAGATAAAATGTTGCAAGTTCAGAATCAAATTTCCTTCTTGCACTGGCCAAGAGCTGTCCCCAGCAGTAGAAAGAAACCGCAATGTTTTACTTCCTGTTCTATATCATGTCTTTTCTTCTACTGAAGTTAGCATGCTAACCAGCTAGCCTCAGCCCAAGCTGGCCTTTCTCATCAATTTCCAAAAGAATCTCAGTGTAGTGTCCATACTGCCCTGAAGAAGCACTGCTCAGAGGGTGTATTCTAACCTCTTGTATTGTATAACAATGGCTTAAGTTTTTAGCAGGTAGCCATCAACACTACAAAACTTAAAATAGCCCCTTTAAATGTCAAGCCTTGAATGACATATTTTCATATGCATCCATAAAAATGTATTTTTAAGGGTTTAAAGTATTTTCTCCACTGATTAAATTAGCTATTTTATGACTTCAGACCACAGAGTTCATGGAAAAGTAAACACAAAAAACCTGTTGTTCATGCAGTAACTAGTAAATGAGGAAATGAAATCACCTGACAGCCTAATACGTGGCATGAGTTAAGTTTTTAAAGCTTCTCAAATTACTTTGTCACTTCTCTGTAGTATTTATAAAATTCTAAATGCATTCCAAACATGAAATCATGTCATTTTTGCTATTTTATTAGCATTATTACCATTAGGAGTAGATATGACCACTGTTTCATCACTGCCAACTTTCTCTTTCTTTCTTTATGAGTGAACCAGTGTCCTGAAATCTCCTCTCCACTGGGAAAACTCAAACACAGGGACTGATTAATCTGCATTTCTCTAAAGAGGAAAACAAGGAAGAGAGAGAGAATTTAATTACACATCTGTCCTCAGTAAACCTTCCCTCAGCTGCTCAACATTCAAGTTTTCATCTATGTTTCCATGCTGATGAAAAATGGTTCACCCCACTGAATCTGTGAATGGCAGGGAGGAGGGAAATATTTCTCTCTAATAAACCAGTCAAATTAAGTGGGTTAATTAGCTTTTCCTATTAATTATTTTACATTGTGCCTTGGGCATTTACAGAAAATGAAACTTACAACTTTACGGAACAGTCATTTGCAAAAAGAAACCAAATACATTAACATTGCATTATTGGAATTGTTTATAGCATGTTATCCTCACTTAAAGCCTTGGCCTGGTCACAAACATTGTTATAATGACGTTCTAAACTTTCACCTGTTAAGCTGCTGCTGCCCTCTGGTCAGACCACAATATCGTTCTGGCAAAATATTTAATCTCTTGTTCTGCTTGTTTAGACTGTTAAGACTTCAGCCATGCTGTGAATACATAATGCCTGCATAATACCCCCTTTAGCAGTATTGTAGGATGTAAACAAGAAAGGAGGAATTAGAAAGTGGAAGAAAAGAGAGAGGATTTGTTTTGAGAGTTTGGTTGTTTGTTCTTTTCGGGGCACAACAGGTCAGAACTCTGTCTGCCTCTGTCCTCGTGTCACCTCTAAATCCCAAATTACGCACCCTTGAACGCTGCACTAAAATAAACTCGCACTGCAGACGGAACCTCATGACCATCTCTAACCTGTTAGTGAAGTGTTGTGGATTTATCTTCTGATGTGGATTATCTTGCTATGTGAGCACAGTCTCAGTGGATAACATTATTAATGGCCAAGAGGTATATCTGCAGCACCATAATTATCAACATTACTTCTGCAGGGCACTCAAATGTTGCTGATATGTGTGTGTGCAGTGATGCTGTTACTGGCTCATGTCTCTGTTCACCTGTTATAATGCCATCCTGGATGGGCAGGTTTAGTAATCCAATCATAGCCATGATAGTACACAAAAAAGGAAACTTGGAGTGGAGTTCATTGCCATGCCAAATAGAGATTAATTGCTGTATCTTTAAACCAGTCCACTAAACCTTCCTCTGGCCTAAGTATAAATAAAACTCCATTAAACCTGCTGCAACTCATTAAGATCTATTACTATAACACCTGTTGGAAATTTTAAAGAGGCTATCCCTAACATATTTGTCTGACATATTTTGACTTCTAGTCCCTAATATGTCCCTAATACTGGACCCTACATTTCAATTCAATTGAATTCAATTTTATTTATATAGTGCCATATCACAACAAAAGTCATCTCAAGGCACTTTTCATATAGAGCAGGTCTAGACCAGCAGAGAATAGTGGGAGAAGAACATAGCATAACACTGGTTCCATATAAAATGTAAGGTGATGCCAATAATACAGTAGTAGCAATGATAATAGTAATAATTAAAGTATTAACTGCTAACGTAGTACTAAAACTAATAGCAGTATAAGTAATTTCTAATTATAGAAGAGGAGAGAGAGGCGGAAGAGCACAATACTACAGGAAAGGGGAGATATTGAGTTAGTAACATGTATTTATGGGATATGAATCCATACTGTGGAGAGAGAGAGAGAGAGGAGAGAGAGAGAGCTCAGCACATCATGGGAGATTTCCCGGTAGTCTAGGCCTATTGCAGCATAACTACGAGATGGTTCAAGCCCGAGCCAACCCTAACTATAAGCTTTATCTAAGAGGAAAGTTGTAAGCCTACTCTTACAGTACAGAGGGTGTCTGCCTCCCGGACAGAAACTGGGAGAAGGTTCCACAGTAAAGGAGCCTGATAACTGAAGGCTCTGCCTCCCACTCGACTCTGGGAACCACCAGTAAACCAGCATTCTGGGAGCGCAGTGTCCTAGTGGGATTGTAGGGGACTATGAGATCTTTAAGGTAGATGGAGCCTGACCATTAAAGGCTTTGTACGTGAGGAGGAGGATTTTGAATTCTATTCTGGATTTGACTGGGAGCCAATGTAGAGAGGTTAACACAGGAGAAATATGGTCTCTTTTCCTAGTTCCTGTCAGTAATCATGCTGCAGCATTTTGGATCAGCTGTATTTCCCATGTGTATATCAAAGCCTGATGTATATATATCCATCCATCACTAATTAACCTAACCTGCATGTTTTGGACTGTGGGAGGAAGCCTGGGCAAACCAGGGTTCAAACCTGGAACCTTCTTGCTGTGAGGCAACAGTGCACATAAGAGAATACTCATGAAAATATCACAAATTACCTACATAAAGTATATATATAAAACACAAGCTTTTTAAGTCACAAGTCCAAGATGACATTACCTGGATGACATATTCCTGGTTTCACAGGCTGGTTAGGTTAGCCCACTTCATTGGGATTTAATTGAACTTAATGTTAAAATTTAAAAGCAAACTGCAAATTACCCTGTCTTGATGGTGGAAGTGGTATTTAAACACCAAGCAGTTTACTCTTGTGGGTATTAAACTGTATATTGTGATTTTCTTTAATTAAAAAAATTTAATTACCTCTGGTTATTCAAGCGTTGTTCTCAAAAGCATGCAATTCTATGTGTGTGTATAAGCATGTGTTGTAAATGTTAGCAAGTGGCCGTGTAATTGTGTTTGCTATTCCGTGTTTTTGCCTTTCTAGAGGCTGTACATGCCTGTTCATGTGTCTGTACAGAGAGGGGGAGCTCCATAATGTGATGACGATCTTCATCATCTGACATAATCAGGATGAATCAGTGAGTGCTGAGTTACATAAACAGATTCTCATCCTAACCTCACCCTCGCCCAGATTAGAAACACTGCAGATCCAGCTGCCAACAACCTGCTAATACCAGCCTGCAAGCATAAACGTTGGCATAATAACAAAAGACCGCCACCTAAAGGCCAAAGGTTGACATTACACTTTCAATCTGCATATTTTTCGACTTATTTATATTTTTAGATATTGATTTCATATTGATTTACTCAATATGAGCCACTTGAATAAATCACATGACACCAAGAGACAGTTTTACAGCATATGAGGTCTTTACTGGAATTATGAAATTGATAGCAACAATTAAAAGACTTTAAAGCACTCCTGTGAGAATAGAAAAACATCATACAATAATATAGTATCTTCTGTTGATATAAAAGATCATATCAATAAATACGTTGCTTATTTGTAGATGATTACAAACAACTGAGAAAGATGCAGATTATTTACAGATTTGAGTTCTTCGCGTACATGTTTTTCTTAAATTAAAATTCTCCAAACAGACAAACATAAAGTCAGATGACAAAAATACACAACGTACATTTACAATCATATCCTTAAAGTTACAATCATTATTACCATAGTAATGGTAGTGAAGTTCTTACTTGAAAGGGAAATCAGACAAAGATATCAGATCATCCCAGCGGTAATGCAGCCAAGCAACCATGACTTTGTTAAGTGAGTCATGTCTTCCTACTAGATGCATTGTTATAACCTATGTTATACATATTTCATGGTAGGTCTTCTGTTAGTGTTTAAGTCCACTGTCTTCATGCCTGTAGTATGTACAGTGTTTGTCTAGGTGGCCCTTATTGCTAAAAGCATGCAAACTTTACATTATGGGTGTGTTTTCTTGGACTGGACTTCAGACAATTTTTGGCCAGCCGAGTGAGGACTAAGTCTTGGTGTTAGGATTACAACTAGATTTAACTGTAACTTTGGTTGTGAGGGTTGACATGAAGCGGTGATGGTTAGGGTTTAAGGACAGGGAAATCTTTACACCAGTAGGTCCTCAAGGTCTTAGTCTCTAACAATGTGTCTTACTGATGTCCAAGTAACTAATTTGACTTCATGTAATCTAAACTAGAATTTATTAAAAACAAACCTAAACTGTGGCATTAAAGAAGTGTGACGATTGTACACATTAGAGCCTGTTACAGGCCTCACAGAGTACAACTACATATGTGAAAAAGTTGCATAAACCTCTCTGCTTGAGGCTAGAGTGTCAAGGCTACATTAGCTGCTGCTAGCATAACACACCTGAATCACTGACCAAACTGTTGGTGACCGAGTAGCACTGTGGGTGATGTAAGTGCAATGCCACGATATCTCTCTTTCAGCTGCATCAGTTTTGATACTTTTTTAAAATGATGCTTAATGAGTCTGACTAAGTACAAGGCTAATTTGGTGGAGTACTCTTAAATTGTTCTCTCTGGTGTTGATTTTTTAAGTAGTGGATATCAATTATTTCTTGTTAAAAAGAGAATTCCATGCATTGAAGGCTTTTGAATTAGATGTGTCACATCTGTTTTGAAATAAACCAAAAACGGACTCACAATTATCAGCAACATCAAACTTCCTCTTGTGCCCGGTGATTTGTGATGTCAACCTACCACTGGTTGTGTTGTCAGTTTTCACTGCTTAATCTGTCAGCCTGTTTTATTTACTAGCCAGATAATCAAGCACAGTGTTCAAGTTAACACTCAGTGTACTGCTTAGGGTTCAAATTCAAAGAGTACCCAAGTCAGTGTAAGTTGCCTGCTGTTAAATTTCATTGTTTAAATGCCAGTGGGGTGTGTGTGTGTGTGTGTGTGTGTGTCTGTGTCTGTGTGTCTGTGTATGTATGTGTGTGTGTGAGCTTCAGGTGTGTCTCTTCATGTGCAGAGCCAGGTGGTCAGAGCGGGAGAAGGCCCTCTGACACAGCATACACTCGTAGGGTTTCTGGCCGGTGTGCTTGCGGTAGTGACGTGTCAGCTCATCTGAGCGGGCGAATTTCCAGCTGCAGCCCTCCCAGGAACAGTGGTAAGGCTTTTCACCTGATGAATAAACATTAAAAATGATGGTCATTATCAAACACATACATATACATATCTTGAGATCAAATGTGACAGGTTTTCTTGTTTCTCTGGGTTACCTGTGTGGGTGCGGAGGTGAGCCTTGAGGTGTGAGCTCTTAGTGTAGGTCTTGCTGCAGCCAGGGTATTCACAGCTGTGGATGGCGGGCCTCTTTTTCCCCGTGGCCCTTCGACCACGCTTCCCCTCCACCCCAGTAGGGGGCAGCTGGGGTCCGACCAGCAAGGGCTGCTGGTGATGGGGAAGATGACCTGTCGCCTGGCTGTGGGTGTAGTCACAGAAAAGATTGGCATTGAGATTGAAGTTGGGCATGTAGCTGTAGTGTCGAAGGTCAGGGGTCACAGCTTGAGGTGGGATGAACCTGTTGTCGGGGAAATTCACCACTGAGGGGTGCTGCTGGGCATAGTAGGGGTTAAAGTCCCATGATGTGATCTTACTGTGGTTTCCTCTGCTTCCCTGGGGGAAGCCAAACTGGTCTACAATAGGTATACTGGGAACTGAAGTCCGACCTGTTTGGTCATCATTATAACCTCGCTGGTACAGCTCTGGCTGGACTGCTGTGGTTTCAGCAGGGGACAGAAGCTCCGCCATGAGGCCGCCATTATTCACCTGCAGACACTCCTGCTGTGGTTGGTCCTTAAATATTCCCGCTTCTTGGTATGCTGCGTTTGGGTCGAACTGTGGGAGCCGTTGATCAGTGTTTTCCAGAGAGGGGTTAAGGTCAGGTGAAGGGTTGCTCCAGTCAGACAGCAAGAACTCAATGTCCCAAGATGCCCGGCTGTCATCATCTAGGAGATCCTCTGTCATCTGTTGAGAGACCTGCAGCTGCTCAGAGTTGCTCGGTGACAGTTTGTTACTGAGAGAGTCAAGGGGGAGAGAGCCACCCTCAGACTTCCACACCTAGATGTTTTCAGAGAGTATAAGAGGAGAGGTTTACATCTTTACAAGTTTATGTAACAACAACAGTCATGTGTCCATATGTACATTAAAAGGGATCCTGGTTGCTATAATTGTTCCTCCTGTGCATATGCTCACAGATCCTTCTTTCAAAGTTATTAGTCTCTCTAGTACCAAATTCCTACTTTGTTACTACTTTGTTTGATTTTACAAATTGAAACACTAACTATAGAAACACAGAGAAACACAGAGAGGGAATTTGGTATTGGTACAGCTGTAACATCAAAAGGTCCTGACTTGATTTGTCTAACTCAGACTGCTGAAGTCTTATATTAGGCTCAAAACAGGGACATTGTAACCACTTTAGGAAGGGATCCCTTTGCAGCCAGAATGGACAGCAGAAATCTCACTTTTGTCATAACAACAACAACATACAACAGGTGCACTCCAACTCCATGGGAACAAGAGCTAGATACCATAAAAACTTGGAGGTGCACTCATCCCAAACAACAATCAAAAATACAATTAGTGCTACGGTACAAATACGGTACGTACAAGTTCTGAAGAGCCAATACCCACAATATTCATAATCCATACTCCTGAGAACTCTAAGCTGAGTTTGACGTGCTAATTCAGTAACTGTCTAAATACAGTAATTTTCTTTTCATTATATATTGCAACTCTGAAATACCTGCATAAGAAATATAAATGTGTTAGAATATGGGTTAACATACATGACACATGCTTTTTACAAGTCAGGTGTAACAGCTGACAATTGCATTTTGCAGTTTTAACAGTTCAAAATGGACACATTTGTACAATAAATACTATAACAAAGGCTAAATTATGTGTGAGATGTACAAATGACCATCACAGTGATTATACCAGGCAGAGGTTAACATTGCCTTCATGATATTCTCAGATAGGTTCCAACTGTCGTCTCTTTAGGTGAGGCAACAGGTAGCATTGTTATTATTATTCAAATCAATTCATTTTGCTATTACCATGTAGGAAGCAAACAACTGAAGTCATCAGGATACTTACTTTCATATCGTCACTGGAGTGAGCGTGGCTGGAGAAGGAGCTGAAGGAAGGGAGCACAGCCTGTGTAACAGCCATCAAGCACTTTGATGTGACATTGGTTGACAGTTTTAAAATAGTAAAGTTTCACTCTTCTTTTTGCTTTTTCTGTTTTTTCTTTCTTTCTTTCTGTCTTTTTTTTTTTTTTTTTACATGACCGTCTTACCCTCAGCTAACAGAAAAACCTTAAACCCCCCAGCTCACCAGGCTGGTTACAGTCCACTCAGTGCTTAAAAAGACCTCAGCAACAGTTTGTTAAAGCTGCCTCCTTTGCTCCATTCCTCCCCTGCTATCTCTCCCTCCTCTGGCTTGTCTATCTCTGTCAGCTGTGCGTCTCACTTCAAATCTCTCTTTTTCATGTAGGTTTTGACCGTTAGGAGGTGGAGCATAAAGTGAGAGTTTCTTAGCTGGATACTCATCTTTATGCTTTAAGACAGTTCATTTACAATCACCAAGAAACTATCTCACCTCAGCTCACTGTCTTCCTGTTCTGTGGGATTCAGAGCCAAAAAAAAGAATATTTCAAACAAAATTTACATAACAAAGGTTATGTCTGTAGTTGCAATGTCACACAGGAAAATGCAAACTAATGAGAATGTGTGTTAAAACTATTAGCAGTAATGGTTCAGTAAACAGGACAAAGTTTTAACAGACTTAAAACCAGAATCATGAAATGCACTGGTGTGTTTGTTCATGACATATATCAGTCTGCTTACCTGACTACTTTTATCAACTAGTATTTGTTTCTTTAATCTACTCACATAAAATGTCTGTAAGTAGCTCTGTAACAAAGCTCATCACTGTTTTATTAATATATTAATAATATGTATATTTAATAATATATATAAATATATAAATAATTACATGTATTCAAACATGTTTATGGCAATGCTTCATCATGCTAATATAAATTGTCCACACACTTCAACATATGTGCACCAACACTGCGCTCTGCGCTCTGCGCTCTGCGCCAAAGCATGCTTCATTAGATAGTGGCCAGTCATCTGATAATGACCAATGACCTGTTTACTTGTGAATTGAAAATAGTGAGGACTCATGAGGCTGCAGTGTTGCATATTATAATATGTATAATTAGTAAGAATTAGTAAATAGTATAATTTCATAATGAGGATGAAATCAAACATTTTAAATGATTTGAAGTAAAGTGCATGGCAGGAGTGCTTCCTTTAAACATTTCTGTGTATGTTTAAATACAAAAAGTGGAACAGCTCACTACCAGAGATGCACTGGATTTGACTGCCAACAGATCGTGGAGGAAGAAAGTGGTCACTGAGGCTCTGGTAGAGTATGGTTAATTATGATGATAAACACAACATCAAACATCCTGTCTAGGTTTGTCACTGGCAGATATGAAAGGAAAGGTAGCTTTATTTTGTAGATGGGAAAAATGTGAGATTATAAAATAATATGGGCAAAGTAAGAGATAATAAGGGGGAATTTTAAACTTGACTTGTAAATCCTTGAGTGTTAGGTTAGAGTAGGTTATTATAAACAGTAATAATAACAGATAATGAACGCAAAAATACATATTTTTCTTTAGGAAAACATAAGAATAATAGAAATAAAAAAGGTTAGGAAAACATGTAAGGTTTCTGCAGTAATTAGCTGCACCTGAAAATAACAAAAAGCTGAAGAATAACATCTAAACGTTCATTTGCTTCCAACAAGCTATTACAAAATGTAGTTTTATAAAATGCTGCAAAATTAACACTTAACAGTGCAGCCTCGTGAGTCCTCACTATTTTCCATTCACAAGTAAACAGGTCATTGCTGAATGGCCACCATCTAATGAAGCATGCTTTGGAACAGAGTGCAGTGTGTGTTGGTGCATGTATATTGAAGTGTGTGGACATTTTGTATAATGTGATGTGTGAAGCATTGACAGAAACATGTTTGAATATGTGTAATGTTCATTTAAACAGTGATCAGAAATAAGCTTTTATTATAGAACTTCGTACAGACATTTCAATGTGAGTAGATTAAAGAAACAAATATAGTTGATGAAAGTAGTCTAGACTGATATATGTCATGAACAAACACACCAGTGCATTTCATGATTCTGGTTTTAAGTCTGTAAAAACTTTATCCTATTTATTGAGCCATTGCTGCTAATAGTTTCAACACACTCCACACACATGCATATATGCATGTATATACAGATTGGTCTTTGTCTTCCCGGTGAAGACATGTGGCTCTGACTTCTGAGAAGACCTGTGTGTGAAAGGTGATTATATTCTGGCTGCTGTTTATCTTTTGACACAAGGCAGAGGCAGGCTGCTGTCATCCCAGAGATAACGGACCTCTGACTGCTGCTGATCCCTGATGACTAGCCCACCTCTGATAAAGACTCTCTGTCCCTCTGAGTGACGACTACACAAGACATCCTCTACACAGGTTGTAAGTGGTTGATAGCGTCACAAAACAGAATCTTTATGGCATTAAACACATTACACCAGTTCATCTACAGCCTGCTTTGGATGTTGGAGGAGACTTCATTTCCAAAGGCTTTAGACTAACATGTTAATTTCTCTCTCTCTCTCTCTGACAAAAAGCAGAGGTAGTGTGTGTTAGCCATACCCTATATACAACACACACTGATTGATGAAGAAATACCATAAAATATAAGTGAAATGATTTGGAAAACTGGTATGAGACAGAGAAGAATTGATATTTTTAGGCTATGCATACATAACCTCATTATTTCATTCATTATTTAAGCTCTTCTTAACGCGATCACCTGATTTCCATGCCCAATTTTTAAAAAAAAACCAAAAACTTTCTCATAATTTTTCTTTCAGGCTTCATGATATGATATTGTTCTTTAATGAACCTTGTGAGGAAAATGGCCTTATGTGGCAGCAAGGTAAATGGAAACATTATAGTTGTATAAATCTTGTATTTTAAATTTTCATTTATATCACCTGCTTACCTAATAATATTCCTTTAATGATATGTGTAGTCTAGACTGTGGCTAAATCTTCATGGTTAATGTAACAAACTTTTTTTTTTTTTTTTTTTGCTCATTAATAGCAAGTAATCAAGCGTCAACTCAAACAATCAATCCGTCTTTGGCTCCATCTAGTGGCCATATATTGTCACTGCACCTCTTTCTTTGGGGAATAATAACAAGTAAACGGAAAACAAATAAACGACACAGCGAAGCTCTCCGTTTTTAGAATAGTCCGTCGTTAAAGACAGAAAGTAGTCTAAAAATGATTTGAAATTAGGAACCAAAAAAAAAAAAATCTCATCATTACGTTGCCTTAACACACGCCAAGTTTTATTTGGTGGTTGCTATAGCAACGGCACTCAGTTAAATGGAGAAGACGCTGCTGGTTGTGTTTAGGAAGGACTTTTGCTAAAAAAAGAAGTGTTTCGGTAAATTCTTTCTATTTCTATTTCTAGTTATCATAAGTTTCAGACGCCTCTGACATACAGCTGTTCTTGTTAGCCACCTAGCAAGAGATTTAATGAAAACGGTATTTAGCTAAGCTAAAATTCACGCAAATATTAAGCTGTGGGGTCATGACTGTTTTTGTTGAAGACAATATTTCACGCCAAGTTTTATTTGTATGGTGGCCTCAGAGCTGTGAAACCGAAAATCTCTGCACATTATACTGACATAATGTTCAGGGAACTGTCATTGAGCTCCATGATTTGTCTTTAATTGATATCATCACTGCAGCCTGCCTCTAGGCTCAGAGATAGGTTCAATTCCCAAATTACAGCTACAATGTAGCTCACAATTTATCGGATACACTGTTTACTTAAACCCCAGGGATTGTGGGTAATGTATTTTATTTGTCTTTGAGGTTGCAGATGGAGTCCTCTTCACAAAGTAGAGCTGGCGGGGGACTGTGGAACAACCCCAGGGCCACCTCATACAGCAAGGAGACCCAGGACATGCTGAGATGTGAGATGATGCACTTATTGATATTCTGGTGTGGGTGGTTAGGTGTGGATGGGACATACACAAATAGAGTCTGTGTGTGCAGGTTCATAGAAGTGTTTACCTCTGTATAGGACTATGCTGTCTGTTTCTCTCACCATGTTCTTCCCTTTGCCCAGTAATGATGCAGGAGTCAAGACTCACCAACCTCCAGAGAAAACAGATCAATGAATGTCTGAAAAGTAAGTCTTGGGATGAAGGTTTGGGAGAGGTCATTTGGAGATACTCAAGTGTAATAATCATGTATACATATTTTTATAAAGTATATTGTTGAAAAATATTTCAACGTGATCAACTACCCACCACATATTTTATTACTCAGAATATTACATATTGTCAAAATATCACATTTTAGCTCAAAGGTATAATAATTCTGATGATTCCTGTCCCTACATTAATTCACATTTGCAATGCACTAATTAAAATAGACAAATCCTCAATCAGCATTGAATTTACTTTGCGTGCTGCACTACTCCTTTAACACATTATTTTAGCCAGTTAGCATCACTACATTTTATATTGCCACATTAAAACTGTTGTTTTTTTGTTTTTTGTTTTTTAATAAAAACCTTTCCTCCACAGACGGAGCAGCTTTGCCACTTGCCTCTGACCTGACATCGTCACCACCTCCCACTGCAGCCTAAAACCACCAAGTCTGTCCAGAAACGCCTGCCAGGCAAGCCTCAAAGACGCAGCGCTGAATCTTGTCGTTCTGGGAACAGCTATGTGAGAGAAAAGTTCCTGTCCCGCTCCCACAAGTATGTTCTGAGGCCAGCACTTAAACTAGTTCTGCATATACTGTGTTAAAACAGGCCTATATTGCAAACATTTACAGTATGGTAATTTGTCACTAAATCTGTTGTAAATTTAGCTTTATTTTCTGAATCTTGAGAATCATACAATCATATTGTCACTCTCTTTTTTTCTCTTTCTCTAGGAGACTTGGAGAAAGAGAAGAGGAGGCTTCAGAACATATTGGCGACAGGACAAGAAGAGCCCACACCTGCATCTTCCCAAAATGCTAGGAACCCAGAAGTGATGGAGGAGAGAGACCAGTATCAGGAAGGTGAGACTAACTGCACAGAAACAGATGATGTAGAAAAGTTACAGTAACTGGCTGTGACAAACAAACAGACATTCCCATTATAACCTGAACAGAAACACACCACATTTCACTTGAGATGTTTTGTATAAGAGCAAGATGATGTTGTAACTGTTTGACTAAATATATCCACTTAAAGAAGTCTAATAATAACCTGTGCATGTATATATAGTTCTGGATGAGATAGAGGAAAGAAGACAGTTTCTGGCAGATATGGCCTCTCTAGGTCAGGAGAAGCAGTACATCAACATCATCAACACTGAAATATCCCAGGTAAAAAAGCAATGGTTTACACACTATTTTGCCGTACTATATTTTGGAAAAGCTTTTTGTAACTTCACATCTAATCTAAATTGTATCCCTTCAGGATACAATATAATTATATCCTGAAGGGCAGATTCAGATTCAGATTCCATGCATACTGAAAGAAAAAAGGCATAACCTTTTCCTTACTGAAACAACACTTGAATCGCACTGAAACCTGTGCTGTGTCACAACTCCAATCCAGAAAATCAGAGAGCTGGAGGCACTGGAGAAGGCCTGCAGTACCAAGAAGGATGTAGAAACATCCAAGAGGGAAGAGAGTGCAGAACAGACCGCAGAAAACATGGACAGCAGAGAAGACTGACCACTGACCCGTCGCTTGGAAATTACTTGGAAATCAGGTGCAAGCAAGATAACTGTCAAAACCATTAAACACAGACTGCGAAAGACAGTACTGCAATGTGGTGTAATGAGTGTGACTGTGATGTCTGCAAAGAGGTTGCAGCTAGCACGCTGCACTGTGCAGCAGCTGTTTCTGCAGCTGAGGTGTGACAAAACAGCAGTGAAGACAAAACTGTCAGGCTGTGAACAGATTCAACTCACAAGAAACAAACACCATCTGCTTGCATTAACTTATTTTATTCCTCTGCCTTCCAGTGTCAGTATGCGATATAATCCTGCTGCTGTTTTTAGGACAATGTATAGCGCTACAGAAGCCCTTGGTTTCAGCTGGACAGGAAGACAGGCACAGAGCAGAAACAGACACAATAGAGATAACCATTTAAAATGGAGGACAAACAGACAATCAAACTGACAAAACAGAATGAGTAAACAATATGGGCATTTACATTAGCTCTAACAAATGATGCCAATCCACATAAGCAATTAAATAAATGGCACTCAAACAAACAATCTCAACATAAACACGTTTTTGCAATCCACTCTTAAGGCAGAACACTGAAACATACAGAAAGGCATAGTAAAATATAAATTAATGATTGCATATTCAGGTTTTCCTCCAATGGTTAAAACTGTTACAGTTGCTAAAATACTGAATATCTGCCTTTTCTAATATTCATTATTGCATGTGTGACCTTTCATATTAATAAAACTTTCTAACAGACATCTGCAGTTTAATACTTTCTACCAAGCTGTCCTCCAGAATTTTTTAAAAACCGATCTGATTTTGAGTCCTGCTTTTGTTTCCAATCATGTACACTCATAAAATGTGTGTTTATGTTCATCCATGTGTTTGATGATATTCATTTACACAGATGACACCATTGGAAAACTGTCACTGAATAAACTAAAAACAAGGAAAAAAACAATCAGCCGTAATATAGCAGCTAGAAGAGCTTAGGTATCCATTGTTGACTGAGCATTTTAAGGGGAGATGTTGCTAAGTATAAAACAGGGTTCATCTAACAGAAAAAAAGAAAAAAAAAAAACTAGTACCACAGGCTCAAACCAGACATGACATAAAACCTTCTCAGATATCCATCTACTGACCTTTGAACATAAGGAGCAGAGGAGACAGGTATTCAAGGTGCATAAACAGGATAAGAATAAAAACATATTAAAAACGAATGGATATGAAAGATAAAATTGCATCCAACTCACGAATCACACCACTGTTGAACCTTGACAAAAAGCCTAGAGGCAGAGTCACTGTGCAGGGAAAGTGAAGCGAGAGCATCCAACGAATCAGTGCAGTAATTTAGGAACCTAATCTACATCTCACTAGCTTGAAAGGTCGGAGAGCTTACAAACATGTCAGCCCTTAAAGCACTTGAGTTGTTATACTGTCTATTTTAACACACAGTGGCAATGGAAAATAGTCACTGGGGAGATTTTTTGGAGAAGCGTAATGACATGAGCAGGGACTGGGTCCAGGGTTGCACTTGAGTCATTAATAACACAGTTAGAGGAGACATCATCTCATCCTTGTTGACCTGATGTATTTCTGTTCTCACATACTTTTTTATTTTGCTTAGTCATGTTAAAGCAGTCTTGTATCCTCTGTAGGAGAGTGTGTCCTCTGTTCAGCTTTTCTCTTTGCGAGGGCTGTGACTATTGCCTGGTTCTGCTTTATGGCTCAGCCGCTTCAGCACCTTAATGGGTTTGAACTTTGCTCCTTTCTTCTTCTGCTGGTCGCTGCTTGGATCCTTATGGAAGTCTGATGAGGATGAAAATAGGAAAAAGGAGTGACATCTAACACTTACATGTTCTGCTCAGTGACTGCTCTCATTTAAAGTATCTTTTATCTGCTACAAAAGAAACTCATCATTCCTACCTTTCTTCTTCAGCATGGCTTCCATAAGTTTATCCTCCTCTTCTTCCCTGTGACAGAATAGTTGTTAGATAACTGGTAGCTGCAAACATCATCACCAGTCAGTACTTCCTGGGTTACTGATTACCTCTGCCTGTCCTGATCCATGCTGTTGACGATCTGGTTGCGCTGTTCAATGATGGTAACCAGCTCGGCCATTAGCTCCTGCTCCCGGCTCTTGTCATCCTCCGTCCAGTCTTTCTCTGAGAAAGAAAGGGTAGTTGATTAATTATTTATTGCGTACTACATATGTCAATTCACTAAGTAAATATCACAAGATAATTATGAGTGCACTGATACTCTGTGGGTGTTTAGAAGACTGATGAATAAATGAAGCAAAGGTAATATCAGTAAGTAAATGTACATCCTATTAGGGCAGATAGCCAACAGATAATCTGCTGTTGATCAGTGTAGCCCTGAGCAGTGTATGCAGTATGTGGAATGTGATGTTTGATGGCAGAAGACATACAGGTAATGAGTTTGGCTGTATATGTAGGTATGAAGGCCAAACACACCTGGTTTGTTGAGAAGACACCTCAGCTCATACTCCACATCGGCTTGCCTCTCTTCCAGGTTCTGCTGCTTCGCCCTGCGGCAACAAACTGTATATTAGAAACTGGTATCCTGCTATTCACTATTTTTAACCTACTTTCTGCAAAGAACAACACAAACAACAAATAAAACATCTCGTCCTTCCTGAAACAAGACTTAGATTTGCACATTTGGGAACTGGACGGTGTTTCATGTATAGTTTGAGATTTTTTTCATTTTTCACATTTTGATGTTAAATAATCTCCAGTCAGTTTTATTGTTTCAGATACTTTGCAAAACATTGTTACAGCACTATTTACTTCTCCACTGTCCAGCAGTACACTGATATTGTTACACATAATCATTGTGACTGAAGGAGGGAAAGGAAACCACTTCAAATTTGCATCTAATGACAGACTGTGAGTCACTGTGATGTCAGGTATATGACTGATTTGAGTCACACAGTAAAAACATCCGCCTCTTTCCACAGCCTGAAACTTACGTGTAGACCAGCTCAGCCTCTCGTCGGACTAAAAGGTGTTTCTCGTGGATCAGAGTGAACCAGTCCACCAAGAGGTGCTCTTCATCCTCATCTGTGATCACAACAGAGAAACACAAGGATATACATTCGGTTTACATGATTATTTATTATTCTTTTGGGCAAAATTCAGGCATCTGGGCTTTTTTTTTTTTTTTTTGCTTTGAGCCTAAGTGACAATTTGCAAGCTGCTCTTTTTTTGTAATGTTCCAAATTTTGAATATAGTGAAACCTTGTTTAGCACAACATGTGTGGACTCAAGGAACTCCCTTAAAAGAATTGCAATGTGATACCGTTAGGGTTGTCTCTCAGCTTCTTCTCCAGCTCCACTCCCCTCTTGCTCCAGCTCATCCAACTGTTTCTCCAGCTGACTCATCTCCCCGTGGATGTCCTCCACTGGGATAAACTGATCTGACTGCACCTGTAGGGAAGTTTGGAACGAATTGTTCATTTGAGTACTTAATGTCCCTTCTATTAATGCTGTCTCTATGCTGAAACATGTATTCTGTCTTTAGTTGTTATACCTTGCGTTTGATTAGTGGGAAGCCATGACCAGGGGCTGGGGGTCTGGCAGGACGAGAGCCCCTTGGTGGTCTAGTTTTGGATTTAGCAGGGGAGGGAGAAGCTTTCCTGTTGAATGGGTTCTCCTTACATATCCGCTAAAATGAGAAAAGCGCTGAATTTATATCATGTGCAAAGTGTATTATTTTATATTGCTTTATTTGGAGGTGGTCGTCTTACCTTGTTGTGCGATTGGGTGGCCCCTGAGGCCAGTGGGCTGGGGGTTGTCGGGGGTCGTGGTGGAGGAGCTCCTTTGGTCCCTGAACTGCGACTGGTCTGTGGAGTGGCTGGAGCTGAGCTGGCGTTCGATGGCATGGGAGAGGGGTAGGGGCTGGGGGAGGGATGAGGCAGACGCTCGGTCGAGGAGGAGGAGGAAGGGGAGGCTGTGGAGTCGCATGGTGAACAGATGGAAGGCTCTGAATGACTTTTGGTGAAGGCGTGTTCCTGGTCGCTGCTGGCACTGCCACCCAACGGGGGCTGGGAGGAGCTGTGGTCCGAGCCAGAGGACAGACTCTCTATGCTGAGAGCTGGAGAGGGAGAGCAAGAGGAGGGCTGAGAGTGAGGGAGAACTGAAGAGGGAAAAAGATTAATTGAAAACAAAGAGCAAAGAGTGCAAAAATGAAACAGAAATCAAAGTAGTTGGGACAGATTGAAATGGAGAAAGGATGGAAAAAGAGCAAAAAACAATGAACATTTACAGTATATACAGTATCTCTTTCTCTTCCTTGTCTTTCTTTTGTGGGATAGAGACTCTGTGTTCCAAACTTAGAGTTGTTGTTCCAGGTAAACTATACTGAAATGCCAACATTTAAAATTGGAGGGTGTTTAAAAACCCACATCAAATCAACTGTTTAGGAATTGGAGCCCTTTACACTTGTGAACTGTGCATCAAGGTTTAGCAGTGTATTTTGTTTCATAGTTACTTTATGAGAAAGTAAAGGGCATGAAGCTGGTTCTATGTGTGACATAGTGTCAGTGAGGAAGAGGAAGTAGGAGGAGGCACACTATCATGAGGCTGAAAAATGTCACACAGCATAACATAATGTATTGGTATATTGGTATATTGTTATGAAACAAGAATACACTGACGAACTCAGCAGATATGAGAGACCACAGAATAGACCACAGAGTACTCATACAGTGACTGACAGAAGGTCGTACAATAACAATAACAACAACAGTGCAACAGCAACACTCCACAGGGGCATCTGTGACTAAATGTAGAGCTGTCAAAAGACAAAGACTCCATCAGCTTAACCTCAGAGGGTTACCACAACATGCAAAGCCTCAAGAATGCACAGACCAGATTACAGCTTTGAAAACAGTACAGTAAGAAACCTGTAGAGCTACGGAAATAGTTTTTTGGATCAGATAAGACAAACATCTCCGTTCAAACACAAGGAAAGGCATCGGAATCCTTAGGACAGCATTTAGTATGCAGCAGGACAATAATGGCTAGGTCGGTCCTCAATGCAATAAAACATACATGGTCACCTGCTGCAGACCACAGTCACTGAACTAAATATTAAATAAAACTATTGTATATACATACTCTAATGCATCCAATTACATTTGATTGAATAGTTTATGCTCATTTAATTTTAACACCAATGTACTAAAATACTGCAAAAATTTGTTTTTCAATAAATGTCCTAATATATGTCTAAATACTGCTATTTAGTAACATGTAGTTTGCAGCACAGGAAACTAGTGTTCTCCTCCCAAAACGTATTCATTTCTACCTTACTAGTCCACATGAAGGGTAATTTAATACTAGCAAGTATTTGCATCTCTGCAGAGTACAAACTTATTTAGGTGAGGTGGTATCACACTAAAGGAGAGTAGAGTCAGAGTAAAATCTCTAACTCTAATCTCTTTGTATTTTTTTCCTGTATGAGATGTTTGTGGTAAAACTGACCTTGGTTACTGGTAGGTGGCTGTGGAACCCGGGGTGCTGGGCGTTTCTTGCTCCGAGTGTTCCCGGGGCTGGCAGAGCGGGACGAGCTGCCTCCACTAGGGGGAGTGTCAGTACCTGTTGATTCAGGCGCCCGAGTGATGCTGTACCACGGGTGACTAGCTGCCACCGTGGGTGGAATCGCGCCTCCTTCGCTCTCCTCCTCTTCCTCTGCCTCATTATTTTCATCATCGTCGTCCTCAAACGGGTTGGAAGGCAGGAGGGGGCGTGCTGGGTCTGGAGCCCTCTCCTTTGAGAGAGGACAGAGAGCCTGTATTGGGAGGTGTTGCCAATCCGGCAGGGGGAGGGGGAGGGGCTTTCTTCTTCTTGGGCTCTGACTGGACCAGGGCGAGCCAAGGTGGGTCTTTGGGTTTATGGGTGCCACTGGACAGGCTGGACAGTGAAGATACACAGATAGGCATGGAGGGGTCACAGAGGGGAAGACAACAAAACACAACCAAATGGAGGCATGGAGGAACAAACAGCTACAGTACATGCTGTAACAAGATGCAATTCAGAGAAAGACTGTGCTGATATGATTAAGGTCGGTGAAATGGCAGAACTGGACACAAAAAGTGACAGAAATTGAGATACCTTCCAGGAGACTGTGATCTCTCTCGAGGTTTGGGAGGAGTTGGAGGCTTCTGATGTTCACCTATGATTTCAGGTAAAATGTGAGGATCAGTATCAAATAATATATTTATCTTTGTAACAATTTATGTTCTGCAATAAGCACACACCAGCTGTGAGGCTGTCTGTTGTACGGGGTAGCCGAATCCGAGGGGCAGGGCGAGGAGGAGGGGTGGGTTCAGAAACCCTGCGGGGGGCTGGCACCGGCACCGGCCGACTGACACCTTCATGATGGCTGACAGGTGTAGAAGGGAGGTCCCCATTGGCTGTATATTTGGCTGGTGTTTGAGTGTCTTCCTCCTTCTCTCCGTCCTCCTCCTCTTCATCACTCTCATCAAAAGGGTTGGGAGGAGAAGAAGAACGTGGTTTCTCCTCTGTCGCTCCACTAGCATCCATGTCTTTTGCTTTTTCCAAAGAGTCTGCTTTGTTTGTTGTAACAGGAGTGACAGTGGCAGAGTCAGTGGCAGGTGTGTCAGTATCATTTGTTCGGCTCGCTGAGGATGGAGTCTTTGTCCGGTCCCTCTCAGAGGGCGAGGTGTGAGGAGTTGTGCTGCGACAAATCCTGGCAGACTGTACTGCCATTGGTCTCTTACTAAGATCTGGTCGGCCGTTCTGGTTGGCTAAAGCGTGCCTTGCAAGGTGATGTGTACAGACCAATGCCCCAGAGTCGCTCCCTATTTTGTAAGATCCAGGAAGCAGAGTGCTGTGACACTCTGTGCACCTGAGACAAGAAGATACAGCAGGAGATCTTAAATAGGTTATAAAGATTGTTGAGATAATATATAAAGCTAAAAAAAAGGTGAATCATTAATCAAGTACAAATGTGACAAAATACACTAAGATATGTTTTCATTGTTAGTGGCAGAGTGTGCCAGTCCCATGGTAAATTCATTGTGCTAAATTATGCACAATGCGAGCTTGTGTGGCTGCACTGCTGTAAATACACCAGTTGCTCTTATGTTATAATTCTGACAAAGTAGCTGTTTGCAGCCCCAGAATTAGAGAAACTGTAGTATAAAACGTTAGTATAAAACTTGCTGTTACTACCTCTAACCACGAGTGTAGCCAGATCAACCAAGATTGAAGTCTTAAGGACTATAACTCTAAGAAAATGAAGAATTTTTTCAGAGCTAAATAAAATCTATAAATAAAGTAGTCAGTCAGCTGTCGCTGCGGGATTCACCTGAAGCAGTTGCGATGGTAGAGCTTGCCGTCCACCAGAAACCTCTGCACCAGGTGAACGTGTTTCTGGCAGGCAGCGCAGGTGCTGCTGAGCGTGTTGCGCTTGACCGCTGCAAACGCTGCTACGTCTGTCTGCGCAGGCTTGCTCGGCTAGTGCGAGTGACCGAGGCGTTGTTCGCAGGGTAGGTGGGACAGGGCGAAGACGTCAGGGGGAAGGGGGGAAGATGGAGAGTAATGGGGAGGGAGGGAGATCAAACACGGAGTCAGGATTTGAGGATGTGGATCATTCATTCTGTTAAACTAGCTACTATCTGCTTGGTCACTGCAACATCTACTGCTCATTGATTCATGTGGCTCATTACTGAATTTCTTTTTAATTTTAAAACACCATTTGATAAATACCAAAACATATGTCATGATAAAAAAAAGTTTTGGTTAGTAAAAAAACCAAATAGCTTGGGTTATAGTGGCTCTGGGAGTCAAACATTTGGGATATGATTAATATTTAGGATTGATATATTGTTTTAGTCACTTGTTTTTTTTTTTGGTTTTTGTTATTTGTGGTAAGTAAGTAAAGGATTTAAAAGCAGCATATACAAAAACTTGGCACACAGTGTTAGGAGAGTACAACAGTTAGTCTTTTATGTACAAGAGATGGTTAAATAAAAGAATGACCTAACTGTTTTGCTTCCACCTCCTAGCCCAACCCCCCACCCCCACCCCATCCTATTGCCTAGGCTCAGGACCAGAGAGTGGAGGGGGGATCAGATGTGAGGAGGAAGAAGAACAGGAAGAGGAGGGAGTGGAATGAATTTCCATCTGAAGAGGGGGGGGCGGACGTTGAGGAGGAGAGGGGAGTAGTACATGGGAGTATGGGGATGGAGGACAGAAGGTGAAGGCATGCGAGAGAAAAGAGAGACAGGATACAGAGGCTATCTTTATAGACTTACTCTACCTCTGGTGCTTTGATTTTCCCCTGCTGTGCAACACAAAGCCCATACGAGGAAGTAGTAATTATAAAATACATCTGTGAATATTGTATATTGTTGAACATAAATGGCATGATGGGATTTGTATTGTACAGATCTGATTAGTTAATACCCCAAAATAGCACATGCAGAATTATACTTAGATATTACAAGATTTCTGATACACACCAAATGTATTACCAAAAAAATATGTGAGGTTTCTGTGTGCTTTTCCAGGCCACAAAAGGACATCATTAAAAAATATTACTTAAAAAAAATTAACATGCAGGCTCCAGCAGATACTTTTAGCATGCAGAGCTTATGGAGTTTAGTGTGGTCTTAAGTCTACCAGGCCTTGGACATCCATCAAAAAAGGGTATATTCCGGTCATTTCTGTGCCCTCTCCTGGTGCCAAGCCTTGTTCTTACCTCAGACTCAACCACTTTGTCTTCCAAAGGGGTTGGCGGCCTTTTCTGGGCCGGCTCATTATGACCAACAGAACTCAGCCTCTTCATGCAAGGGGGGTTAGCTGTGAGGGAGGAAGGAGAGGAACTCATCAGTTAATGACATAAACTAATTATTCTAAGCTGTTTTCACACCCACAAATTAAGTTGCTCAATTTCAACATGTGCTGGGTGTGGACAGTTTACAGGGCTTTGAAATTATGATCAGATAAGAAATATGCTAAAAAGCTAAAGGGCTTCAGTAACAAGATAAACTCATAGCATAGATAGATAAATGTCCTTTACAGAGTGTACACCACTGTGAGTAAAATCCAGCTGAATTTAGTGCACCAACCTTGAGACTTGTTGTTGAAGAAGTTGTAATACTGGGAGACATAGGTGATGATGCTGAGCCGGTCAGGCACTTTCATGGACACCATGTCCTCTGGGTCCAACAAGGCTGGAATCCCCAACTGTGTCTCGGCCACTTCAAAAGCCTATAATGAGACAAAAACAAAGAATATGAGGGAAGGCTGGAGCTAAGAGAGGTAGGTAAGGGTAGGAGATAAGAAATGAGCTGAGAAACAGTAAGTGTTGACTTTACATGCAAGACAATAGTTCAGTTAAACTGAAAGGCAGTGATCTGATCATTACAACTGTTGCCTCTTCACTTCAACCAGTTGAACCAACTTGAACTGAAAAACTCACCAAACAGACCTGAATTACTTACTAATATTTCAGTTGATTGTTGTATTTCCATCAACATCCTCCATGCGAATGTACACAAACTGAGGACAGAATAATGTTTTTGTTGAATGTGTGCAACTAATCCAGATGCTTGTCACGGCCCACCAACGAGCAGACACTCAATGACCTGAATAATGTAACTCTGCCTGCCAAAACATCAGTCATTTGCTCACAGTGTAATGGTTTGTACTTTGAGGGTAACCATCACTCTAATGAAAAATTCCACTGAAGAAATGAGAGAGCGGGTAAGGTTACATAACAACAGGGATACAATCGTTGGCAGTTATACAGCACTGACATAATCCAGCCAAACAAATGCTAAATTAATCATAATGCACTGTACCATACTGTACAGATAATACCTGCTTTACAGCTAAAGTGTTCCTCTCTTAGGTCTACTCCCCTGCAATTTACTGAAAACTAGTGAAAGTTCTAGACCGATAATACTGATTCACTACAGACCTATTTCACAGCTTCATGCCACAGTCGTCACCAAAACAAACACAGTGCTGCTCTTAGTGAAGATGCCAATAGCTTTAAGTGAAACTGAGAGACTTTGAAAGCAGCTCTGATGAATGTTGTAGTCCAAACCATGATGCAATAATGAGCCAAGCTCCTTTCAGACTGATGCAGGGATGCAGGTTAAATGGATCAACATGTGTCTGGGCTACCTGACTTGCCTTTATCCAGGTATGAAAAGAAAAGGGAAAAAAGACACAGCGGGACCACATGGGTAGGCCAGCATGAGTGAGTGGAGGGAAGTAAAACTGACATGTATTTTTATTTGCTACTTATACAGCATAATCTAATTCGGTGTAAGCAGTAATGTTTGAAGAACTACAGCTGGGACAAGATCTCTGAACGCTGACAATAAGACATCAACCTTTGACAGCAGTCTGAATGTGATCTGAACATGTCATCAGTACACCTGCTCCTTTGTATGAAAAATCTATAAGAAGAGTAATCCCGGGAGAGAAACAACCATGAACAAATTTAAGAGGCTCACATCATAACAATCATAGATTGCTCACTCTGGCTTGGACCCTATGGATACAATGAAGTACTTGCTTTATTTATAAAAAAACAACTGCAAGCAAACACACCAGGAGTTTGCTTCTGGTGCTACCCCTCACTTACCCTGAGAGCTCCTGGATAAAAAGAATGTAAACAGCAGCAAAGAGCTGCCAAAGCTCAGCTCGGACTGAAAATGAGGAGACTCCCATTTCATCCCTCAATGTTCTGTTGGCTTACAGATGATGTGGAAAAACCCAACAAGAAAAATATGATTTTAAAAAGTTCCTGGATTCATTCTAGTTATAATATAAAGCTGCAAATTCAGCACTTTCACACTTAAAATCCTCTCTACATGGTCTCTCCACAGGCTTATGTCAAGGATTTTCCTCTTTTTTGGGGGGGTGGGGGTGGAGGGGAAGAGACGCTGCATGCTCTGGCTTCCTCCCTCTTTGCCCTCGTCAGGCTCCATCAGAATTAAGTAACACTCTCCACATAGACAGTCAAATACATTAAGTCACATTCACCATGACTGCATGCAGTCCTAAAACTTAATAATTTTATGATTAAATTAAGCACACACTAATGACGCCCGAAACAAAGTGATGGAGTTTGCCCACAGGTGATTACACTCGCCCTCCTCCAGGAGCTGACCGCCATGCTGACATTACCACACAACACAAGATCACAGGAGTGTTCTGACCTCAAAACATACAGCTGTAAAACTGACTCACCAGTCGGTTGTTCTCGTAGACATTCTCTTTAGACAGCGAGTCAAAGTCTCTGGAATGACAAAAGAGAATTAGTGTTAAAATTCCAAACAAGTATGCATATGTTGAGAATGCACTTAGCCAACATACGGCTATACTGTACAGGTTGCAACAACTGAAACTCATGGTATCTCCTTTTAGTAACTGTCCAAACCATGCCTAATACAGTACAGTACTGTATTTAGCTTGCTGGCCTATTTCCACTTATGCTATGAACCATCAAAAAGCTATTACTGGCTTGACAGCCTGACAGATAGAAATGGTGTGCAGTTAAGTTCCTAGCTACCACTGCAGACAATTGGTCCCAAACCACACATAAATGATGCCTGATGTAAAAAAAAACTGCCAGGACAAAAGGAAAGAAGTGGCTGTGCTAAACAGGAGTGATGGGCTGATAATTACAAGGCTCTGCTTTGAAATGCCTGAAGCGAGGAACTAAAGCCAGGCTCTCACCAGTAAACATCCTGCAGTAAAACTGGAAAATGTCTGAGGTGTTCTGGGATGAAAGTGTGGTTGTGTGCGCAAGTAAATTTATGTTGACTCAAGTGTCTAGCAGTGAAACAACAGTATGGCAGGAAAAAACATAGCGACCCTGGTGAGAGCTTGTGGAGACCATGTGGAACTCTCAACAAGGCAAAACCCTGTGAATGAGCTCCGTGTTGGAGCCACACAAAGTGACCTCTGTTCTCTCTAATCTAGTTCCCATGGTCACCTACACACTGAGCAGCAGCTCTAATGTCAAGATCATGTCAAAACAAGTCCACAGTCTCAAGTCAGCCAACATAGCCAGTTCAAACTGTAACACCTTTAAAAAAAACTGCCAAAACTGTTGTTGGGAGTTGAAATTTTCAAGGCCTCACTGAACAGACAGTGGCAGACGACACTGACACGGATGATGGAGTGCTGTGTGTGATCTGAATTGCGAACCTAATCCACTGTGACTCAGAGTCTCACTCCAAGGTTTATTTTGGGAAAGAGGACTGGTAAGGAACGTTGTGTGTCTGTGTGAGTGTGTGTGTGTGTGTGTGTGTGTTTGTGCACTGCGATGTCAGGTGTTTAAAATCCACATGATCAAAACCTGGGTGAACCAGTGTATCTGCTAAATCTGGTTCTGTCAGATGGCAAAGTTTGTGCAAAAAGGATTTATTTGATTGGGATTTGGTGATGTCGTGACAGTCAGAAAAGAAACTTGTGAATACATGATATTCAGTAGTTTTAGTACTGGAGTATGAGATGACACGAGTGCATTATGTAGATAAATTTCAGTACAGACAGGATACAGAGAAACAAAGAAGTAAAATAAAGTAAATAATAATGATAATGTATATTTACACTGCTAACTTACATTATAAAGTTTGACGAGGAACTCTATATGATCACAAATGAAATGTGACTTTGTTTGAGCTGTCCCATGCAGTTTGGTTAACTAGGCCTTGGATGATTTCTTGCAGCCATATCTACTCTCTGTCCAGTGGGCTGAGTGACAGTAAGTATTGGCTGAAGAAACTGAGATGAGGCAATTTGCTGTATTAACGTCTCTCCCCTGGATCAGTGTGATGTATTTTGATGAGAATACATTGGTTGCAGTGAGTGCAGGGTGGCTCCACGTTGGCCTGGCCCTGCATTAGAGTTAAATCCAGTTTGACAGGCGGAGGTCTCAGCTGCAGTTTAGCCTGACGGACTGTCTGTCTGGATCAGAGCACTTCAGCTAGGACACTACAGCCACACAGAGGGCTGAAAAGGGAGGCATGCTGGGAAACAAATCGGAGAGGCAGAACTCAAAAGCTGGGTGTTCAGGATTTTTTCACTGTCATACTCTGAGGTATACTGCTGTGATGTGTATGCAGATTATATTCCACTTCACTGACTTGTCCTCCAGTGACTGCTCCAGTGAATGTTTGTTCTACTACCATTCCAAGCATGGTCCAATTTGCACACAAAAGTCTGGACCACCTGACAGATGAACAGCATGAGCAAGAAGCTTATTGTCTAAAATCATTCCATCACAACACATTTTTCCTCCAGGACAGAGGAGGGACACAACATGTCATTTACCGGATGCTTTCATATAATCCTCCCACAACAAGGCTCACTGGCTTGTTTCAGTAGGAGTCAAACCACTAATCCTGATGCTGTCAAAGCCTGCTCTACCCACTCCACCCGCTCCACTGAGCTACACAGGGCCACATTATGCTGCATGGGACTAGTGCTTTTCCACAGAGATGCATTTCCAATATGAGTCATATGAATGTCAGAGTTTCTGTGTATGTTTACTGCCACACTGCAAATGATGGAAATATTTCAAATCAATTGATTCACTTATCTTGAAACATAAGCGTTAGAAGCATATTTGAACACATGACATTGGTGGTTCCTCTTATCTGGAAGATGAAAGTCACAGATAGACTGTCCCTATACAACACATACTTTGTACTTTTAGTATGACTGGGCAAAGGCTGGTTGAACTGACTTATCAAGCGATTTATCAGCTGTAAGTCAATCGGTGAGGAAGAGATTTTCCACTCTGAGGTCTCTACCAAAACAATGGAAATTCATCACTTCCTCATCCCTATAATAAGGCTCTCTAAATCACACTGATACTGCTGTTGTGTTTTGTGGTGGCTTATGTTCTGTGAGTGTAGGTGTAAAATGCAGAGAGGAGGGGTGTGTTGGTACAGACAGGGTATGGCTTGTCAGCCTGGGTTAATTACAGCACACTGGCCTCTCACACACTCCACAGAGTTCATAAAAATATTATTACTGGGGATTTTGGCTATGTTAAAACACACAGATAAACATTACAACCCACACAGTGCTTACAAATTTAACAAAATTGGCGATGTTTTCTCATTTCCAAGTCATCTAACCACTAACATTATTATATTCAGCCAAATTAATGTGGAAGCTTTGCACCTCTAAAAAACAGAAAGACTGTAATCTTTGTTGACAGGAGCTTTGAATAATCCCAGTCACATAAAACTTTTCAGTGAATGACCTAAAGCACAGATACGTTCAAGGCCTAGTTACTGAGACTGTTCTGCATTTGCATCCTGCAAGAATGAAGATGGCTGATATTTCTGTATTTGAATGCAGACTCAAAGATAACAGTTAACAACCTGTCACTCCTCAAAGAGATGTAAACACCTTTCACTAGAGCCTGCTGCTATGCTGTAAACCAGTTTATAATAGCAATAATACTACTGAAAACTAATTTCTCATTGGTAACTGCCTATCAGTTAGTTAATATCAATGTTACATCATTACACTTCTGTTTACTTACATCAAATCTGGTCTGTAACGATGTATGATGGCACAAAAAGCCAAACCGTCCCGAAAGGACGTTGACATGTCCTTAATTTCCACATCGTTGTAATTTTCACACTGTATCCGACACCACTCCTGGAGAGCCTTCAGAGATCCCATCATACTGCTGCCACAGAAATCAAAGTCTTCTTTTCAAATAAGATCGACGTGTTTTTGTCCCCGACGTGACAAGAGACAATACAAAGTCTTTTCTTCAATCATAAGCGAGTCATCGCCAGCGTTTAAGTGAAGGGGCGACAGCCAGGCAACACCCGATGTTGCGATACGTTACGCTCATCTACAGCCAGTGAGTCACGTTAAAAGACTAGCACGGCTTGCTAGCTAGATGTTAGCTAACTTTTGCAACTACAACATGCATTATGCCGCCACTACATCTCCTGTTCCGAGTTCACCGGAAAGCGAATAGCGTTTCAACAGCTAAACTGGTACTTTGACCAGAAGCACCGGGTTAAAACACGGCTGATATCTAGAGTTGATAACGATAGCTTGCCAACAAAGTTCATGACGTAGCCAACTTAGCTAACGTTAACCAGCTAAAGCAGCCTGCTGTTAGCTGGTTTGCCTGTTTTTGGTGAGCGCCGGCACTGTGAGGATTGTCTTTGCCAGTTCCGGGCGATGATGCAGTTTCAGCCGAGGCAGAGGTGATAGTTTCCTCCTTGAGGTGGACCGCAACACGATTTTTGTCTGTTGGTGCAGTGAATGCAGCGGCTGTTAAAACACTGGATAGAAAGTCCATTAAACCGCGCGCAACTCCTGACGCCCTCTCTGCGACAACAACATTAAAGCTCACTGTAAAGAAGACATCCCAGACAATTAATGTTGATCAAAGCAGTCCGGCGCCGGTCCCAAGCCATGTTAGCTGCATTGATTGAGGCACTGGCAGTCTGCCTGCTACCCTACTCAATGTCACGTTGTTGTTTCTCTTCGTGCCCAACTGGGGGAGCTCCAGAGCCGCTGCCTCAACTTCCATCCACGCGATATGTTACAAGAATCACGCGATACTGACCACTTGTTTATTCCCGGAAAGATGGCGGCGGCGGCGCCTCCAGATGAGGTTAGCCTGCAGTCTCGAATCAGTAAGTCACCATACATTATAATACCAGATTAACTTTTGAACGTAATGCGATAGCAATACACTATTAAGGAACAGGGACATATATTATCAGTTTGAATTTGCCGCTGTCGGTCATTGTGCCCTCCCTGGGGAATAGTTTTTAGAGAGTCAAGTGGGCGAATGTCATCAAATCAAAAAGTGCAGTTGGTGATAAAGAACAAACTCATTCAGATAATGTATTGCCTCTACTGTAATGTGCTTGCATTGTGACCCCACATTATGTTTACTGTTGTCAGATTGAGGTTAGTGATGTTACTCAGACATGGCATTTAAATTTAAAATCCCTGTAATGCCCAGCTGAATGCTAACAAGATCAATTAGCCAGCTAGCTTCTGACCAAAGATGTGTCAGCTGAACCCAAGCGGTAACCAAACCAGGAACTGTCACTTCTGCTATAACCTTAGGATTTAGTCACTCATTTTCTGTAAGGATGAGCAACTCAAACCGGAGAACTGAGAGTTTGCAAACAACCGGAGGCTACAGCTGCTGTATTACGAACCTACGAACAACTCTGAATGCTGCCTCTGTAAAATCTCAGTGTTTGAGTTGTCACTATCTGCGATCGGTTAGTGATAATCTGAGAGTTGTGACAGACTTAACAAATTCATCAGGAACTAAGAGGAAAGCATGTCAGGAGACTCATCAGAAATTCACCCACATGCAGCTGTTTCAGACAGAGTAGTTTAAGATGGAACAAATGCAAAATTGTTGTCTAATTTTAGTCCAGACCACTGCGACTCCCTGTAGATACTCTCTCTCAAAAATCTCTTCATTCCCTGCAACTCATACAAAATACTGCAGCTAGATTCCTAACTGCTTCCAGAGAATGTGTCCACATTACTCAGATTTTAGCCTCCCTACTTTGGCGACCAGAGTCTTTTTGAATTGATTTTAAAACACCATTAAACTTCTGTCTGGTGTGGCACCTCCTTATATCTCAGAACTTGTCAGGTTGTTGTTGTCTGTCCCAAAAGTGCATTTGCTTTAATTCCCTCAGACTTTGCAGTGCCCTGCCCAAAGAGATCGAGTGTGCCAAATATCTCCCCCAGTTAAAATCACTGATCAAAACATACCTGTAGAGAGTTGCTTTTACTTCTTGGCTCTAATACTTTTATCCTTGTTTTTTTATACTTTCTTTAGTCTGATTGTTTTAGTGATTTTATTGTTTTTAAAGACATATTTGTAATTACCCCTGTTACATTTGCCTTGCTAATTGACTAATTGTCTATTTTCTCCTTATCTTTTATTGCTTTGTTCTATTTCATGTATGTACAGCACATTGTAATTCTGTTTAGAAAGGTGCTACATAAATAAAGTTATTATTATTAATAATAATGTGTTTTTATTTTTCACAGACAAGGCCACCAACCCTCTGAATAAGGAGAATGACTGGGACAGTATCAAAGGGTTTTGTGATCAGCTTCAACGATGAAGCGGAAGGGTGAGCTGATAGTGATGATTAATATCACACTCATTTCAGTATCACTGTTCCATTTCTCACCATAAACAGAATTTCTGCTGTTGATCTAGAGTCCACACCCTTAGTATTTGGACAGACATCTCCCACACAGTTCTTTCTATGCTGTGTAGCCCTTTGTGACAAATCCTTTGCAGTCAGTGACTGGTGATGCTCTCCAAGGCTTTCACTGCAGCCACCTTCAGCTCTTGCTTGTGGGGTCTCTCAGTTTGGTTGCTTTAGCCATGTGTTGAGGATCATTGTCCTGCTGAATAATGAAATATCATGTTTTTTTCTGTCAACATTGAAATCATCAATAAATACCAGTTTGCCAGTTCCACTGGTAGCCACACATGCCTAAGCCTTAAGAGAGCCAGCACTGTTTTTGACAGTGTGTGGTGTGCTTTGGGTCATGAGCTCTGTAGAAAACATCCACCCTTAAAGTTACGTAATATTTCATCACAACTTTAAGCATGTCTGACTGTCATCTGGGTTTTTTGATAAAAAAAAAAAAAAAAAAAAAAAAAAAAATATATATATATATATATTATAATATGTATATAATATGTATATATATAATGTGTGTGTATATATATATATATATATGTATATTTTACAAGTTGTCTCTCTGTATTGCATTATTCTTAATGCCTTTTTTTCTGTCACTAAAGTGAAGCTTAAAGTCTGTTTTGATCCATCAGTCCCCAGCTTGCAACCAGACTTTTGGCCCACAAAATCCAATCTCCTCAGGAGTGGGAGGCTATGCAAGCACTTACAGTAAGAGACTGAATTGCATGCAGCACTGACAAGTTCACTTTCCATCAAACCTTGAAGTTAAACCTTCTGTGTGTGTGTGTGTGTGTGTGGTGTGTGTTTTGTGGCTAACAAGTGCAAAAGGTCAAAGTAGTATGTGTCATTATTACGTGTTTAGCAAAAGTTATTATAAGTGTGATGGCTTGTCTGAAATTTAAAACCAGCAAACTTTAACCAATTCCCAGGTTCTTGAGACGTGCATGAAGAATTGCGGAAAACGATTTCATAATGAAGTGGGAAAGTTTCGCTTTCTCAATGAACTCATCAAGGTGGTGTCACCCAAGGTAATGACTGCAGCTGTATACCCATGATTTTTTAAGTAACAGCAATATATACTTGATCACACCACTTAGTTCCAAGAGGTGGTTTAACAGCAGAATCAATTCACTGTATGTTGGAACATGAAGCTAGGTCTGTGACAATGACACTGCTTAGCCACTCTAACATGTAGGTATGAATATTGTAAATAGAGAGTAAGTCACAACACACTTATGTCAAAAATGTTATTCTAGTTTAGAAGATGTTTCTCTTCTCTTCTCAGAATAAACACATTTCTGTTAACACTTATTAATCCCCCCTGCCCCTTCTACAGTATTTAGGTACCAGGGCTCCAGAACCAGTGAAGAAGAAGGTTTTGGAAATGATGTTCAGCTGGACGGTGAGGCTGCCAGATGAGACCAAGATAGCAGAGGCATATCAGATGCTGAAAAAACAGGGTGAGTGCTCGAGATGTTTGAGAACATGACTAACTATGAAGCTAAAGGACTTTGACAAGTTCTTTAGCTGTGTGTTTTCTCTTTTTCTGAATTGTTTCAGTATGGGCCTGATTTGTTATTCCCAACATTCACCATACAGTGGGTTGATATTTGTTTTTAGTTCCCGTATTTCACTGATAATGTGTTTTTTGGTTCCTGGTATTTTCCTTGTTTTAACAAATAGTGTTTTGTACAAGTGGAATCAGTTCCCCTTTTTATGCGGATGAGCCACAAGCATGAGACTAATGTCCTTAGTCATGCTTAGGTGAATGTAGTGCGATCTTAAAAATGGGAGTTTCCAACCAAGTTGCAGTGGTCCTGAGTTACTGCAGTACAGTCAACTTATGTAGGGTTATGTTTGAATACAACAGACTCTTATTATAATGTGTTTAGATTTATATAAAAGGCATGGCTTGAGCAATGTTACAGCACCAGTGTCACATGTATCCCTGACTGTCAGAGATGACATAATTGTCTCATTCCGCATACAGTGTAAATATCTAAAACTGGGGTCGTGCTGTTGACATATAAGGTTAAGAGGTGTCCTTGTCCACTTCCAGGTATTGTCAAGCAGGATCCGGTGCTTCCTGATGACAAGCCCCTCCCACCCCCTCCACCCAGAGCCAAAAGTGCCGTCTTTGAGGATGAGGAGAAATCCAAGGTATGAAATGAAGAAGCACCAACCACATCAAGCAGGTTTACAAAGGGAAGCAATTAAACTGTATCATCTTCTTATCTGAGTCGTGAAAATCTTCTTTACCCATCAAATCCTTTTAAAGTGAAGCATCTGGGAAAATTGTTAAGGGACTGAGGGTTTACAAGTTTGCTTCCTCCTCTCTTTCCTCTCCCTATTCTGTCCTGTCCTGTTTTTGTAGATGCTGTCTCGCTTATTGAACAGCACTCACCCGGAAGATCTAAGAGCTGCAAACAAGCTCATTAAGGAAATGGTCCAGGAAGTGAGTCATGGGTTTTGTTAACCAAATGTGCTGTACAGTGTGTACCTGTGTATCTGTGTTTCTTCACCATTTGTATGAAATACACACCTGATTATGCAGATGATGATATTAATGCACCTGAATATCAGTCTCAAGGCTCTTTCAACAATTCAAATTTTCAGTTATTATAGTGATTAATACCTTGGTTTAAATTATGTATTCAGCCTCTTCCAACACTGACAACAGATGTGGGAAGCTGAACATCCATAGTAACAATCAGACATTAGACTGCAGTTTCTATAAAATATTCTTAAAGTTAATAATATTTAAACTGGTTTAAAAAGACAACTCTACATACTTCACATACTGTCTGTATTTGCTGTGATAAATAGAAATCTTAAACTGTAATGTAGCCTTAATTATTCCCATATTGTCACTGAATCACTGAATGCAGCAGTGAACAAATTTAGTCTGGGAATGAAGGTCTGCAAAAATGCTGCAGTTTAGATTTAGCAATTAAGAATGTTTCTGTTGATCCTGAGCACTGTGAGATTGTGTTGCTCTTTTTCCTTAGGACCAAAAACGAGTGGAAAAGGTATCAAAGCGAGTGAACGCCATCCAGGAGGTGAAGGAGAGTGTCAGCCTGCTGAGCCAGCTTCTGGAGGGCTACAGCAAAGAGAGCTGCTCCCAGAGCAACCAAGAGCTCATTAAGGTTAGAACAGCTCAGCGCATTAAAACATGCCTCAGCTACAGTCTCGTAATCCTGCTGGGATCGCTCAGTAGAAGTCTGGTTTTAATGTTTTAACATAGTTCTAATTGCAGGATCTTTATCAGCGCTGTGAAAAGATGAGGCCCACGCTATTCCGATTAGCTAGTGATACAGAGGATAATGACGAAGCCCTAGGTAAGTAAGACTTTTTTCCCTGTACAGATTTCATGTAATCAGGATTCGAGCACAAAACTGGAAAACCACTTTGGTGTTTCTAATTAATTTTCTGCCTGCAGCGGATATCTTACAGGCCAATGACAGCTTAACACAGGTCATCAATCAGTACAGACAGCTGGTAAAGGGGGAGGAGGTGCCAAAAGATGGCGATAGCCACGCCCTCACAACCAGGTATGTGTATGCATTTGTAAGGTCAGTGCTGAAAATTGCAGCAAAGTGCGATTCAGCATCCATCAGTGTTTATGAATTTATTGAATTCCCCGAACCTTTCTGCAGACTATAAAATCACAGATGGATATTTTCTGTCCAAATCAGGCAGCAATAGCTCAGCACTTGTGGACCTGATGGGACTTAATGCATCAGCCAACACAGCACTCTCCAACCCAGAGTCCTCCAGTCTGCAGACCCTGACTCAGAGCATGGGTATCAACCTCTTGGATGATGAACTCATGTCTCTGGGTAAGTACAGCTCATTGCTGACAAAGAAACACATCTGGTTTTTTAAGCACAACAATGTTTTTAACAAGCTTCAAAAGTCAGCAGTGTAAGCAGAACTTAATCAGCACAGCACAGTTATACCTTATTTCCACTGGCTGGCATGTAGCACTCTAATGGCTAGTTGGCTAAAACCCAGAGGCTGGCCACACCTTGCCAGACCATAACAAGGCTAGAACACAGTCTCAGCCTGTTCTCTGGCAAATCTGTCACAAATTCTTACATAAGCAGTAAATTGTTTTTAACTTTAAACAGGGTTTGTGAGCAGCATTACATTTTAAGGTTTTAACCAACAAAAACTGCAGTCAGATGTAATTAACCTTTTGTTGTTTTTGTTTTCTTAGGACTGAATGTAACAGAAAACTGCGTCTCCCAGAACACTTTTCAGGTGTGAGTTGTAAGATAATTCTGTTCATGCTCATGTGAAGGCCAGAATTTGTTGTTGAAATTTTTAATCTTTGGTGCCACCTAGTGGAAGTTCCAAAGCAGACTCCTCTACAAATAAAAACTAATAACATATATATAATAAAATTCTACACATAGTGGATTTAAAATGGACAGTGATGAAATTTGCAAAGCATTTTACATCAGCTCCTTCTCCACACAGTCCTGACATCCAAACTCTAACCCTCTGTTTTCTCAGTCCTCTAATAGCACAGAATCATCTGCTCCATCAGTACCAGCTACTGTCTTGCTACCAGCTGTGGTCCAAACACAGCAGGCTCTACCAGCAGGGGGCTCCACTGCTCCACCTAAAGCCATGGAAGAGCTGGATTTACTGGGGAAGACTTTGCTACAGCAGTCCTTACCTCCTGAGAGCCAGCAGGTTAAATGGTAAGGGAAACAGACAGGAAGTTATAGAGTTAATAACCTAAGGAAGTATGGCCTTATCATTATTTGATTGGTGACATCTGTGACTGTCATGAATGTTAATGTTTTCTGTTCCTCTACTCCCCTGATTGTTTTGCTCTCACATGCAGGGATAAGCTCCAACCTCAGTCCAGAGTCACTTTACGAGATCTCCAGACCAAGTCCAGCACCAACTCTAGACCTGCTCCTCCTGCAACCACCACCTCCTCTGGTCCCGCTCTTCCTCCGGGGCCCATGTCTAGCCTGGCCATCCAGTCGGAGCAGCCTGACGCTCTCCTCCTCTCCAACCTCAGTCTCACAGCTGCTGAGAAAGGCGTGTCACCTGCTGCCGACCTTTATGACAACATCTCCTTAGCTGACGTAACTGTGCCTCTGGAATCAATCAAACCTAGTAAGCACAAGCAGAAACACCAGACCCAGCAGTGACACAGGTTGTGGTCATAAGAGCACTTTCTCTCTTTATTTCTTCACATCATATTTTGATGTGTTTTTCCCTTTGTGTCCACATATTTCAGGCAGCTTATTACCAGTGACTGTATTTGACAAACACAGCCTGCGGGTTTTGTTCACCTTTGCCCGTGACTGTCCTCCAGCACGGCCTGATGTGCTGGTGGTGATCATCTCCATGCTGTCCTCAGCTCCCATTCCTGTCACCAACATTCGCTTTCAGGCAGCTGTGCCCAAGGTAGGTTTATGTTGTCTGCTAGTCACTTGGATAACAGGCATGCCTAGTAATCAAAGATGCCATCACATACCTAAAACATACAGGACCATTCAGTCACCTGGAAACTGTATCTGTGGACCAAAATATTATTTGTGGATATTATTTGTTAAACCTGTATTTTTTTTTGGCCACTTGGGGGCAGCAGAAAGAAGCTGTGAGCACAAGATTGAGGCTTCATTACTTTATTTTAAATTACTATGGCGAACTTGTTGGTAAACAGTTGCTAATTTATAAATCCAGCAGATACAGAGCAACATTAGCATTCATTTGAAGTTGTGTCTCTGACCACATAATGAATCCCAGTATTTCCCTCTCTGTTTTTGGTCTCTAGCTCTATAGCTGCTAATTGCTCCACTTTGTTCATTAGCTAGTCCGAGGGGAGCTGCAGATTTGAGTGATGATTTCAGAAGATTCTCTACAGTCAGATTGAAAAAATATTGATTATAGCCTCTTGTGTATTTTTTGTGTGTGTGGATGGAAGGTGATGAAAGTGAAACTGCAGCCTCCCTCTAGTACTGAGCTCCCAGCATTCAATCCCATCATGCCTCCAGCTGCTATCACACAGATCCTGCTACTGGCTAATCCTCAGAAGGTACTCTTTGTACATCATCTTTTGTTTGTTTGTTTACAAGAAAACTCCACAGGAGAGATTTTCTACATCGTTGCTGGTAATACAAGTTTAGCCTGACATCTGTTTTTGTTTCAGGAAAAAGTACGTTTGCGGTACAAACTAACATTCAACCTGGGGGACAAATCTCACGATGAATCAGGTGATGTGGACCAGTTTCCCCCTCCAAACACCTGGGGGAGCCTCTAGTGAGAAGGACCAACCTTCCTATCATCCAGTCTGCTGCTTCCTTTAGATTTCGGTTAAAGTTGTCTCTCATCCCTGGCAGAGGCAAGATGGCCTCTTTTTCACATCAGTGGTTTCTAAAGTTTGGTAATACAAACTGACGTGAGACCAGTTGTGGGAGCCAGCTTCTACCTTGTGCCTTCCTTCACAGCCTTCCTGTCCTTATTTGATCATCTCCGTGTTCCTGTGTTTTGTAGCTACTTTTTCTTCTTTCAACAGTCACTTCAATGCAGAGATATATAGCAAACTATCAGAAACATTGACTCAATGCAATGACTTCTGAGAAAACAAGTTGAGTCTTAAAAAAAACAAATGTGTGCATTTGTCTGATTTACATACTGCTAGTCCCATGTCATGTGAATTACTTGTAACAGCTGGCGTCCAACATTATTTGTTTTTTGTTTGTTTGTTTACAACACTCAATCTGAGGCAAGTGTCTGATGCATTCTTAACTTAAGAGTATTGTCACAATGTGTGTGTCCAGTGTTTATTTTGAATGTTTGTTTCGTTACTGTGTCTCAGTTAAATGTTAGTCAGCTAAATGCTTATAGCTATATTTTATAAGTGCTGACAATCTTATGAAAAGCCAAAAGAAACCCCACTACATTAAATTCATGATATGGAATAAGAACTAAAATGAATTTCCCATCAAATGAAGAGTCAAATAGTGTCATGCTCAACTCATTAGAAAAACCTCTTCCACTTTACCCCATAATGAAAACAGTTATTTATTTGCCAAGCACAGAGTTGCATATGGAAATAATCAAACTAGATGTAACTGTCAGCTCCTGCATTTTAAATCATCATAGTGGTTTTCCTTTTGATCCAGTCAGTTCTGAGTATGAGGAATTAATCTGAAAGGCTGTATTAACTGTAAAAGAACCAGGAGTTTATCCAAGGAGCATACATAATGAGTGGGTGCATTTTTAAGTATTGTCTTGGATTTAATATTTATGTATAATACGTATGTTGTTTTCTTTGGAAAGGATTACAGTAGGGCGGTGTGTGTTTAAGTCGTGGCAGTGGTCCTTTTTCACAGCAACATTAAATTGTCTGTGTCCCAGTAAGCCATGACAGTGGGGCAGAAAGCCAGCATGCACAATACCAGGACTCAGAAACTGAAGCAGCAAAATGGAATTCAGATATTCTACATTTTATTATCTACACCTGGGCTTTTTCCCACTGTGTTGTATCAGAATATATTCTGTGAAAAAAGGCCCGTGAAGGAAGGGCACTAAATCTCTGCTCCTTTAAAATCAAGCTTTTTTTTTCCCATTTCTGCACTTTTCTTTGTTTTCAGAAGATTGGGACACTATTCTACATTATGTTTCACTCAGGATTTTGATTTGGAGATTTTCTTCTTACTCAGCCTCAACTCACCACGCACTTATTTTGTTTAAAATTTTGCACATGAAACCATTCCCTTTTCAGAGTAACTTGTCTTTCCTCATTCGCTGCCTTTCTACTGTTGATTGACCCAAAGAGGGACATGTGAAGTCCTGAGTTGACGTCGCTGACATCCAGTTCGATTCTACCACATGTGCCTGAGATGAAACTTTTGATTTTCATTTGCTTTGTACATATATGTATACAAATGACTGGTTTGATCTTTGTTTCTGTTTTCATATCTTCATGTCCTTATCAAAAAAGACTTTGTGAAAATGACACATCAAATGATGTTACAGAATCATCAGAATATCCGTGGTCACTCAGTTGATTGGAGCACGGGTCTATGATCACTTCTTAGGGTCTTAAAAGACTAAAATAAAATAAGATTAGAGGCAGACTGATTCCAACTGATAAATGCACTTCTGAAATACATGTGAAATGCGTGTAACTACAGTAGAGATAAAGCTGGAGCTTCAATTTATAATATAATGGATCCACATCAGAATTACCCACTGAGTAATAATGATTAAGTTTAAAACATACCTGCGAGGTGCCATTAATCATCCTGGTAGGTAGCTAATCAACCATTTCATTATATTTACAGATAAATTTACATTGCTTACTTGTCTAGGACTGGCAAAAAAAGAGCAATAATCAGACGAAAACTAGCCTCAGTAATAACATTTCACAGCTCAGATTGTAAATAAAGAACATTTGTGCTCCCAGCATGACTTATTGTAAACTATGCAGTGAGGGGGCTGTTACAGGTTTGCCAGGTTTACATCAACTCATTCAGATCAGATGTAAAAACATATGGAAATTTGCCTTTTGTCATTACCATAAGAGCTGTGTATATGGCACAGGCCTTCTCCATCCACACAACCTTCATTAGTAGTGGGTGCTCTAATTAGCCACATTTGTCCTCCTTTAGAGAATGTTTTGGGATGATGACAACAGAGACTGCTTGATTTGTTAGAGGTCTTAGGGAGTAAACTAAGCAAGTCATCTGTGAGTCTGGAACCAAATACGTGTCAAAGAAATTGATGCATTAACTGACCCTGAGCTACATGCCAGCACATCAATTACAGCATTTCCATTTCATGTCTGGGTTTAGTGTTCATTGAGGTGTAAAATTTTAGTTCCCCTTTCAACAAACCTGTTACAGATTACAGATCCTAGTTCTGGGTGATGCAAGTATTGAATAACTCCTGTAATTCAGTTATAAGAACACTCAAATATGATCAAGCGTGGTGTATGTAATGCTGCCACCCTTTGTCCAGCTTTGGGAATCCGGAAGAGTTTGAGTGACGAGGCCTTTATAAATATATTTATGAGGAAGGGAAAAATTCTTTTCTGTCTGTGCTCCTACTGTAAATAAAGACCATTATGTATATTTACCAATAAAGGCAACATGTGTACATACTGCTGGGTACAAACTGAGAATGTGGTACGACTGTATATTTAAGTTACATGTAGTCATTTGTACAGGGAATTCACCTGATGTACAAGTAATCTGATCAATAACTTGTTCAGTAGAACATCAAGTTTTGATTCATTTATTTAGAAAGAAAACACAGTAAAAAGAGCACAATGAGTGAAAGAGGAAACAAGCATCAAATGCAATTTAGTAAACAATCCACACAAAAATAAATCAGCATCAGCTAATCTGCTTATTCAAATATGTGAGTTACAAATAATACATCCATTTTGACTGGCTACAGGACAGAAAAAAAACTAAAGGCATGCGTGACAAATGCACCTAAATCTACAGCAACAGTTCATTACACTAAAAAAAAAAAAAAAAAACTAAAACTAACAAATAAGATTCACAAATTTACATGCATTGCTTGAACGTTTAGAATGACTCAATCTCAAAATAAAAGCTATAATTAGAATACATTGCTGATCAAAAGCTAAGTTTCCCTTCAACTGAACAAGGCAAAGATTTTGAAGCTAGAGAAAAACATGACTGGAATGAGATGGTTTCTGTTAGAAGTTATTTTGCCCATAGACCAGCACTCTCACACTGAGGCCTGAGTATATGCCTGTTTTCATTCTAGACAAACACAGCTGAAATTAGAGAGGAAGAACAAACCGGTAAAATCCATTGTTTTGGTGTTTGGCTGAAATGAAAACATAACAAACTTTTCCCTCCATGATAAATGGTTGAGAGTGACTGCATGAGACCTTGGACAATGATGATCTACATTGAAAAATTGATTTCCCTTTCTATTGGAAAATTTAAAATCCACATGTTGGGATTATTGAAATGTACAAAACAAATAGAAAATATAAGCCCTTACCTCCTTAGGAATATCCCTGCCTCTTGGCGTTAACAAGAGTTGGAAAGTAAAAACCCAATTATACTGTGAATACACTAAGTAAGAAAATTAGTGCTTCTTGCTCATAATTCTACTTCCGAGGTGGTGGAGGGCCTGGAGGAGGAGGTGGTGGAGAAGTGAAAGGGTAAGGTGGCTGCCCCATAAAGCCCATTAGCGGGGGCTGTGGTGGCGCAAACTGCTGTGCCATGAGGGGCTGCGGCCCCACTGATGGTGGAGGAGGAGGAGGAGGAGGCTGGCCAAACTGACCCTGAGGCTGGCTAGGTTGATCCTGACCTCCACTGCCACCAGACTGGCTGCCACCGCCACGGGAGTTGTAGGCCCCGCTACCGCTGTAACTCTGGTACTGATCTGAGCCTGAGTTGTAGCTGTTCCGGTGATCCCGACCTCTGTCCCTGTAGGAAGAAGAGGAGGAAGCGGAACGGTCTCCGTCACGACTGCTGCGGTTGTCACGGCTGAAGCCACTACGGCTGTCTTTGCTGCCGCCACTGCCTCCACTGGAGCGCATGCGCCGATCACACTCCTCCTGGTACATAAGGTTAGGGTTGTTGGAGCTGCTGCCACGGTAACGCATTCTGCCACCTGTAACAAACAACAAATGTAAAATCAGTATTCTTGACCTGTAGATCAACTCTCTCTCCTCTTCAGATCGGTAAGCATGTCTGTGAACTGTGAAATATCTTCATCTGAAAAACAAGAGTTGCTCTTACCGCCTCCTCCACCGCGGCCTGAGTCCACAAGCTGAAGCAGTTTTGGGTTAATGGCCTGTCGAGCTTCCTCCAACACCCGGACGAGGTCTCGGGCCTGCCGCAGGTTCCCTGGGGTGAAGAAGGTGTAGGCAGTGCCTTTGTTGGTACTGCGGGCCGTACGTCCAATACGGTGGACGTAATCTTCAGAGCAGCTGGGATAGTCATAGTTGATGACGAACTTGACATCTTCCACATCTTTTGGATAAAGAATGATTGGTGTTACAACACAGGGGAAAGGAAAAACATGATAATCACAAGAAGGAAAAAAAAGAAAAAAGTATCATTTTCATTCAAATCATCTGATGTTTTTATTTTAATAAATTACATTTAAATCTTTATTTATTTATTTATTTTTACTGTAAAGAAGAATTGCTAAATATTTTAGGTTATACAACTAAAATCAAGTAGAGTAACTTACCTGCTATATCAGACACTGTGCAAAAATCCACACATCCAAGGTTTCATTTCATTTCAGTTTAAAACCAAAGTAACTCATTTAAATCCAATACAGTTAAAGCTGAAATTGACTTCAGGGTTTCAAGCTCACTTGATGAATAGTGAGCATGACACTGAGATATTAAAGCTTTGTAATCTTCACACCAATATGATTACTGGTCAAAATGTGTGAAGACACAGAGTCTGTTTCTCATTACAGAAGATGTGGGGCTCTGACAGCACTGCTGATCAATAAGTCTCCCTTTTCCCCTCCATCATGACAGAGGGAAGCCGTTTCATCAACCATAAACTACTGAATAACAGAGTGACGATGCTCTGTGGTAAAACTGCTTTGACTAAAATATGAGCACGATGGAATGTATGGTGAGCGCATGGAGGAGTTAAGAGAAAGGGGTGGTGAGGTACTTACCCCCTTCATGTTGTGTTTACAAAGGTAGTCAGTCCCCCCCTGATCAGTCCTGGTTCATAGGGAGGGCCTGAGGGGGAGGGAGACAGGATTCATCCCTCACCTTCTGCGCACACCAGCAACGTCAGACGGGAGCAGAACCATTTAACCTCATGAGACACACACACACACACACAACGGCTGGTTCTGTTGCTCTCTCGCCGCGTTGCAGGACCCTCCTCAGACCCTGGCCAGGACTGGATCCAGACGAGCCCGTCTAACTCCCTCTCCCCTGTCTGTCTGCTTTTTGGGACGGATCGATGGGCAGACATACAGGCACCTCAGGCTGCTCCCAAGGAAGGCTCGTTGGATTTACAAACTCTGACAATACTGGGCAGGGGGGAATCTTAGTTACCCAAGAAGGATAAGAGGGGCTTTAATCCCTCTAAAACTAGCCAAGCCTCTACTTTAACGTGACTGAGGGGGGCAGTGACAGCAGCACAGACTGTTACAGCTGCCGTGTGCTGCCAAACCCTGAGAGGAGAAGAGGGGAAAAAAGAACAAGGATACGGTCATAGGAATTTCGGCAAGTCATAGACACTTCACTTATCCCCCCTTCTCACATTTATCCGCCAACAAATGAGATATCAAACTAGCCATCCTAACCTTCCTGATGTCTCTGTCAATTGTCCTGCACATATGCATCTGCAAAACATAACAAAATGTGTCCTTTGCAGAATGACATCAATGGAACAACTACAAAATGTATTATTTCATCTTTGGAGAAATGTGTAATATCAGCAACATCATCATTAAATTTGTACTGACACCATAAAGGAGACGTGAGAAAAGGTGTGCAGAGGCATCAGCCCCACACACCCCTCCTTTCAGGCAGCGTGCCAAAGAGCCCCGGTTGAAGGAAGCTTTTTAACTGCAGTAACAAGAAACAGACTATAAAACCCAGTGGACCAGAAGGCCTGCAGCCTCCCTACTGGACGTTACAGGTCATTAAACTGTCAGGTTCTAATAGTGAGGAAAATCCTTCAACGTAATGTGCTGTTTTTATTTCACTGTACATCACTAAATTCAAACTGATTATACCATCTGTGTATTTTGGAAAGTTCCTAGAATGATATCCTGTGCAAAAAACTGTCATAATGTCATCTGAAAATAATCAAAGGATTTGCATTGATCTGCCATCTATGTGGAGCGACAAAGGGCTGCTGTAAATGACTGTTAAAGCTAGTCTACTGATCAGTAATATACTTACCTATTGGTCAAAAGTAAATTGGCAACAAAAAAAAAAAAAGAAGTCGTCTGGTTGTATGCAAACTCATCAGTGTGATTGTAGCTGACCGTTTACTTGTGTTATTCTACTATGCATAATACACTTTTGCTTACAGAGAAAGCCACACCACGGGAAAACTCAAAAACAAGGAGAGAGGAGACAGTCATATGAGATTATGTAGCACTAACTGTGCGTATGTGTGAGGAGACATACCCAGACCACGAGAGGCGACATCAGTAGCAATCAATATAGGAGCTTTGCCACTCCGAAACTCTGTGGAATTAAAGTAATAAATAATAATAATAAATAATTGTCTCAATATTAGCAAAAAAAGACACTGGACAGAGTCATTTAAGTTTTAGTGAGTGGGTAACTACAAGCTAATACCAACTGATGAACAGTCTCTGGAGGAAGGTGTTTTTACTATTCTGTGCTATTCCAGACAGGTGAATGTCAGTCTAGGCAAAAAACTGATCCCGAGCAAAGGGAAGGATGGAAGTACCACTGTATTAGATTTATTCTTACCTGTGAGTACCCAGTCTCTTTCCGGTTGGCTCTTGTCTCCATGGATACACATGGCTGGCCACCTAAGAACACAAAATCACAAAGTGGTAATGTAAGTAAACACTCTGAATACCTTCTGTAAATTGAATATTTGCATAATTCATCCTAGAACTACTGTCATCGTGTGATCAGTAATTCCTCACCCGTCCCGCCTCATTCTCCTGGTGAGGTCGTCACAGCGCTTCTTGGTCTCCACAAAGATGATGGTTTTGTTTTCCTTTTCAGCCATAATTTCCTCCATCAGCTGAATAAGTCTGTAGACAGGGAGACACATTCGCAGCACATCAACGGCACTGAGCTCAACTGTGTGAAAGTATGACCTCATGTCTTGTAACACTATTATAACAGTTTTATAGCAGCAGATGATCATGACATAATGTAATTTTAGGTCAGCTATTTTCCCAGTGGCTATCCTTACTTCTGGTCCTTCTCAGTCTCCATGCAGACATCGACTATCTGCAAGATGTTGTGGTTGGCACTGAGTTCCAGAGCGCCAATATTAATCTGGACATAGTCCCTCAGGAAGTCCTCAGCAAGCTGCCGAACCTCCTTTGGCCAGGTTGCACTCCACATAAGAGTCTGTCTGTCGGGCTAAGAGACAGAAAGAGAGAAAGAACCCAGCCAAATTATATGATCTACGTTTAAAGTCATGAAGATCATTTAAAATTTAGTAGTCATGGCAATTAAACCTCTCTCTTACCCTGATCTGTTCAACTATCTTGCGAATTTGTGGCTCAAAGCCCATGTCCAGCATGCGGTCGGCCTCATCTAGCACTAGGTAGGTGCAGCGACGCAGATTAGTCTTCCCCACCTCCAAGAAGTCAATGAGACGACCAGGTGTGGCAATGCAGATCTCAACACCTAGAGGTAAACAAAAACCATGTCGAAAAAAACAAATTCAACAATAAAAATTGACTTAGTTCCCCTCTGCAAAACTGTGAAAGTACTAAAAAGTACACAAGTATATTGAACAGGCTTTGAATTTCATGCCACTTTTAATAATCCATTGAATGTGTCCATCTGTAACCATACCCACCCCTCTCAAGATCTCGAATCTGTGGTCCCTTGGGTGCTCCACCGTAGACACAGGTGCTTTTGATGCGGGAAGACTTGCCATAGTCATATGCAACCTGTTGAACCTGCTGAGCCAGCTCTCTGGTTGGGGCCAGCACCAGACACTGTGGAGAGAGGAGGAAGACTGTAGATTGTTTGTATGTTCACACAAAGATGGCATGGCTTAGATAAAACACTTTATCTGACAGAGAAACACATTTGGTCTAGGTACTTACAATGGGTCCATCTCCTCTCTCCAGATAGGGCTGGTGGTTGATGTGCACGATAGCAGGAAGAAGATACTGCAGGGAACAACAAGACACGTAGGACAATAATTTAGATGGTGTGCAACAGGAAACCAGGCAAACCAATTAATTCTCTAAAAGACAGTATATTGTCTTCTTATATGATCTGAACTCTGTCCTTCTGCAGTTGTACTGCTGTTGCTGATATGCATTTTTCTTGTGAAATGTGCTACGTAAAAAACAATTATAAACTTATCCAATAAACTAAAGCGTCATTATCATGCAGCATTATGATAGCCAGGCATCCTTACAGCCAGTGTCTTTCCAGAGCCAGTCTGTGCAATCCCCACCATGTCCCTGCCACTCAGGGCCACAGGGAAGCCCTGAGACTGAATCGCTGTTGGTTCTTTAAAGTTCTGCTGTATCAGCACATCCATCACATACTCTGCCAGGGAGACAATCAACAAGACAGTTACACTTCTGGACTGTTACTTTCAATTCTTTCTTAGTCACTGCTATCAGGAGGACAGTAGATATACCAACTAGTCCAGCTGTAAGATATTTTGTACTAACATTGCAAAATTTTATTTCAGTTCAATTAGGATAGTTTTGTTGTTTTATTTAAGTTCATCATAGTAAGTGGCTTAAAAACTAAACAATGACACTTTGAAGACCCTAGATGCTGGAAGGAGTGGATGAATAACGTACTGTAATGTATATATTAATGTTTCCCAGAGTTTATTTGTACAAACATTGTAGTAAGTGTAATGTATGGTTTACTAACGAGGAAACTGCGCCTGGTGAAAAGCTGTAATCGCTTTTGGACAGCCAGAGCCTCTTATGGTGATCTCCTTCTTCCTGCAAAACTCTTCCATCTCATACTGATTAGAACGGTAATAGAGAGAAAAAAAGACAAAAATATATATGTGGATATATATGTGGACATAATTGATATTTACTATTATTTTCCAGAATATCTTCTGATATTAGATAGAAAATGTACCTGACTCATACGTTGGACTTCAGGGTGTTCAGCATAGAAGTTCTTCTCAAATTTTGGCAGCTCATCCAAGTTCCACCTCTTCTTGCGGAGACGCTCACCTGGATTCCCAAATTTCATCGGTGGGGGTCCACTGCGACCACTCATGGCCCCAAACCGTGGCCTAAGAGATAAGGTTATATTCATAAGGACAGCTGGGGTATCACTGTCAATACTGCAGGTACTTTCTCCAAAGAAAACATGTGCTGATCATTTCTATCTGTCTTTTGGGTGTGTCTGTGACCGGCTGAATCGAAATGTCAGACAATTGGAGACTGTTTTCATAAAGTCCAGATTGGCCTATCTGTATTTCCACCATTACAGATCTCTACCAGTATGTGGATGAAAGTTATGCCTTAATGATGTTTATTTATTTGAGACATTTATTGGTTACTTATATTTTTGGTCCATAACTCAGCTCAGACCGCAGACCACACATTTAACAACTGACTTGTGCTGTGACTTCAGAGAATATTCAGGCCTCTTCACTTTCTGTATACTTTATTATGTTGTTTATTCAATTTTAATTGGATTTAAATTTTTCCCCATCAATCTACACTCAAGTGAAAACATGTTTGCAATTTTTATAAGTATTTATTAAAAATCAAAAACAGATTTTTTTTATTTCCCAAAAGTGTTCAGACCCTTAATTAAATACTTTGTTGAGGCCCCCCTGGCAGCAATTACAGCTTAAAGCGTTCTTGGGTAAGTCTCTACAGGCTTTGCTTGCACACCTGGATTTGGGCAGTTCATCCCATTCTTCCTGGCAGGGATGATATTAGTCATGTGATGAGCAGTGCCTCGTGTTCACCAGGCATAGTGTTTGGGGTTCTGCCCAACTGCTTCAATTTAAATGCAGTTTGGGAAACTCCAAGCAGGCTGTCATATGTATTTTACTCAGAATTGCTTTGGTCTGTTACAGTGACTGTTGGGTTCATGGTCACCTCCCTGACCAAGGCTCCTCTTTTCTGATAATTCAGTTTGGGCGGATAACCAACTCTCGGAAGAGTCCTGGTGGTTCAAAACTTTTTTAATCGCACATGCCTACTAAGAGTTCCTTGGACTTCATGACTTGGTTTTTGTCCTAACATACAGGGTGAATGGTAAAACCTTAAATACACAGGTGTGTGCCTTTCTAAACTATGTCCAATCTGTTCAGTTTGTCACATATGGACTTATAATTATACATTCCTGTACGAGAAACAAACTAATTTTGGTAACCCCGTGACCTCACCTCTGGCGCCACCACCAGGCCAAATTTACAGACTTTGAAGACAATACTTTTACCCGGCGCCACCTTAAGGTATATTTTTAGGGTAATGTTAGACTTATCTACACGTTATGTCGTCTGTTACTCTGTGCAGTATTTACTGTTAAAGTAAAATTCAAACTGAGGAGAGGCGCTGAGGTGGTTTCAGTTTCTCTGCTTTTCTGTTATCGGCTCACACTATTGAGAGAATACCGAGTCTCAAAACAGCCATGGCCTCGAGTCAAACTTCCAGTGATGTCTAGACGTTATGCAACACTCTCTGTGCAACTCCGGTAAATGTGTGTGTGCGTGTGTGTTGTTTCTATTTATAAACTTAAGAGTTACCTGTCTCGTCCACGGTCCCTGTCTCTGTCTCCATAGGACGAACCTCCTCTCATGTTGGCGATTAACACTCCACTCTTCCCTCCGCTATATTTGACACGTTAGCTTTGACGTTTGACAGCGGTTTGTTTACGTTGTGCGCTATAATAAAAGTGCAGATTTCTGCGCAATTTACACTTGCAAAAATGTTCGAGACGACATTAGCTTATAAATATATGTATATTAGACGACAACTACGCTTAAATAAGGACTTTGTTAAACAATTGTTGTATGCGTCACGTAGCTAAACTGCTCCTTCCTTCCCTGCCCTCTTTAGCGACGTAACTTCTGCTGTGAATTATACGTAACTTCACTTAAGTGGAAACGGCACTACGTAGAAATACTCGCTTAGAAATAGTTGTGAATTACATACATTCGTGCTTTTTAACAGTTGGTGGCGGTGTATCAGAAACCGTCAGCCCGTCTCTCATTGAAACTGTAGAAGAAGACAGCTTTCCAGGAAGTTGGAACCAACAGTGCTCCTGCCGTTACTGCGATATTTGAATAACATGAGCTATCATGCTATAAAAGCATGAAGTTACTGGTCTGTATGATAGTATGTTAAACAGCTGTTGGTAAAGTGGACCTCGCCTTACGAAATGCCTTTGTTAATTCAAAATAGAGGACTAGACCGCATAAGCGCAACAACGGAGCTGTTCGACAAATATCCACATTTACAGGTTTGTTTCCAGAGAGTGTGGCTAAATTTAGCTTGCTGAGAGGCTATCATGTTAACAATATTTTTTTCTTAAAGTAGCCTGTCACGTTATGGAAAGCTGGTAGTTAATGCTAAAGAGAATGGTAATTACATTTATGATCCGACGTGGTCACAGTCCAAATCAGGGGTGGATGATACAAACTGTCATATCATTATATTTTGTTACATCTAAAGTAGTGCAGCCACATAGTAATAAGACAACCTGATTCCAAAGTTAAAGGTTTATGTCTGTGTAAATACATATTAAGTGACACTAATGAGCGTCCGCTTTGACATTTTTTACTAAATTATTTTTTAATGCCTGTGTCACAGGAAAACGCAAGAACATTTCACTCCAAGCCGCTTGTTGATGTCGACCCAAAGTGCCTCTTGTATGTCCAACAAAGAGAGTTTGCTGCAACAACACCAGCAGACAGTAAGTAAAGCTACAGGATAACACATCATCTGAAAACTTCCCTTTTCTCAGCTCATCTTTTTCCGAATTACACAGCAAATCTAGATAAAATAGAGATAAAATAAATGTAAAACATCTCTGGGCCCATGATTTTAATTGGTTGCAATGAAAAACATTTAGGACAATGTGTGTCAGCCATTTGCACAGATATTAAATAATCCATCATGGAGATATCCATCATAGAAAAGACAGAGGTAGCAATGCCTCCACCAGCACAACCTCACGTTAATGCAGGAAGTTGCCACAAAGCATGTTTTTGAACAAGTAGGTCTAGTTTGACTGTTTGGTCTGAAGTCTTGCAATTACTGTAACTGACTCCCAAATAGTTCTCCAAGTTAAGTGTTCTGGATCATGAGGATAATACATGCTTTCTTTTCCTGTCTTTCACAGATAGTGTTTCAGTAATTGGATCTGATGATGCCACTACCTGCCATTTGGTTGTGCTGCGACACACTGGTAACACTCCACTCATTAGATTTATACTGGATGCTTTATCCTGCCGGTGCATATGTGATGACATTTTTCATGATTTAATTTTTTTTTTTGTTTGTTTTTAGGAAGTGGAGCTGTTTGTCTTGCTCACTGCGATGGTTCCAGCACTTGGTCTGAAATCCCACTCCTTGTGAAAGCTGTCACATCACTGAGTAACGTCGGTAAGGAGGGCAGGTATGAAACACATGGACAAACACATGGTTACCATGCCTGTCACTCAATTTAAGCATCCTATTCAAAAGTTTAAATTTCTGTCCTCTTGCCTTTGCTTTCTGTTATGTAGACTTGAGCTCCATCTTGTCGGGGGATTTAATGATGAGTCTAAGACATCCCATAAACTCAGCCATAGCATTCTGGGTATAGTCCTTTTAAGTTCTCTCATGTCTCATTGTAAAAATATGCTGGCAGCATATGAACTTAGTAAAACTTAAAGTACTCTTTTCTACTTTACAGCAGCATTCCAGAAACAGAAAGAGGATATTCATCTGGAAACTTGTTGCATCACAGGTACCTATGCTATTACTTTTTTCATATTGTTTAAAAAATATCCTTCCAATCATGCCCTCATTTAGTTAACCTCTCTGTTGTCTGCCTTTGTAGAAATGAATGATATTATTGTTGATGGAAATCATAGACCGATAGTGTATGGAATAGGTAAGTGATGAAAATACTGAACAGCAAGAGGGATGCAATGTCTTCATTGCATGTGACCTCTAATCATGTCTGTTTCTGCACAGGTGTAAATGTTAAAACAGGGGATGTGTTCCCTTCGTCATTCACTTATAAAGGACCTGCGGAGGAGCTGCGATCAGCACGAACCTTCACCGGGGGACAGGTGATCTAAAATACAATATGTGTTTTCTATGAATAATATGTATGTTTGTATGTAAACAAATTCCATTTGTGTGCCGCAAAAACATTATTGTAGGTTGGGCTCCAGGTAATAATCAGTTATTCTGTTACATGTCAGGAATTGATAATAATAAGATTTCACAGAGCCCACAGAAAAGCAAATTCTCACATTAGAGAAGCAGGAAATAGATACATATTTTTATTTTTCTGTCAAGAAATGACTTAAAACATTATTGACATTAGACAGGCTTTTTAAATTTAATTTATTTATTTATATTTTTTTGTAAACTGATTGTTTAATCCACAAATTGTTTCAGCGATCTGACATTTTTTCTAAGATAAAAATGTTTGCTATATGCAAGTTTTTTGCTTTTGCCACACAGCCAATATTAGCATTAAGGGGGCTGGGGCTAGCTGGTTAGCATGCTAACTTAAGTATAAGTGTTAGAAATAGAAGTTAACAGGAGTTAATTGTTGTGTTGCTTTCCACCATTGGAGACAGCTCTTGGCTTGAGTAAAGGAATGAGGTGGCTGAAATGTTGCTGTTAATGCTAATGTTAGTTATGTAGTGATAGCAAAAACTTACATATAGCACCTCTAATTGTTTAAATACGCAAAAGTCAACAGAAATATTATTAATGAAATTTCCTTTTCCCTTGCAGATGGCTGACATATATGATTCAAGTCAGGGACGGGTAAAAATTGGCCCCTGCAAGTGGTCTCCAAATCTGGATATTGCCTTCTGGTTGTCACAAAATGATGACACAATTTTAAAGGTAAAAGTATTTGGAAGTAATTGACCTTTAAATGTGTATTCCTTCATCCTTTTATATTCTTGAATTTTTTAATATTATTCAGGGATTCTGTTCTGACACAAAACTAGTTATAAGTGTTGTAAAACAGTATTTTACACTAGTATTTCTTTCTCCTGCTCCAGTACCTGTCCACCTCTCCGATGGCTGAACCACCACACTTTGTCCAGCACATGAAGTCCACCATCCAGTTCCTTTTAGAGCACCCTGATTCTGATAGCCTGTTTCCTGGGGGGCAACCACAGTTCTACCACAGGACTGAGAGGGGGGACTGGGAGAGGGCTACCCAGTCATAGAGGCCTGCTCCCATTTTTCACTCAACCTTATCATGGAACCTGACTGTTTTTTGCCTCTCAGTTCATTGGATACACTGTGACCCTTTCATCCTCTGTCTGTTTTTTATTAATTGTGTCTTAACGCGAAAGTGACCCCAGACTGGACCATATGTCTGCTGAATGGCTCTCTGGCTGGTCCAGTAGAGAGAACAGAGGAAGAGTAAGTGATTCTGGTGATGCCTGCAACAGTTAATTTTTGCTCTTAAGAGGTGGTATAAAATCTGCACCATGTACCTCCTGCTGTGTTTCAGTAAGTCAAGGCCAATATCTCTCTATGCTTGACTGATTTACGGATTTTTGTCTTACTATGTTTCAAGTTAAAATGATTTTGTATGTTTTAGCCTAAGAACTACAACTGATTAACTTTTTCCAAAGTGTAAGTTCAGTTATACTAGTACAGAATGAACATAAACAAATTTGATTGCCTTCATAGTACTGTTGTCAGATGTTGTGGCCAGGAAATCAAACCTGAACATTAAGCAGATGTGGGCACAAAGGATTTTGAATTGTAGAATGAAGTGACTGTTTTGTATTTAAAAAGTTGTTGTGCAGTGGTTGCACCTGAATGAAGCAACAGGGACTGTAGTATGATAATGTAACTGCCAGAAAATAGACACAGTCAGTGATTGCCTACACTACTGCAACTTTCAAACTCTGATTGAACTTTACCTAATCAAAAGTCTGAGACCAATAGATGTAGGTGGGAAATCAGTCTATAAATGTATACTTTGGAAATATATGCATGATTTGTATTTATTAGGCTAAAACATGTACTTCAAAACACCCCTTAAATATAGAGTGTGACCTACTGGTCAGGTCACATTAAGGTATGGATTCATTTTGGCACTTTGTTTAAAGAGAATATTAATTGCTAAACTCTGCACTGTTGAAGAGTTGAACGAAGTTTATTTTTTCTACAAATGCACCTTCCTGATGAGAGTGGAATATGATATTTCATCACATGCTCCACATAATGCTGTATACTTGGCTTTGAATGTGTATGTGTTAGAAAATTGCATGTGTAAATGCATACTTCATGGGATCATATGTATTCTTTTCTAATGCAAGAGAAAAAATGATTTCACTAGTTTTGTCTTTTTTAAAAATAGTTAAAAATGAAAACAACATCATACACTGTATAAGGCCTTTTCATCAGTTGTGTCACTCAGAGAGTTGCAATGTGCTTTCGGCATCCAGAGCAACTTGTTGCAACTTGTGAGCATACTGTACCTGTTGTTAAATAAATGTAAATGGTCAAACCTACATTCTTTGAGATGCTGAGTGAATGGAGTTGGTGGGAAGGTGGAATGATATTTGAACTCAGCACTTGAGAATATAGTTATTATATATCACATTACAGATGGACTGATATACTGACCAATATGTTGGCCTATAAATAACAAAAAGCTGCAGCACAGAAATGCCAAAGATATTGTGGTAGAGATTTAGTCTCTGTTACTGAGTTTGACCTTCAGTAAGTGGACGAACTAAATACTTTGAACACAATTTTAAGGGACTGATATTAAAAATGTTTTGTTCCATCTCTTGTAATTTTTTTTTTTTCTGACAGCAAAATCAAATCACCTCGGGTAAACCTGACATTGTTCTGACAGTTCATGTGCTCTGGATACTGTGTAGGGCTGGTCCATCATGGTCGCTGAAGATTTTCAGTGTTGCTCCGCCTTTCAACTCTACTCTGATTTTTCTACGTAAAAAGGGGCGTAGTAATTTTACGCAGAATGAGGCGACTCAGCTGGTTACAGTAGACTCGCAGTCCCGTGCCGGGTGGTGCTCGACAAGCAAGTATCCTACCTGAGATTATATTACTTTGTAACGTTCATTTATATCACAGACTGAGCACTTTGTCGCTTCTGAGTGTAATGAGTGTTTTCCATTGAAAACCGGACAGAGCTGTACAGTACTTGTGATGCCGCGGAGATCATCACAGCGATGACGCTTGTGTAACTGATAGTATAGTAACGTTTGGTTAGCTAACTCACACCTTTAGTTAACGAATTAATATAACATATTTCGCTAACTTCGCGTTTGATTCCACGGGGTGACGTTAAGCACAAAAGAATGCGAAAGGCGTTTCTGAGACATGTTCGTCGGTTCCCGTGGGTCACCAACGTTACACTGTACGGCTGTCTGTTCGCCGGGGGGGACTTCGTCCACCAGTGGTTCTCGCGGAGGGACAAAATGGACTGGAGCCACACGAGGAACGTCGCCGTGGTCGCGTTCAGTTTCCATGGCAACTTCAATTTCTTCTGGATGCGGTTCCTGGAGCGGAGGTTTCCCGGGAACTCCGCCGGGATGGTGATGAGGAAACTGTTCCTGGACCAGACCACAGCGGCGCCTCTGGCTACCAGCGTCTTCTACACAGGTGGGTGGGTTAGCAGTAGGACGGCGGGGGCAGGACAGCAGCTGACAGCACACCACACCACAGCTCCCCTCGGGTCGCACCGAGAACCTGACAGGCAGTTAATGGTTAACTTCTAAACAGATCACATATCTGTCAGTTTGTAACCTGAGCCACGTCCTCTCTGTCCTCTTCTCGTGTGGTGTAATGATCAGCAGTTGTTCATTGTCCCGTCAAACAAACCTTGACTAGCTGAGGTCACATGAAAGACATTTCACTGAGATGTGATGCCCCAAGCAGATAGCGTTAGATTTAACAGTCTACATCTTATCTTAGACCTCAAGAATAAGTTAGTGCTACACATCAAATGTCTCAGTTCTAATAAATGAGACTTGGAGAGCCAAAACCAGCCTATATAAATCCCCCGTAATCCTAATGTGTAATTAAAACAATGCTTATACAGTCATTGTACAGATAATGTTAAGCCAGAGACTGTGTTGCGACATTTCTACCAGTATCATCAATAACACAACTTCAAAAAGCATAACGTATTGATTGCCATGGTGATTATTTCCCCCCACTCCTATAAGACATACAGGACATACTGTCCACATGGTTTCTTCAAATTCTACTTCCACTGTTTGTAAACCTTCCATTCAGTCCGATCATTTTCGAGCTGGCAGCTGCAAGATGTCAGAGAATGAGCTCTCATTTGTCTGGTGTCATCCAGGTGTCAGCTTCTTAGAGGGCAAAGAGGACATCATGGAGGACTGGAGAGAAAAATTCCTGAATACATATAAGGTAAGAAGAAGCAGGGACGGGCTGTCACAGCATGTTTCTCCCTGCCAACATCATCTTCAAGCGCCTGGCACTAAGATGTGCCATTGATAGAGCTGAGATTTGTTGTGACAGTTAATTTGTGACTTCTCTACTCAAAATAGAGAGAAGGTTTGCACTCATATGCAAGACAAATGCCCAGTGTATTTTTAAGACAGTTTATGTACTGTATATCCATAGTTATGTGTACTGCTAAATGCATCATTTATTATTCAATTTTGGAAGAGCTTTTTTGCTGAAGATATCCAGGTACATGCCGATCAGTTACTACGGTTGAAAGATTTGAATTTTTTTTGTCATTAAATGTTTCAGCTGTGTCACTACAGCTTCTCTTCAGTTTTGAAATGACTGATCTGCTTTCTGTTTGTCTCCCTTTTTCAGACAGGGCTAATGTTCTGGCCATTCATGCAGGTAAATATTAACATCTCCTGCTCATAGACGGACATTCTTGACCTTTGGGTACTACATATGGGGGAAAAAAAAAATCTAAGCTCAGCGGTCCACTCATGAATGATTCAAGGCTTATAACAACATCTCACAGAATAAACCTGATGTATGTGAATTTTGTCTATTTAGGAACTAATAATTTATTAGTATGTAACATATAGTGTACCAATATAAAGGCATTAATATACTATAATCTCTATGTGTCACCCTCAGTTTCTGAACTTTGCCTTGGTGCCTCTGTATGTGAGGACCACTTTCACCGGCTGCTGTGCCTTCGTCTGGGCCACCTTCCTGTGCTTCTCACGACAGAGCGGTGACGGCACAGCTGCTGCTGCTCTAGCATGGATGTTCCCCCCCAAAGAGGATGACGCAGAATCCACAAAGGAGAAAGTAGACACTGAAGACAAGATAGTGGCTCCCAAAGATGCACCAGTAGCATCTAAATCTAGTCAGAAGTGAAACATGCAGGACCTGTCCTTGATATGGAAAGAGACAAAACATGAGCAGGAAAACACTGGTCTGAACAGGATACAACTGGTCCAGTGGACAGCTGTCCTGTGTTTGGTTGATGTTGCACTATGGCAGGGTTTGAGATCAAAGTCTCACCAGGGTCAAACTAAAAATGTGACATGACACTGTCAAGTTGGTACGGGAACCAGCTTCCAGCAAATGGAATGTATGTATTTACAGTATATTTTTCAATATTCACACAGCATATCAGCTCAATGGGAAAATACTGTTCAGTTCTACCCTTCCATCTCTGTGCTGTTTATCATCAGGTTTTAATTGTTGTTTTTATAAATGCAGTCTTGTCTTCTCACAAGAGTGCCCTTATTCAATTGGACCATAGTAAATAATATTGAAAAGATTTATGAATTCTTCTATATCTGAAGCTGTGATGATGGAATTGTGTAAGGTTGATGTTTCAGATTCCTCTGCTTTTCACCTGGGAAAGAATTATTTCCACAATGTGGAGTGGCAGCTAACATATTAGCATAGACCATTATTTAGGCAAATTCATAACCATATAAATATCACTCTCTCTTCATTAGCACAAGTGCTTAGACTGTTATCTACGACTGTAACAAGGACTGTCTGCTCTGGTTCCAGTTTACACTCTGGTACAAGAAGTGCCAAATACAGATGCACACTGCACAGGTACCAATAATCAGTTATAATCTAAGGTACATCTGTTCATTAATAATGTACAGATAGGTGATTTATACATAAGCACCATAATGCTCTGAGCAAAGAGGAGGGACAAAATAAAATAAAAAAATCTTTACTTAAACATATCTCAAAGTACATGTTAGATTTCAACATTTTGAACCATTGTCCCTTTACGTATAAATATACTGTGGTAATGATATACTACTGAAGATTAGAGTTTGTCTGACTGATGAAATTTGTCTCAGACATCCATTTACTTGAATGAAATGCTGCCTGCTTGACGTCGTGCTTTATGTTAATGTGATACTGTGGAGTGCTCTCTGTTTCAACACAGTTTGCTTTTCTACATCTTTGTGAAAATGTCACTTCATATGTTTTACTTGCCAGCAGTGACTCTTGAAATGTAACATCAGATGTCTCCATGGTGCAGTTTTCTATAGAGGTCAGTTTTATAAATAGCATGCAGCTTAGAACAAGAGCTGACTGTTCTTCATATACACTGAATTTCAAAAGGTTCAGGGGTACGCTGCTCTCTTCTGTCTCAGGCAGATAATTAACAAAAACATTCAAACTTTTTCACTTGTGTTCCTGTGTATCACCCAAAGTCCTGATGTGTCTATTTTTGGTTTTCTGATGTTGTCTAGAACCTAGTTTGTAGTTATGAATTTTGAAGTAGAGACATGTGCAATTAGATAATTTGATGCGTCTCACAGAGCTGAATTTATACTGTATTAATAATACTATAGTGTTTGAATTTGGGCACTGAAAAACAATGTAGTCACCACTGCTGTTTGATCCCTTTTTACCAGACTCTTAAATTGTAACTTTTAGTACAATAACTCGGTGTTAGTGTAGTATAAGAGAATTTGTTTCTCATTAATCAATTTCTGATTATTTGTATGCTGACGTGCTACACTGGAACTGAAAGGTCAAATCAGTGAATATCATATCAGCAGCTGTAGACAGAGTAATATAACTACATGTAACTCAACAGAGAATTATCATGCTCTCATAGTACAACTTGAAATTTCTTATTCTGTTATTATTTAATTATTCTTTGACAGGTTTTGATATCACAAAGAACAGTTGACAGTGGGATTAGAGTTGTTGGCTATAATGTATTAAAAACATGATTTGACCACATTTTGCACTATAGCAACACTAACTGTAAATACTAAACTGAGATGAATACTATTTATTGTTGAATAAATTTAAAACACCCCCTTGATTCAGTGTGTTCATTGAGCAAACATACAACTACAACAATATAAAAGAAATCAGCTGTAATGTGTGTCACACACTTGCGCCAAGAATTCTATAACTACAACAAAGCCACTGTTTTCTTCTTACGTTAAATATCCCATGTCTGCTTTTTTTGCTACCAGAGATGCATCTTGGGAATGTTTTGGCATGTGTTCAGATAGAAATGTTACTCAGTCCTATGTATTACTCATCGTTTTGCAACTGCACCTCTGTCTGTGTCTCCTGTGGGAATATACTGAGCACAGTATGCACGTTGAAAGGCCTGCCTGCTGCATAGTTAAACTCTGCAGCCTGTGTTTTCGCTCTCTGTGGCATCTGCTTTTCTCACTCAGACTATCTATTCCTGCTTCTAAGAATTCCAAAAAAAAAAACGAAGCTTTAGAAACCTATAAATAAAGTTGTTTCTAAATTTGTAACAGGCTCCTCCAACAGATTCCATTTGTCTAATTTTACCTTATGCAACCAGACCTTGTGTGGAAACACCTGCCACTTAACCTTTAGCGGTTGTGTCAGCATACCAAATAACAACCAGAGGTGCACTGTTCACAGATAGAAGACTTAAAGAGCTATTCTCCCTGATTCCTCTCATGTCTCTTTATTGATAGTAAACACATTAAATATTTTCACGCAGAGCTCATATTTACATATACTATAAACACATTCTTGGACATGGCTGATAATGAAAACTTAGGTGCAACTGTGTGGCTATTGTTTTATTTTTAACGTCATATCAGTGCCAGTGGGTGTCTCCCAGGTCCTCACATCCCTGCCCGCAGTGCGCATGCTCCCTACATCCTCTTCTCTCTCCATCCACACGTCGAGGGACTTGAAAGCTTGAATAAAGATGCTCAACGTCTCGGGTCGCTGGAGCCTTGTCACCGGGTGAAACTCAGTTAGACTATCTGGGAGGACGCACTCAGAGGAGCGCGGAGAATTAGCAGAAGGACATCCTCGCTTTCTTGGTATCGGCGCGCGCGGGCACTCTACCGACATGGAACTGAAGAAATCTATTTCGGACACCGAGCGCGCGCTCAGGAGCTACGGCGCCGTGTCGGAAACGGCATGGACAACGGACAAAGGTGAGCGTCAAAATACGGTGTTGGTGTTCAGCAACAGACGGCTAGTGTCTCCGGCTTTGTCCGCTTATGTTTCAGTGAGTGAGAACCCAGCGAGCAGGGAGCGCTGAAACGGTTAATGTGTGACTCACAAAGGTTTGGGTTGGAGCTACTGTATCAGTCAGCGGTGCCTTGGTGCTAAAAGGCCTTTTAATTCCCCGACATGCACATCAGGGGTAATGCGCGGTTTATGAATGAATATGAGCCAAGGAATAGACCACAAATACAGTAAGCCCAGCACATTTTGAAACTTGTGTGTGGTCATTTGATTCAGCCTGAGCTGAGGCAGAAACATGAAGCAGGAGCATGAACAGCTTAGAACAAACATGGTCCTCTGCTCTATTATTCATCTAGAGTGAGTGTTTAGAGACTGTGGGCAGTTTAGGGGACAGTTTTTCCACATGTTCATAAAGTATATTCCATATTTAAGGTATTTATTTTTGAGAACAACTTAAATTGTGCTGATATGACTCATAACTGCATACTGAGCACAACAATAACTGTTTCTTCACAACAATAAAAGCTTTAATTGACATAATCCAGCAACTTAAACCTGAACAGTTTCAGCTACAAAATGAACATTATAGGATAAAAAGCCCCTGAATTACACGTTTCTATTAGTTTGTCCTATTATTATTTTGGTTAATTTACTGATTAATTGGTCTATAAACCTCAGAATACAGAAACAACAACAACAAAACACCCACAATATCTCAGTATCCCAGAGTTCAGTGTGACGTCTTTAAATTGCCTGTTTCTTTCCTGTTTTCCTTGACCAATGGTTAAAAACACCAAAGTTTTTTTTAAGCAGCAAATTCTCACTCAGGAGAAGCTGGAATCATAATATGTTTTCCATTTTCACCTGATAAATTTGCATTTGATCTCCTGTCAGCGACAAAGTAGCTACCACAAACTCCAGCCTCACAGTTTTAACAAAAATAAACATTATCAGCTGCGGAGCCACTGTGGGAGATGTTTCTGTTCTTTTCTCCGAAAACCAAATCCCAGGTGATAAAGGGGCGATGGGTGACGCATGTGTTGACAGAAGCAACAAAGTGATAACAGATATAATTTCAGATATGCAGTGGCTGGTTCTACTGAGGATAACTTGTCACAGGGGAGCAGGGTGTGAAGAAACTTCCAGATTAAGTCGGGGGGGGGGGCAGTGGATATTTTTAGTCACAGATCCAGTCATTGCTCTCTTTCTCTGTCTCCCACAAACACACACACACATACAGATAGAAAACAAGACAGAAGTAAAGCAGAGCGAATGTCCCTCCCCCAACTTTATCTGCTCTCATTTCTAAAACAAAGACAAATACTCCCTGTGTTTACCTTGCACTTTCTATTTTGTGCTCTGCATCTGTTTTTTTTTCCTTTGGAGAGGGGGGTGTGGTTCAGAGGCAGTAGCATCAGCAGCACTGTGTGTATACAGTGTGACTGCAGGATGTGTCAGGGGCGTCTGCATTGGATGTCATACAGATGCTGACATTTCCCTGTTGTGGAGCCTCCTGTGGCCGTTGCACCACGCACCATCCAGGCTCTCCAGGCTGTTTATTCCTCATTAAATCATAATCCTGAAGTACACTGATGAGCCAGGTTTGTTTTTAATGGAACAGGGGTGATTCGAGCTGATTAATTAGGTGTGTGGTTTACATCTGCTGTTGTGATGTGAGGAGCAATGTTGCTTGATGAAACTTTGGAGTTAACCTTCCCCTGCCCCTGGTAAACAAGCTGCTTTTAATTAGGAAGTATCAAAGCCGCTCTCTCCTTCTGAGTGATGTGTGAGTTGCTTGCTCAGTTGAGAGGGGGGCTGTTAAGACATTATTGAGCCGGCACATTGCCACTTTTAATGCTCCATTCGGGACTTAATGCTGCTTGGTCTTATTGATGGTGAGCACGTGGCTGAGAGTGGGCAAATAAAAACAAGAGAAAGAAAAGGGGGGGGAGTGTGTTGGTATCGTACTGCGGTTCCATTTGACCAGCTCTGATTTGGCGTCAGTGTCTGTTACCAGCAGACACTTTTGGGTGATGATTCAACATCAGCAAGGCACAAACAAACCGGGCCCTTCTGTGCAGACTTCTGTCTGCTGTGGTGAGTCAGCTCTGTCCTCAGCAAGCATCCACCAAAAGTACCACAAGCGCAGACTGCAGTTTGCGTTGCTGCAGGAGGATGAAGAGCTGATCCACTCCTCTGGAAATACCATGCAGAAATGTCGTGCGTCACATCTGACAGCTCAGAATTAAAGCTGCAAATAGTTTGTTTACTCAGGTGTATGAAGACCTATCAGCATGTGGACTGGGGATTTTATCCTCTTACAGTGTGGTTGTGTAAAGAAGGGATCGCTTTACACCCAGGACAGGAGGACAGATTTCATTACACAGTTTTTTAATGACCATATGGACAAATGAGTGTCCATATGGATAAATAAAGATTGACTTTAAGACGTGTGAACCTGTCTTTGAAGACATTTTATTAAGCAGAAATGCAAAAAAAAAAAAAAAAAAACCCCACATCTGAGTGGTTCCAGCCACTCTCATTATGGTGCATTTGCTGGCCCTGGGAAATATTCATGCTCTGTACAAAAAGGGAAGATAATGATTCAGGTCTGCAGAGAAACCAAGTGAAGTTTGATGCATGATTACTGGTATGTCATTGTCTTGCAGTATGTGTAAGTGTTTTCGAGATTATCCATCCATCCATTATCTATACTGCTTATTGTTTGAGGGTCATAGAGGGCTGTGGCCAATCCCAGCTGGTACACCCTGGACAGATGGCTAGTCTATTGCAGGGCTGACATATTGAAACAAACAACTATTTGCACTCACATACACACCTAACATGCATGTCTTTGGACTGTGGGAGGAAGTCAGAGTACCCGGAGAGAACCCACACAGGCTCAAGGAGAACATGCAAACTCCACACAGAAAAGCTTTGGATTTGATCCTGGAACCTTCTTGCTGTGAGGCGACAGCGCTAACCACTGTGGTTTTTGAGATTATTCACTTAAATTTTTAACTTTGTTTATAGAAGTATGATTAAATATTACTTATCCTGACTGAAATAACCATGATGATGTCACTACGATATCATCAACGATATCATCAACTTTATAAAGCCACAGAGGGCATTGTCACAGGCTGGGTAGTGATGTGTAGTATGACGCTAAAGAGGAGGACACCAGGAGTCCATGATAATTCCACAAAATGAATGAAATACTGTCTATTTGTTGTTTGTATGCTGTGAGATGTTGGTAAGGTCAGTCTGTTGCAGGTGCTGCAGCATTACTAGTGGTCAGCACATTGATCAGTGGTCTGTGTAGTAAGTGTTTAGTGGTTGCAGAGTCTGTGCATGCTCTTGGCAGCTATGGAAAGTTTGATTTCCAGCTCGGGAAAGGAAAAGCCAATCAGCAAGAAGCTAGAGCTGGTCATTGATCCATGTTAGTATTTTTTTTTCTCTTTTCCACATCAGCAGACACTTAAACAACTTTCCTCTTTGTAAAATCAGAGTGCCTGTAATATATTCTTAAACTGATTTTGTGCATGCCATACTCACATTTTCACATCACCAGTGATTGAAGCCCTTCAGTGGAAAGCAGTCATTTGTGCCCGAGGCACTGCTGTGACTATAAACTTCAAATCACCTCTCTCAATTACACATGCTGCTTTCTTTCCAAATATCATGTTCTTGGCTGCTGTGAAGTGACACGTCACAGGGAGATGATGTGACAAGTGTGTTTACCAAGAGGCTGATGCCATGAGAAAGTTTTCAAGGATGAAAAATCAAAATTGAAGAACTCTTGGATGCAACTGTCACATGAAATCATAGAAGAATGAACCTCAAATTAGATACAGGCATTGTGCTGCTGTAATCTGTAATTTGGCCATGTGTAGTGAGTATTCTCTCTAATTTAAACCACTTAATAAGCTTCAAACTCTGAGGCACCGTCCAAGGTGAAGAGAATTGTGTAACAGACAAAGGTAAAGCAGAGTTGTCCTTGTGGAGGAGAAACAGCCTCACTACTAGGACACTAGATGTTTGTTTCTCCTGCTCACCCCTGTCTGTTCCCCTCCTGTATTATTTAGTCCTCTTTATTAATTTTTACTGTGTGTGTGTGTCTATCATCTGTCTGCCTCTCAGGTCACTCAGATGTATCCATGGCAGAGAGCACCATGTCTCCAGAGGAGATCGAGGTGGAGATGGCTCGTATCCAGCGCCTGCGAGAGGTCCTGGTGCGCCGAGAGTCAGAGCTGCGCTTCATGTGAGTGTCGGTTTTCTATGTTTTTGTAACACCAACTGTAACAGAATGTGACCAAGGTTTAATCGATACAGTGTCACAACAGTTCCTTTTTCTGTCCCTGCAGTGGATGATGAGGCTGGTCTTGTTGCCATGGCACAGCTGACACTGTCATGACGCACTGCAAAGACGTCAGGTGTTGTTTTCTTTGTGATATAAGTTCAGACTGTTCGATGCTGAGAGAAGCGCTCCATTTGTCCATTGATTATTCATGGGGCTGGACATGCCAATAGCAGTCGAATGAGTCACCATGATGAACTCATTGGCTCCTCATCAGCTACAGCTTCAGGGATTATGGATCAGTCTGTGATTCTGTATTATTTCCTCTGTCTAAGCCCTCACTGCTTTTATCACAGGAATGTTGTGTCTGCGCCTTTTTGGGCAGTGTGACAACATGGATGTTGATAAACTGATCAAACAAATACTGAGTTTAATAACATAAAGTACATTAATCGGTGAGTCACAGAAAATGCCCGAGGTAATGTAATAGCTGTCTAATTTTTGCTACAGGAAAAGCAGCTGACACCATTTGAATGTTCAACATTTTTGCTTGAAATATAACATAAATGATGAATTGATGTGTTGATAGACTGATCAATTAATCGAGTAATCACAGTACATGTAGGCTGAAAGGGAATGACAACATATACTGTAGAAATCAAGCCTCAGAAATTTTGCAATACCATTTATATTCAATAGAAATGTCTCTTGATGTATTAAAATATTACAGGGAATTTTTCAAATCAGTGAGCAAGATGATTTTTGCACCAATAAATCAAAAGACTTTTTTTCAGTTATTTAATTTGGAGGAAAATATTACACATTTCTGTTCAGTTTAATTTCTAGAAATTTCACTATTTCACAGTGTATTAATATTGTGATATAGAATTACCTATACTGTGATGAGGATTTATATTTAATTATATTTAATTTTAATGTGAAGTTTACACTGCTGCTCAAAGTCCACTCTTAGTGAGGCAGGAAAAATATTATTCTTATGAAGTGTCCAATATTGCACCTTTATGAAAACAAATTGAATGTGGAAATACAAGCTACCGTCTCAGGCAGTTTATTTTTCTCTGTTGAGGCCGTTTCAAGTTGTATCACCATTGTAACATATTAAACTGAACAGTGCATTTTTGGGGTCATTACACTGATAACATCTGCAGTGTGACGGTTGTTGTGTCGGATAAAGCTGAGACACGTCTTAAGAGGCCTCGCTCAGTTGATAATGTTAGTTTACACACCCACTTGAAAAGCTTCATTAGGCCGCCACGCTGCTTATTGCTTACGTCTCTGTTGTCAGGCTCTGTGTGACTCAAGACAACACATAAACACACACATATACACACACACACAAACTAGCAGATGGAGTGTCAGAGTGCAGAAGCTGCTGGAATCCACAGACAGCACTGAGAGAGTGAAACACAAGGCAAAACAAGGGAGAAAAAGAAGCTGAAGGGAGGGGTCTTGGGGGAGAAAGAAGGAGGAGGGAGGTGCAAAACTGGAGCAACAGGGATAAATGCAGAGGGAGGAGGAGGAGGAGGACGAGGAGGAGGAAGAAGGAGGCTGTGGATGAGTCATCGGCCTGATCTATCACAGGGAGAATTAAATCTGTGGTAGCTGTCACTGCTCTGCAGAGAGAGAGAGGCGGGGATTTAGGGAGGAAGAGGGGAAATTGTCGAGGCCCCGAGGGTGAGACGTCAGGGCTGCAGGAGGCTCAGAGAGCAGCGTGGATTGATTTATGTTACATGTTTCCCATCTGCACACACTGTCTTGATTTGTGACACATGGTGGGGCTGAGGCTGTGATGTCTTCATGACAAGAACAAGACAATTAATCAATAATTCAGATGATAGAAAATTAATTAAAAACAATTGTCATATCTGATTAATCATCTAGTGATTTATTTAGCAAACTAGAATTATGACCAGAATCATGTCTGTCCAGAGTGATATTCTGTATGGTCACAGTCCTCCTCTGTTCCTGAGTTATGGTGTTGAATAATTTATAAGGTCACAGTGAAAGTGACCTTTGACCTTTTGGATATAAAATATCATCACTTAATTTTCTATCCCAGTAGATATTTGTGTGAAATTTTGTCATAATTAGTGTATTGATTCTGGAGTTATGGCCAAAAACAGGTCTTGTGAAGCCCCTGTGTGACCTTGACCTTTAACCTTTGGCCACCAAATTCTAAGCACTTCATTCTTGAGATCAAATAAATGTTTGCTGCTAAATTTAAAGAAATTCCCTCAAGGTATTCCTGAGATATTGCATTCACGATAATGAGACAGGCAATCTGATCAAAATGTGAGGATTTGATTTTATATCACTGTATATTGAATATATTTGGTTTTGAACTGTTGTTTGGATAAAATAAAATCTGGGAAATTATGATGACCATTTTTCACAGTTTCTAATAGTTTCTTATTTTTTACACCATTTTATTAATTCGATCATTTGTCAAAAATATTCAGAATCAATAACTAAACAGGACAGTGTCTCTGGCTCCGTGTGCTTTGATTCTTTGCACTAAATGCCAATGTAAGCATGCTAACACTCTTACAATGAAAATGCTAACATGCTCATGTTTAGCAGGTGCTGTACTATGTTCATCATCTTTACTAGCGTGTTAGCATGCTAACGTTGGCTAATTAGGACAAAATACAGTTAAGGCTGGGGGAAATGTCATTACTTGTGCAGGTATTTGATTATAAACCTGAGTATTGGACAAAATGAACTTTTGACCTGATGATGGCGCTAGATGAAAACTCATGGGAACACCAAAGTTATTAGAGTTTTCCTTGAGGGGGACATGAATGTGTGTACCAAATGTCGTGACACTCCATCCAACAGTTGTTGAAGTTTTAATGGAAACCAACAACTTCAAACTTGAAAATCAAGGATCGTGCAAGTCAGGAGACACATCGTCTGGTATCCATGAATGTCCATCCAATAAGTGTTGCATCTCAGTCTCGATCAAAGTGACCAACTGACTGACACTGCCATTCACAGAGTCATGCTATAGAAAGATAGCAATGTTCATGATACTAATAGAGATGGAAATAACCATAAGTTGCAGCACTAGCTACATTTTTCATTTTATATAATTAGTATAATATTCCAAGTTTTAAAAAATCAATCTTTGCAACTGCAGTAGGCAGAATATTTCACATCACCTAGATTAAATATTAAGAAATGGTGCCTATTGTCAGGTAAAGTTTTTGATATCATTTTCATCCTCCCAACTCATTTCTCAGCTGTGTCTGCTTTCCTTCCAGGGTTCATCATAAAATATAACTGTCCTACATCATTTCTGTCAGATAAAGACATTCAAAGTGGAAGTGGAAAGCAGTTAATAATATCTGTTGTTCTTTAATCTGATGGAAGCCAGTGATTTACTGTTTTCTTTCTCATTTTTTCAGGATGGATGACATTCAGCTCTGCAAAGACATCATGAGTTTAAAGCAGGAGCTGAGGCAGATTGTCGCAGTACCAGGTATCATCCAAACCCACACACATAATACTGTATATTCTGCCTCGCAAACAAGCAACATCAAGAAAACCAGCTGCAAGCCTTTCAGGAAATAAACCACTCTAAATTGATTCTCCTTGTGCAAAAGTGTCCACACTCCCTGTCTGAATGTGACCAAAAATAGAGTTTTTGGCACAAAGTGCTTGTGTTTGTTGCTCGCCAGAGTCCCGTAACCTCAGCAGGCGTCATGGTGATTTATAGGAGGTGTCATCACGCTAAACTACGCAGGACTGATCGTAAGTCTCAGGGATGTGGTGGAGTTATGAGAGGGAGATCATCCAGCACACACAAACACACATGCATCATCACTGTCAAGGCGATATGAGCTGAGGAAAGCTTTCCAGGCAAGGTGTCCAAAATGAATCTCAGTAAACACTCATTTTGACTCCCTTAAGGTTTTTGTGGTAGCAGAGCACAGAATCAAATATTGGTTTAATTCCTTCGGCCCTAGTGCTGTCTCTGTATCTTAAATACTGCAAGAATGCGCTGCTGACCCATCACACGACATAACACATATTATCAATTAAAAAACAATAGATGTCTAGAGTTTGCTAACATTTGCTGACATCAGTCACTGTAAGCTACCACGGCTGCAGAAGCAAAACCTCTGAGCTAAGTAAGGGTGAATTTTACTGCCAGTGAATTCAACTTTTAATTTGTAAGTGGAAGGAAATGCTGTTTTAGCCTTAAGGGCAACTTACACACTTGCTCTGGATCTTTCGGCCATATTACACAGTACTCTTCAGCAGGAAAAAAAAAACAAAAAAAGGGAAAAAAGGAAAAGTCTGCTAAATTTTAATTATTCTGATTCTTCATTTCATTTTACTGTTCTTATCAAATACTGTTTCCTTATTCATTTGTTTTGTTGGGTGACAGATTAGTTTTGTAAATGAAAATTTGCACAAGAAAAAAATGATGTGACCGCTGTCTCCTCAGTGGTGGCTCATCTTTGATTGCATTGTATTATTCTGTTAAGTGTCCCTGTCATTTTGTCTACCCCCTATCCATTTGGGATTATTGGTCACACACTGCACATTGTCAAACAAAAACTGCCCCTCGTCGACATTCCCACCAGCCACTGGGGCCTCATGTATGCAGTCGTTGGGGGTTCTGGCATCCCATTACTTCACACCAGCACAATGAGAGTCACGTGACAAACAGACCCTGCATGCTGTCTCTTCTCTCCCACTCCTCTGACATTGGGTTTCATGCACCGCAGCCGCGCTCCCCTCAGATTGTCCTGCCCCCGAGGGGATACGCGCTGTAGCCGCACTGCTCCACTTTATTTCCGGATGGGAAAAAGAGCTGATGTTTGCAGTCATTTTTCAAACCCTTTTCCCAAATAGCCTAGATACCAGCAGCGCCAAACAACCTGCCTCTGCAGCTGTCTGCGCATGTGTCCATATGTATGTGTGTGTGTGCGTGCACATTGTCTGTTCATTGTCTGTTTTTCTGTGCTTCGGAGTGTGAAGGTTAGGGAAGTGAGACAAGGCAAAGTGGATGTTGTGTTTGTGGATCTCTGACTGTGAATACAAATTTCTTCTCCAGATGAAACAAAAAAGAGAGCTCTTTTGCATTTGCATAATTAAGTCAGAGCCTTATTTGTTATAAATTATACATGAGCGTTGAATTAAGGGTCTGTTAAGGGTTTGTGCTGTGACTCAGTGTTGAAGAGCCAGGATTGCTGTAAAGTCAGTTTTTTAAGGTCAGTTGCAAGTAACTGCATTTTTATGTTACACGAGGAAGTGAAATATTAATGCTTCAGTTCTGCCTGCTTGTCATCCTCCCCTCAGGCCACTATTTATTTGCTTATGACTTTGCCTTTCTTTCATTTTCGTTCTTCCTTTCCCCCAGAGAAAGAAAAAAACAAGAAGCATAGGCAGCGGGAAGAGGAGCTGATCCTGAAGATCCATAAACTGGTGCAGAAGAGGGATTTCCTGGTGGATGATGCTGAGGTGGAGAGATTAAGGTAGAGCGCTCCCACATGTGGGCTCAGTCAGTATCTGGGATGTCATCTCCAGGAGCTGAATGTCTGTTTGTTGGATGAACTGCATCTACTGTTTCTTCATTTGATACAGGGTGGTTGAGAAACAGTGAGAAGGAGACTCATTAGAGTAAATGCGTGGAGCAAATGTGAGCATGAGTGAAGGCAGGGGACGGGGTCACTTCATCATCAGAACTCTGCCTGCTGTGTGTGTGTGTGTGTGGGAGGCTGAGTGATGACCGTGGCTGTGCATTGTCATTTTCTTCTTCCTCCTCCTCTGCTGCCACAGATAACCCACAGAGTGTGACACGGAGATAACATTCAGACAGACATGATATAAAATGATGTAACAGGCTGGTTTTAAATCATTGGCAGAGCAAACGTCTGTACATTTGAAAAGGTTCATTTTGCAAGTGATCAATCAGAATGTTATGTGTTACTTTTAATGGGACCATCAGAATTATTCTTTATGACTCACAATAGAAAGCTGTGTTAACTGAGCTACTTTTATGTTTTGCTGTTGCTGCAGAGCCAGAATTAGCATTAATAGCAGTTTACTTACCAGTCTAGAAAAAATGTTGCGAGTTCAGCATCAAACTTCTTTCCTTTAATCACCAACAGCTGTCTCCAGCAGTAGAAAACAGCACCATTGTTTTGCTTCTAGTTCTATCACTTTTTTTTCTTCAACTGAAGTTAGCATGCTAACCAGCTAGCCCTTTTGATTGCAAGTAAGTATAGCATCTGGTCTGTCCTGAAACGTAGCTCTGCTCAGAGGGTGTATTCTAACCCCTTGTATTGTAAACGCAGCAATGGCTGAAGCTCTTGGCAAGTGACCATCACCACCACCCACTTCGAACAAAAAGTCAGCAGCAGAGAAAACTTACAAATAGTACCTTTAATGTCACATTTATGCCAGATTTAGCCCTAGTTTGTGCTTCTTGTGTATTATCATTACACTCATGTGACAGAGCTAAGCATCAGGTTTTTTTAAAATCCATTTGCCACCTTGCAACTCTACAAATACATTGTTAATAAAAATAATAATGTAAACATTAATATAGATAAAAATACCAGACAGTAAACAATATAATTTAATTGTGTTCATGTTTTACAAAGTGAGCAGCTGACAATTTGCAACTGAATCTCCAGCTAAGATGTGACTGTATCATATCTCAGGGAGCGAGAGGAGGACAAGGAGATGGCTGAGTTTCTCAGACTGAAGCTAATGCCTCTGGAGAAGAAGCTCAAAGTCGCACAAAGTGAGTGAGAGGTTAAAAATAACCCACGCACACAGTCAGAAAGAGACAGGAGTATTGCGCATTTATTTCCATGGTGTGATCATTTCTCTTTCATTTTCCAAGATCCTCCAAAGCCCAAGAGACAAATCCTGGAGCCACCCCCCAACAAACCGTCCATCACCAAGTCAGGAGTGGCCATTATTAAGGACTGCTGCGGAGCCACCCAGTGTGCCATCATGTAACTGACAGAGACCTCTTTACGACCCCATCCACCCATCCCCATCAGAAACAAGCACTCACATCACATGATATGCCATATATCACTTCCTGTGACTCAGAGAACCTCAGTTAGCTGTTAGTCTCCCCTGGACTTCAGGAGTCAGGTTTCTGATTTAAATACAGATTCAACCAAAAAGGGGCAGTCGATCCCTAATCAATACTCAAGAAGCTGCTCAAGTGAAGACTGCCTGTCAGCTGTGTATGTGAAGTAAAGGGGTATTTAATGGATAAAGTAGACTTAGGAACAGAGAAACATGTTTAAAAAAATCAAAGAAATAAACTGTATGTGAAACAGATTTCATTATGTAACATTCCTTTTCAAGGTGGTGATATGATCCATGATATACCTGATACACAGTAGATGTAGGTAGAGCACTACAAGCACAATGTCCACACAGTGAACTATAAATGCTGGGTTTCTCTGTCTGACAGGAAAAAAAAAAATCTGTTTTCATCTAGTCATGTTTGATAATGAGTATTCTTCCATTTCAGCCATTTAACACAAACCAGTGAACCTCTTTCACTTTCAGGAAACCTACAACTCTTCATTTTTATCATAGCTACCAAGTGAGAGGAACACGTGGCTCAGACAAACAACATGGCTGCAGATTAGGTGAACAATGTAAACCGGGGTTGACGCTTTTGTACTGGAGCTGAGAAATATTTTTGACTCCATGCTTGAGCAGCAGAATAATTCTCTGAACACAAGGAACTGGAAGATTTAAAATGTCTCTAGTGGTCACACAAGGCGTACAAAATAACAGATGCACTAAATAACTAATGCACTAGTGCAACCACTGCTACACAAAGTTGGCTCATATTAGACTGAGTTTTTCAAAGCAATGTCAACATGAGACACTTAAAAGATTGTGCCCAAAGTGCAGGTGCATCAGTGAATTCAAAACTAAATAAATCACTTAGAATAACAGAACAGTCTCAACAGCTGCTCCTTTGTATTCCTCACATGATTAAACCACAGGAATATAATAGCATAAATGAAAAGACATATGAAAATATGATTTAAAGATAATTTTGTAGAACTGCACTGAAATGTGTCCCCAGACTTTTGCATTACACAGTATAAAAGCCTTATACGACCCACTTCTCGCAGTGTTTCCACTAGTAAAGCTTTCATTCTTGTGTACTCCTCTATATGCCAATACATAAATTATTTCATTACATAGTGGGGTGTCTTTTTTGTTTTTAAATGGTCCACTTGCTCATTCCCCAAAAACAACACATTCCTGGCCATACTAACATCATCTCAGCCAACAGCTACCAGAATATTGACTGTGGTAGTATGACATCATTCATAGTTATTATGGATATTGCAGATATTGCTGACAACAAACAACTTGCATCCTCTGATTTTAGTCTTGCATTTTTATGATTAACACCAGGAAATGAATGCAACTCTTGTAAATGCCTACAATAGATGGTGTATGTTTGAGTGTATTTAGGTCTTTAGTGACTCATGTCAAGCAAAGTGTTGCTCTTTGTCACTTTACCTTCCTTCTGATAACTTAGCGTTCTGTAGTAGTAGTAAATTTATGAAGGTCCTAATGTTGAATATTGATCAAATATGCAGAAAATAAGCTGATACCTGTACATATATGTTTAAATAAAGAGCATCTTTCAGGAACACACTGGGTTTCTTTTTGTTTTGCAACAAGATTCCTTCAAATCAACCATAAAAACTCATAAGAGACAAGGCAGACATGATGCTTGTGAAATTTATTAACGGAAATCTTTTTGGTCCCTTCAACAATGTTAGACTGTTACAGCGACTTCTGGTGACAGGGAGTGATGGGGGTGGTGGTGGGGTGGGTAACATGTAGAAAGGACACATCAGTGAGACGACTGTTGAACAGGTAAACAAAAAAATAATCACAAGGCAGGAGTTTTAAGGACACTGCAGTGATGACTAAAGGAGGTTCCATGAAATTATTCTTGAATGGTAGATTGCAGGACTGCAGAACTGTCATGCAACGTAAAAACTGATTAAGCAAGACAAAGTGACGTAGAGCTATATCCAACAAATAAACAAAGACACTATGACAAATACTTTTTCAAATCCTCCCAAAACGTTTAATTACTTCACATGTATTTCATGAACCAAAACTATGCAGAAGTGCATATTTTGACAGGAACAATAGCTTCTCACTGATGTAACCAAACGACAAGAGAAGGCTTACACAGGGAAGTTAAAATATACATCTGAGTTAGTTGCCACTGCTGTACTCTGAGGAGTGCTACGGATTGCTCAGATACACAAAAAGTAAATCTAATCCATTTTCCATCATTAGCAATTCTAAATTATGTATTATTCTGAAGTGCTCATTCCTTCATCTAACAGGTTTTCAGACAGTCAGTAAAACATCTGAGGAGAGACAAATCATAACAGCCCTAATTAAAAACATTTTGATTGGTGTTTCAGACATGTCGGAGAGTTGGCAGGTGTAATCTCTCAGCATTAAAAGCTTTGCACACCAAGTCAAAATCAAGTCTGACAAGGGAAACTCGTGGTATAGCACTGCTAAACACTGAAACTGCACAGAAACTGTTTAATTAAATGGGCTCTTGCCCATTCTTTGAACAGCGGCACCTGGGTCGTGCTAAACTTTGCAGACAGCTGACATTAGTTGGTGGCAATTCAGCAGCCAGCTGTCTTGTAAACACAGACAGAGGAAAATGGAGAAAACCCAACACACATCAGTAAGTAAAAACTCTTAAGTGGGATGTGAGGGATGGGGAGGTACGATGGCGATTCCTTTGGCACCGCGGCAGATACAAGCCATTGTAAAAGCCCGGCAGATTCCAGAGAGCCGCAGAGGGTCCTCTGTGTATATGTCACAGTCTGTTTAGGAGGCTCCTCAGAGCCCGCCCCATGCTGCTCCACAAACAGCCTATCGCCTCCTGCCCCATCTCTTTTCCCTAAAAACTTACAACCATTCACCTTGTCATTAAAAATCAAAAACTCAGGAGCGCTCACTGCTCTCCTCAAACTCATCAACTCAGACGGTGTGGACACCACCACTGGTACAGCGCCTGCTGGCAACAAGGTTGACTCAAAAAACCTTGAGCATTTCTGTGGCAACTGAAAGGGTGACGCCAACTCTAAGATCCTTAAAACATGGTGGAAATAAAAGACTGATCTTAAAGAATGTCATTACTGGTTACCGTCTGCTCCTCCTGGGCTTACACAATGCATAAACTCATTTATGCACACCATGCACATTTCACATCACCTACTCGAGTGTAAACCACATATAGACCGACAAAATATAGCTAAGAGAACACAAACACACTGGCTGCTGGCTAAAGACAAACAATCACGGTATATGTCAGTTCCTGCTGCCTAAGCACACACCTGGCTGGAGTATTTCAGAGCCACCTTCTCTCTTTCAGGCCGGCATTAGTGGCCTCGGAGAGATGAGCCAAAATCTTTGCTGTAAATTAAGTCAAAATACTACAGGAATGAAAATTCCTGAGAGCAGTGCTTGCTGCAATATCAATCAAAACCTTTAGATCCAAACTTTAACCATTCAAAGATTGTTAGCTTCCATTAAAATGGACCCTATCTGAACAGTTAACACTGGTTTTGTCTTCAGTTCCATCATTGAATTGCCATCAAATACACCACATTTAGGCCAAACTCTTCCACAGACTACTAAATACTCTGCATAATGTAAAAAGAACTGAAAATACTGTCCATTAGATACAAAAGATGAGAATATACCTCAAAGACACTTTGATGTTGCCTCTTTAGAAATTGTCAGAGACAGACAGTTTGGTTGACATGTCTGGGGTTACCTACAAAGTAAAATCTCCAAAATTTGAAATCAGTTCAAAAATGAGTGAATGTCATAAATGAAATTTTCTGTTTTTTGGGGGGTACAGTGAGGAAGTAATTATGAAGGTTTCTCACTATGGTTCATGAACAAAACATCTCTACAAACCTTCAGTTATTTGTCAATCTTTTAAACTGAGAATGTGGGAAACTAAATTCCTTGGATTCTATACAGCATTTCTCCCATTGTTAACTAATACTTTAAACAGTGACAACTAACTCAGCTTCATTCATTGGCTGCAAGACAGCGAGTGTTTCGACATGGCATGGCTTCTAAACTGAAGATGCACATTCGTGGAATTATAAATTAACTTCCCTTGGGATGAAATCAAACAGTCACAGTAGATGAATTTGGCAAATTAAATAATTGCAGAAAATCTGCAAGAAAAATCACAGCTTGGTGAGCATCACTGGGAGAACACACTGATTGTGAGATAACCAAACAAAGAGGACAAAGATGGTGGACAAGTGATAAAGACGAAAGCAGAAGGATGCAACAGCCTGTCTGGATGTGAGGGGATAATACCAATGCTCTTCTGGGGTCATTTCTGTGTAGTGCGTTTAGTGTAGCCACTCAACTCTTCTATTGAGAGTTACACTGTATGTGAGCTAGTATTGCTTTGAGTGTATGAGACTGGACGTGTGTGTGTGTGTGTGCGAGAGGATCACAGGCCTGCAGTGAAGGAGAAGTTGGCAGCTAGCTTGTATTTGCTGCGTGTGGCTCTTCTGCTGGGACTATCCATGGATAAGGGGGTCTTTGTGTTGGGGGCTGTTGGAGGTTTGGTGAGTGCAGAGTCTTCTGTGCTGCCGGGCTGCCCAGGTGGATCAGATGTGCTGCCGGTGACTGCTGCAGCTGCCACTTCAGGTTCATCACTCTCTGAAATTACACGAGGGCAGACTGAACTCACACTTCATCAGAGACAGGAAAGGTGTCATACAAGTGTGATGTACTCATTAAACTGTATTTTTGTTCTCTGTGTAATTTCTTGCTTTTTAAATTGACATCTTTCTTGAAAACCAGAAAGAAGTGCACATATTTGTTCCAAGGCCACATAACCCTCCAGTTTGGTATTTTGCAAATAGGTAAATCTCAATTTTTAAATCATCATCTTGCTTTACAGGGGTGAAAAAAAAAAAAAAAAAAATCAGTTTAACCTGCAATACCAGCCCAATCTATTAGCTGATTTGGGTTTAAATGCATAAATACAAAATACATGGAGCTTGAGACATTAAAACTGACCTGTTGGTGGTGGACTTTTCTCCTCGAAGTGAATCAGGTCAGCCTGCTGGAGGAGAACGGGGTCTGGGTGAAGCTGAGGTGACGGTAAGCAGGAAGGAACGGGACCACACAGCAGGTCCACTGGGGAGGTCAGACACAGCAGCTCTGATTCTGCAGCTAAATCACCACCTGGCAGGTTAAACATAGATCTGGACTTTACTTCACCCATATTTTAACTAAAATGTTAACATTTTACATAACTATTACAACTTGACTATATTTTCTAAACACTATACAAATAAACTAAATCTTGAGCAGTCTATATAAAGCCTTGTGTTACCTGGACTCTGGGCTCCAGAAGTTGCGTTGCTAATGGGACTGTCTCTTGGGCTTTCTGTGTTGTCTCCTGGCTGAGGACTGCTGGGGACTGAGGAGCTTGTCCTTGCTGAACACAACACACACAGATTCAGTGTCATCTCATGAAATCAATTCATTGGCTTGACTTTAATAAATGCAACAGTCTGTGAAAAAGATGCCCATCGCCTTTACCTTTCATATCGTTCTTTAAAACGATAATCCTCTTATGGCCGTGCCCTTTGATCCACACCACCTGACGACAACATACCCCAAAACAATCAGACACAAAATGTACAGGAATGAGAAACAATAATTGTGTAAGATTTATGATACAGCTTTAGGTCTTCCAAGATGACTGATGATGAGTATTGAGTTCTTAAGTAGCACTACTATCACAAAAGGAAGTTTTACACTTCTTTCTGGAGAAGTGACATTGTCAACAAAGAAGTATCTGCTGAAATTAATCCCACCTGTGGAATGGCGCTGAGCAGCTCATCAGTGCTAGCGTATCCATAGGAGCGTGGTTCAAGGCTGCAGCCTGTAAATTTGGTGTAAGCTCCCTGGAACTCAGTCAGGAAGATCTGGTTGTAATGGTAGGTGTGAAGCAGGGCACGTATGTTGCGGGCAAACTGGTAAAGTCTGGTCAGCCTCACCCACTCCTCACCATGACCAGTGGCAGTGTTGCCAACTTTACAGTTTTCATCAACTTCCTCATAATACAGCTGTTAAAGGGGAAAAACCAAAACACTGTCAGTTCTGCCTGTGGGAGTAAAGGTACAGAAAACCAACTCCTTCTACTCACCTCCACAAGGTAGGGCAGACTCTTGAGTAACTCGCTGAGGGAGAGGAACCCATATTCACATGGGTTGAGTGGGGCTCCGTGGACAGTCAGGTAATGCTGGCTCAGCTCTTCCACCTTCAGACCCCTGGTGACCTGCTCCTCTTCTTGGGACATGAGCAGAGCCAGTAGTTGGGATGTCAGCGACCGTAGAGACTTCCTGTTGATCAATTGCAACTCCCGACCCTCTGAGCCATCCACCACCTTGAAACGGAAAAAAAAGGTTTATTGATAGTTTAGTAGTGTATAATAGAGAACGCTAGTCCTTACTGAGTGAGAGCATTTCTTAGATTTTTCCCATGTATATTAATCAGCATCAATAGTTTTTATTGAAACTGTTTTAGAGAGGTGTTGATTCAACTGCATGATCGTTTTGGAGACTGTAGTTCATATGATAGAATACATTTCAACAGCAGCACGAACTACATTCTCCGTAATAATGTTGCAGCTGAATCTCAAACGGTTTCAATAAAAACTGACCATTATCACCTTCAAGAGGGGAGGATTTATTGCAGGACTGTTGGATAGGAGTGCTTTAAGTTTTAGTAAGATGTACCTAATAAACTGGTAACTAACTTATAACAAATTGTAAACAACATAATTTCCAGGTCAGATCCACTTTCATTTTGGGGTATTTTGTGAAACACACAGGGGAAAAAAACAAACCGTGGAGTTGTTCCTTACCTTGACAACATGGCAGAGTTTGGTCAGCAGAGCTGGCAGGGAGCTGGCGTCGTAGTCCTGCAGGCGTAGACCATAACCAAAGGTCTTGCTGTATTCTGTGAGCAGCTGGCTGACAGGAAGGCTGGAGTTTTTCTGAGCCCGCAGCAGCTTGACCAGCTGAGCTGCCAAGGCCTTGATACGCTCTACCTCTGTCAGAGTCAACACTTTCTCCTCACCACACTCCAACACCTGCCACAGGTTGGATTCAATTTGACTTAGTGAGTCAGTTTAAAAAAGCAAACAGAAATTACTCAAAAACACTGTGAGCTGTCACTGTCCAGGACTGCCATATTCTTTTTGATTACACCACATGGTGGGGCTATTGTTACACACCAGATTCACTTGTATACCCAACCTCAATACACCTTATCCTTGTGTATGGAGGGCAATAAAATTCCTTATAGCTGACAGGTGAGACATCAAGCACCACAAGGCATTATACTGTACACAAATACACACATCTTCCTCACTCACCATCAGTACGTCAGGGATTGCCTCAAAGAGTTCAATGAGCTTGGTGAAGCCGTAGTAGCTGAGCTTACACTGACGACCAAAGTGATGGTGATAGGTGGGGATGAACTTGCTGAAGGGCATTCGGCAGTGAGGCTGGTGACGAAGCAGGTCTACCACCTCCTTCGCAAACTGCTTGGTGCGCTCCATTTCCTCCACAGTACGCTCTGAGGGCGAATAAAGGGATAAATTATTTGTTCAGAAGCCCTCATGCTGTAATCAGAGGTTTTTATCTTTGATTAGCTTCATAACACATTTCACAATATACACATTTACTCCCAACAAAGGACATACTACTGTTATTATTGCTACCATTCTGATTTGTAATACTATTTAGGTAATCTGTTTTTTGTAATCGCACAATTTGACAGCTGAGCACAGATGGCACTGGATCTCAAGCAATCAGATTGTTCTTACACACATCCATTTTAATAAATAAACCAAAACACTTAATTGAAAGTAAAACATAAAGATGAACATAACTGAACCGTTGCAAAACTGTGTGGACAGAGCTATGGCAGGTACAACAGTTTGTTGTTAAACTAAGACACAGCTCTTTAATAGAGGTGACTGACAATTCATACTCACCTTCATTTTCAGTTACAAAAAAAGTGTTTTTAATACCTAGTTTATACTGACCTCTTTTGGGAACAGAGATGATGGTGTCTGTAGCCTGGTGTGTTATAGTAATGGTGGTGTCAGGGATCTCAGTCAGCAGGTCCATCAGGTCACATATCCCATAGTCGATAATCCTCCAATCTCTGGAGAAGCACCTGATACACAAGGTAGAGAATATACATGACATTACATTACATACTGATGATCCAAACTCTTTCTGGATAATCAGTTTTTTCCAGCCTCTACAGAACACAGACAACGTGAAGGCATCATCTACAGCTCTGAGCAATGTTGACTGACCAGTGGTATGCCTGCATGAAGTCCTTGATTGCCACTTGTTTGCTGGCTTGAAATTTGAGCAGTTTGAGAAGGTCTTGGGTGAAGCGCTTCACTTGAGCACGATGGGTCAAGGTCAGTAAACGCTTGGTACCCATGCCCAAGATCTGTAGGTAAAGAAAGAAAATGTAAAAAATGTTATGTTATGTTTTTTTAAATTATTTTTCAAGTACAATTAGGATTGGTGAAGAGGTAAATCTTGCATGGCATTACATTACATTATATTATATTCAAAATGTAACAATCATATACCATCCTCATTATCCTCACTACCTGCAGAACATGTGGCACAGCCTCCAGCAGCTCCAGCAGTTTGGAGTAACCATAGTCAGAGACACGGCACTGCTTGGCAAAGTGGTGGTGGTATGAGGGTATGAATTTGCTGATGGGCATGATGCAGGAAGGCTGACTCTTCAACAGGTCAATAATCTCTCGGCTGAACTGAATGAGCTGAGGGTTGCCCACTGGACTTTTGCAGCGCTGAATCCACAGCTCTATATGAGAAAGAAAAACGTATTTAAAATGTGTGAGTTATGTATATCGTGGATAGATAGATAGATAGACAGATAGATAGCACTTTGTAGGTATGGAACAGGAGCAGGACATTAACAGATCTGAGATAAAATGTCAATAACCTCAAACAAAACTGTGAAATGTTGCAAATGTTCCTACCAGAGTTTGGTGCTGGTGGTTTGTTGTGGATCCACTTGATGACCTTGAAGCCATTCTGAGCTGTGACTATTGTGATACTGGGGACACAGGTAATGAGGTGCTCCAGGGGAACACCACCTTCCAGTGTCTCATTGCCTAGCTGCAGTGGGCTGAATTTTGCTGCATAGCAGTCTGGAAAACTAAACGGAAAATATACTATATTATTGACTTTATTTAGAATGTGTGAAACGTGGTTTGATATAAGCAACAAACATATACAGGGCTTAAAGAGCTGGTTGTCACCTGAGTAGTGGAAGGGTGCCCTCATGTGACTGCAACAGGCTGTGGACCTCAGAGGCTAAGGTGCTCAGAGACATCACAACAAATGGAATTTTATAGGAGTCAGGGTCAAAGTCAGCCTCACTACAAAAAGACAGATAAGACACATAATTGAACCTGAAAACATGTGTGACAGTCAGTTCAAGTTGTATAGTTTACATAATGGTACTCGCCAATGCCGTATACTGACCCTACTATGTGCGTTTTTATGACATTCTTCTAACTGTTGGTTACCTGAAGTCCTGCTGTGTATAGTGTTGTCTGCAGACAGGTTCATGGTACTCAAGCTCTTCAAAAACCACGGGACTGCCGCTGGCAGATGAGGAGCCCTCCTGGGACTGGGAGGATCCCAGTGGACTCTGACGGATTTGGCTGCTGGGCAGAAGGCATACAAGCCTTGAGCCTCCCTGTTCCCGCACTGCCACCACCTCTGGTAGCCTGTATAGATCCCCAACCACTAGCTTACGGGAATATCTGGAAATGGGACAAAAGAGCATATACTTTGGCAACGCAGACTACTTTGTAATGCATAAAATGCCATACTCCAGGTAAAAAATGTGTACTAGTAAATTTACTAAAGTTTGATTGCCATAAGTTGAAAACCAGTTACTTACTTTTTCTCATAGATCTCAGTGAACTTGAATAGGGGAAGACAGTTGGCTGGTGCATCCTGAAGAATGCTTATGATCTCTGTGCTGTATAATGACAAAGCAGAAATTTATCACCAAAATCCAAACCAGAAAAGCTGAGGAAAAGCATATTCAGAACTCTGAAAATTTCATAAACTTGTAATGTCAGAGACAAAGCAAGCCATGATATTAACCAAGACTTGAGTGCAACTCAACACAAACTGTACCTGAGCATGGCAAGAGATTTGCTGCAGCCACCAGTGATCAGAGACACCTGAATGCGTTTGCCTCCGATCTTATAACGGTGCAGGCCACTGACGGCACTGATGGCCTGCTGTAGGGACAACATCTGAACTGTGGCCTTCAACTGATAGTCAGTGTGGGGGCTAAGCTCCACTGCTTTCACCTTGACAAAACAAGTCACACCCCAAAGAGAAGTTTTGAGACAGAGATTAATCTGATTTCAAACAGAAATATCTGCAAACAATCTTTCAACAAAAACGAAACATTCTATCTTAAGAGACTCAGCTGTCAAACAAGAAAATACGAGCATATCTGAACTATACATTAATCAGTATAATAACTACATTAACAATAACTTACCCGTCCATATCTGGAAAAGGTGTCATGCAGTGTCTGCTGCAGATCCTTGCGGGACATTCTGTAGTCCAGGTTACCCACCTGGACCTCTGCCCCCTCTGAGAATGGCTCAGGTGGACCTTCAGGACACGGACTGCGAGGGGCAGCAAGCAGAGGTGAGGAGCGGCTGGACAGGCAGGGAGACGCACTCCTACTGTTGGAGAAGTTCAAAATATTAATTAACATTCCACCTAATAATATGGAAATCTGTAGATTATCATTATCATTATCAGGCTTTATATTCTGTAGGCCATTTTAGTCAAACATGAGTGAATTGGTCACCTGGAGGACCAGGAGCCCTGGGAGAGGACAAGAGGACTGAAGCTCCTGTGCAGGTTCAGTTTGCTGAATGCTGAGGGTGTGCTAATCTGGAATTCCCCTGAGCTCCTCTCCCCTTGTTCCACAGGTGATTCAGTCACGCTGCGAGGATTGGAGCCCTCTCTTCTACGTGGACAGGCAAAAAAAGGAGAGGTATGTGTGCAAGGGCAATAATTTGCAAGAAAAAGGATATGTAGGTCATTATCAAAGGAGTTTTTTTATCTAGTTATGGGATTCCATTCATTTCAGTATAATGTCCCCTTCCCCTGTGTCTGTATGTACCTTCTCCTGTACATTGATTCTCCAGTAAGGACAGGTTTGGACAGCTGCTCCAGGGCCCCTGTCTCACCATTACTATGGGGGGAAGAGGAAGCAGCACGTCCTTTGTCCAGTTGGTGGAAGCCCATTCTGGACTTGCCCTCCAAACTACCCAGCTCCTGGATCACACAGACAGCAAATGTTGATATATGTTAACTGGCTGGCTTCTGGTGATGTCCTTGTGTGCATGCAGGCGCAGGAGGCAGGATGAGGAGTTCAATTTGTTAGTGCATATGAAAACAAGCTGAATGGAAAAAGCTAATGAATGGCATGATAAGGTTTTCTAAAGATTTACTAGGGGTGTGCTTTTAAAATTGATAACTAGAAAGCACAGAACAGTAGCAAACATCAGCTGATTATTATGATTGATGATATGCATCTTAGCTCTATGGAACTTATTGCTTTGTGAGTGCATTATTTAAGGAATCCGTTGAACTTAATGATCTGTATTATTCACAATGAGAGCTGCTCTGGTTAAACAGTACTATGACAAGAATGCTGAGACACCCAAGGCCAAACTTTAACAGCCAACAGGACTGCCATTTATGACAGCTGCAGAAATGGCTTTATAACAGAGAAATCTGTGATAGTTATATAGTCTGTGTCATCATGCTGTAAATGACAAGGACTGTGCATCAGGCGCTAGTACACAGTTGATAATACAGCCACGAGACTGTGCTTTGCCTGTAAATGTTTTCATAATCATAAGTCAGAAATAAGATAGAAATGTTACTACTGTTCTGTTTATGTCTGTTTGTGTCTGTGTGTATTAGTCATGTGGACCTCTAATCTAGTTACTTTAATATTCTTAGTGTTTTCATATTTAAATGATATTGGATAACCTCCACACTCAAATTTCTCTTTACTCTGGAAACTACAGAGAAAAGCTTAATTCCTATTTTCAGTCTATCTATACAGTAATCCATCTGCGGATCATTTTTCTCCAGTCTGCCGCACTGGCTTGTTTGGTTACATTCAAGCAAGAAAAAGCCAAGTCATTCCAGCCACCAGAGGTCAATTTTTTCACAGCAAAGAACTGCATGGGCCACAACTAAACAGATGCATGGAGCAGACTTTGGACAGAACACAGAAACTGCTACTCACATGAAGTAGTATATCAGCACTGATATACAGGACAAAATACAGTTGGAGAAAGGCATACAAGCTGAGGGCTAAGTCATGCATTAATATGATGAATGACCAATTAACATGCAGGACAACAGGGGACACATGAAGCACTACCAACAAATAATACATGCTAGCACAGGCAGACAAATAAAGCCAGCAGCCACAAGCTCAGCGGTTAGTGTCAAAGCAGCAATTAGAAAGACACTGGCGGGGGGAAGCTACTGTGATTTACAAAGCAGCCCAGACAAGGATAGATGGCAATGGAGGTTAAGGGGAAGCAGGCACTGACGAGTCTGCTGACCTGACGGGGCTTGGCTGGAGCACCACCGGGAGGCCCACTGCACCCCCTCCTGGGGCTGTAGGGCCTTTCAGGCACTGGGCCAGGGGTGTGGCATGGGCGGGTTGCTCGCCGTGGCCTCCTGGGTGACCTGGGCTTCTCCAGGGGCAGAAAAGAGAAGGAGGATATAGATGGGGGAGGGGCGAACATTGAATCCTGGGTTTGATAGGGCTGGGGCAGAGCCTGAGGCAAGTGATGGGGCTGAGACTGAAGCTCAGGCTCAGGACTTGCATCGTCTCTGGGCCGTGGGGAGAAGGAGAGGCTGATTCGGCGGCCAAACACATCCTCATTTTCCATTCGCTTGCGGGCACGCGCAGCTGCCTCAGGGCTGCCAAAACGCAGGACTGCTGTGCCCTGGGACATGCCCAGCACTTTGCCACCACAGTTGTCAGACAGGCGGCGGAGCCTGAGCTTCACAGCGTTCCGCAGGCTCTTGTCACAGTTGACAGGGAGGTTGTGCACATAAAGGAGGTTGAAACTGGGCTGAGGGAGGGGAGGAAGAGACAGCGCGCCTGTCTGGTTTGTATAATTTACAAAAAAAATTACAGCAGTAGTCTTCCTTTTATTGGAGAAACAATTTGGAGAATGGCTGAGAATGCTACAGATTAGAAAAAATGACCCCTAAAATAAATTCAAATTCACATTCCAACTGCCTCTCTCTGTCCTCTTGATCCACACTAAAATGAGATTCTGCTTGATTTCTTTTGCCAGCATGAACTTACCTTATGTAAACAGACAATAGGACCAAAATGACTTTTTAAGTCTGAATGCAGCATTTTTGAAGCCTACCTGTGCTTTGACAAGCATTCGTGGTGGCAGATTAGCTGTGATCTCCTGAAAGGCCACGTGGCGGTTGGCGTGTTGCAGAAGGGCTGAAGATGTGTGGTTGCCATGGACCAGGATTACCTGGAAACCATGGCGATGACGCAGGTCGCTCAACTCACTTGCAAAATTCACATCCGCTGATAACAATGAAAGAATAACACTTGTTAACTCAAAATCCTTTGTGGTAGCAAGAGTGTGGTTGATTAATGTGAATCTGAGCTGAACTTACAGGATACTAGTATAACAGTCGCAGGTGCAGTGTGGGTCTCAGCAAAGCGTCGTAGGCTTTGGCGAAGTTTGTCATCCGCAGCATTCTTGGCTGTGGCGTTGATATGTGCAACAGTAACCTGATGAAGCAAAATTATGTTTCCACTTCATTAGTGGTAGATAACATTTCAATCAGGGTATGTGTGACACCTATTATTTGTAACAGTTTAACCATGAAAATCCCTATACTAGATATTACTGTTGGTACCTGGCAGTTGTTGAGCTCTTGGATGACAGCTTTACTCTCCTTGCTGATATCACAGACACAAATGAACTCTGCCTCACGATGACCCTGGAAGAAACGGCTGCGAATACGCTGGACCACAGCTCCAGCAGAGCGTCCACTGGGAACACTGCAGTTCTCAATGTCCCAGAAGACACCCACTGGAGGGATGTTCTCAGGACCATTGTTCTCTGGCGAACCTGACAGACAATAAACAATCATTTTAAACATGCTTACCTGTTTTACAGTAACAGCTTCAAATTAATTGTTTAATTATTGTTGTAGTTAATTTGGATGGAAGAATATTTCATATCCACTTTATTCAAATTCTGCCATTTTCAATTGTCCAATCAAGGTCGTCAAGACCAATCTGATATAAATTCAATAAATAATATGTACGCAGGGATACAAAATTGTGTTGTAGCGCCCACTAACCATACTTCTGGCCAATCTTGCTAAGGCTGGTCGATGGCATGAGCATCATGCCGTCAGAGGAGGTGCCACAGCCATTGCAGATGGGGATGGGAATAGGAGCAGTCTGGGGAACAGGAACATTGGGCCACACCTTGTCTGACTCTGCTGCCAGACCATTTATTGGCTGTAAAGATGCACAAATGAATACAACTGACAGGGAAAACAGACATAAAACTAAGTATGCAAATGCATGTTGTAACAACACAAATACAAAACCTCAGTCTCAGTTTACATGACTGGGGTCATCCACACAAATACAAAGAAAGCCACAGTGCATAAAGAGAACTGTACCAACCTTCAAAAAGCACTCTTGGCAGTAGTGTGCCCCCTTCACACAAACCGTGCGTTCTACATTTAGGTGCATAGGATTAGAGCAGAAGTGTGCTGAAGTGGTTGTAGTAGTGATGGTGGTGGTGGTCGGGTGTTCACCGGGTGTGCTTCTCTGGGATCTTCTGGCTGGGCTGCAGTCCACACCACAGGTGTAGTAGCCAGAAGAAGCCAGGCAAGAGCCATGCAATGGTGCAGGTAGAGAAGAAACAGAGGGGAGAGAGGAAGCCAAAGGGGCTGGAGAGGGAAACAGCCTGGGTTGACTGCATGGAAGAGGTGCAGATGGGCAGGTGTGAAGAAGCCCTGAGCAGCAGGGGAGGTAGGGATGTGATGAAACAGGCTGAGAGGTAGCGACAGAAGAGGCCAGCTGAGATTTGTAACTAAGACTGAGCAATGGATCAAAAGCTTCACCTCCACTTGCACAGCTCAGGTTATTTTTATACTGATGAACAGATGAGGCTACAGAGCAAGACCCAGACCTGCCAATACTGCTGCTGCTGCTGCTGCTGATGGGTGCTCCCAGAGAGCCCGGGGCAATATAGAGAGAGACCACACCAGCAATGCTGCTACTGCCACCAACAACACCTTCGCCACCTAATAACCCATAGCCATCTGTGCTGCAATAGTCACAGTGAGTGCAAATGCTTACTTTGGGGCTAGCCCCCTCATGTTGCTGCTGTTGTGGATGCTGTTGATGGGAACCTTGTGTAAGCTGAGGAGGGGGCAAGCAGGGATGAGGCAAAGGGAGAGGGGCCAGAGAGAAGTGCTGGGATGATTGGGAGGAGGAAATATGGTGTGGAGGGGGAGGAGGAGGAGGGACATCTTTCAATTCCAGAATGGCCTTTCTGCTCTCCATGTAATTGCTCTGAAAAATAAAAGGAAACCGTTATCTCACATCAGTTCTGTGGATTATTTTGGTTGGTTTGGAAATGTATTTATGTGAAAACAAATATTGAAATATAAAATATTAATAATCTATTTGCACAGCACACTAACAGCAGGAGATAAATGTTGTGCACGAAACAGTGGTCATGGAGGAGGCAGAACCCAACTCCAGTGTTCTCCACCCTCAACCAAGCTGTGTCATCACTACTAACTGGCTGAACATGTCATCTTTACTTGACTACAAACACCATTGTTAAAATTCTCAATGTCCAGCTTTCAGTCGTTTTGTTGCCATGTACAAGCTGCTAAAGTTCAGAGTTTACTTCTTGTTTTCCGTTTACTTTCACCTCACAGATAGTCCAAACTTCAAACAAATATCAATATAAGGAAATACTTTTTGCTGTTTTTGCTGTTCTGTCACAGGGTAAAACACTGCCATTATGTTAGCATTGCACAGTTGCTATATAATATGGAAATTCCCCAGTTTATTTAAGGCTTTTCAAAATTGACATATATACACTGATAACCAATATTTCTACAGCAAATACAAGTTTTCTTTATTCTATAATGTTAAAATTAATTCCAGGGAAATGAGAATAATCTAGGAACGAGAACAGCCTGAACCACTGCTCTGTGTCACAACAACAAACACACATCAATCCTGTCATACTGTATACATGTTATATAATAGACAATAATTTACATAAATGGACTGTTGCCCAGAAATGGTTCTCTGACAACGCACCCGATCCATTTTAATGTTTCATTCCAAGTTTCAGGATACAGACTGATGCAACCTCCTCGACTCTGCTCTGTGTTGGTGTGTAGTCAATGCATAAAGTTATCTAGACCTCATACAGATAAATACCTACTTCTTTATCTGTGTGATGAGGGGCGGTTGTCTCAGTGGTGGAGAAGCAGTCTTTGAGTTTCCATAGCAGGGTTGAAGCCTCTGTTTTGGGGTGAATGAGCCATGGGAAGGGACTAGAGCTGCATATGGATCTCTCCTTTCCCAGTCCTTCCATCATACAACCCAGAGAGATCTTTCATCATACTTTCATCTCTCTTCTCTCTCATTCTTTCCTATTAAGAGGAATCGAACGTTAAATTTACACGGAGTAGTTTCGCTTACATCACCTCTTAATGACCCGTTGGCCAGGTCCTTTTAGTTCACACTGCTGAAAGACACTAAAACATCTGTGAAAAGTCCTCATGTATGAAAGCACAGATCTGGACGCGAAAGCGCCTATAATTCAACACAGCTTCGTAACGTCAGTTTAAAATCAATAAAGGGAACCATAACGTTCACTAACTTGCCAAGTACAGACTGTTTAACTTAAGCTAACACACGCCAGTTATGTTTAACCAAAGCGAACCTAACCGAGGTTACGTTACCAACATGCACCTAGCTTGACGTCGTTTTCTGACTGCATTGAGTGTATTAACTATTGTTTACGGTGAAATTAACTGGCTAATTTAATTAGCTTTAGGCTGCTACTGAGCTCATGTAATGTTAACTGTTTGGCTGGAGCTAGCGTTACATTTAAGCTAACAACAGGCACCATTAACGTTACTTAGCTTGTTTAGCGGACAGATAGCTACTCCCAAGTGCTGCCGCTCATTATTTTTTGTTTCTATAGCAGAAATTTATGAGCCAGTTTCTCCTCTGGTAATGGCAAACAATTTTCAGAACAGTTGATTGTTTAGATACCTGAGAAGGTCTCGTCTTTCACATCTTCCTCAAAAGACCATTCCCCTCTGTCTGTCTCCCTAGAAACCCGCACCTTTTTGTAACCTACGTCTGCCAGAAAGCTAGCGCAGCTGTCGCAAATGTTATTGTAACGTGAGAGAATTTCTAAAATAGGGACGTAGAGGGGGGTTTATTTATGGTTGATTGAAGATTAATTGATTGTTGGGACCTGTGAGTTGAATAGTTTGGTATTTACAAAAATATTTAGATGTTTTTTCACTTCACGCCATAATTGCAATACACTAAACAATATCTATTTTAGTTAATTTAAATTTGTAATATTGATTTTGTGAGCATTTGTACACTGAATTACACTTATGCGACTGTGTTCTGATCAATATGACTATGACAATATGTTTATTTAGCCTCTTTACCATTATTTCATGTGAAATATTTACTGATAGACACACTTCCAGTATATTTTCAGGTTAAAATGACTGTGTAGTTCTGACTCACTTTACTCGGTGACATTAGTTTTTCTAAGGTTATCACTTTCAGCATTTGTTTGAATGGGCAGCAGCACTGCCTTTGCATCTCTGAAATGGACCGTTTGCCATTTAAATTGGTGCTAGAAAGTAACTCAGTGTATTTCCGTACTATGCCTCTTTATACTGCTCCACAACATACAACAACATACTCCACAAACAAACAAATAATGTAGCCTACTCTTCACACCACTACATTTGACAACTGGTTATGTTTCTTTTCAGATAACGATTTTCATTCAAAACAAACATCAAGATACACAGTATATTATCCATTATAAAACAATTCTTTGTTGTGGATTGACCCATGTAACAGTATTTAAAATAGTCAAAATGAAATCTACCTGGACTAACAGCATATGGTTCTATGATACAATTATATAGTACTATGAAGGCCGTTCTGCCTTTTATTTGGAACACATTATCTTTAAAGTGTGGTATTGGAACTTTTTTTGAACACCTGAATACTTCTCCAGGTGTTAAATGACTATGATGCCTATGAAATGATTATAGAAATTCGTTGAACTAAATATAGCCAACCCGAAAGTTAATTTCACTATAAACTAGACTAACCAATATGGCCTCAGGTCGTTTAAAAAATAAACTAAAATTTACTTGAGTGTTCATATCGTGGGCTAGAAATTCTGTTTGAATATTGTGGCAAGTGCACTTAACGGCACAACTGCGCCCTCTGGTGGCTGGCAGGCAGCCAGCTCCCCACTGCTGCCTGTGATGTGTGGGGTACAGTAACGGGACAGCAGGTTAAACCATCAGTCTCACTTGTGAATGGAGATGGGTAAACAATAACGGCTCAGTGTTTTCTACCTTAGTCACATTTCTGCACAGCGGGGACTCTTTCGTTTGTTCAAACCTCAGACGCAGTTCGCTTCTGGCTTATTGAAAAAAGAATTGACTCTTCAGTCAATTATTAGAAAAGCACCGGCTTTTTGTTCCCTTCCGTCATGGCGATTGCCCACGTAGCCACGGAGTACGTTTTTTCCGACTTTTTGTTGAAGGACCCCTCGGAGGCCAAGTATAAAGGTGTGCGTCTGGAGCTGGCGGTGGATAAAATAGTCACCTTTCTAGCGGTGGGGCTGCCTTTGTTTCTCATCTCACTCGCTTTCGCTCAAGAGGTCTCAGTTGGTGAGTTGTGTTTAAAATTTGTAGGCATGCCCCTGTGAAGTAGCCTCCATCATCTTAGGTTAGAATCCTTTCATCGGGTCCTGGTGGAGCGTCTTTGTCTCTACCACGGCGACACACTAACCGCTGTAAGACAAGTGTGTCAATTAAAACCACCCTTATATGCAGTGATGGATGAGGCACAGTGATATTTCTGCACGTAGGTGAGTTACATTCAGTATTTAACCAGAAAGAGCGAGGTGTGAATGCCGGAGAAGGTGTGGTCTGAGTCTCCACCCTTCTGCTTCTCTCACGCCCTGACAGGGAAGCAGCCACATACTGCTGCTGCTGGTGATGATGATGGAAACTCTGGGCATATGGGCAGCTTCACATACTGACAAACTCAGCATGTATCGTAATCAAGCCCTTGTAGATAAGCTGGTGCCATATGGTCTGGTGTTAGTGTGAAGAGCAGGGGACTAGACTATCTCCTAAACAGAAGGTGGTGTACTCTGTCTGTTTTGTCTCCTCCCTCTTTAATGTAAACACAAACTCAGCTCCATTAGCAGTTCAACAGAGCTACATAATCTTCATTGGTCATAATGCCCACACTCTGTTTTTATCATCATCTGCTAATGCAGCTAGTCCTGCCAGAGACACTGAGATGAAATGGATCCATTACACTGCAAACCTTGAGAAAACATCTAGACTTGAAAGACATTATGGCCAAAATCCCACATTGATTTTCCCTATTAAATCCATTAAATGAGCCACCAGAGAGGAGGAGGATGGGCCTTTAAACTGAGAAACAGGATGTGGATTAGCAGCTTTTTCCACAGCAGACATTTTGACTTGTCATAGTAGGAAAAGCACAGGTGTTACTGCTAACATTATATCTGTTCTGTTCAGGTGTCCCAGTAAGTCAGGACAATGTGACAGTGAGACATGGAACCAAAGCAGCCATATGGAATTCAGCCATCAGTCATTTTATTATTACGTTATTATTATTACTTCCTACTGTGACATGTCAAAATGTTTTCAGTGAGAAAGGTACTACATCACAGCCATATGAAATAATGTGCAAAAATACTTATAAAGCAACCAAGCCGATCAATAGTATGCAACAGTTATTTAATCAATTAATTGATATTAGATAATCAATTAATTATCACATTCATATTTTTAAAAGTATGATAATAATATTATCTTACATAATAAAAGCAGCTGGAAATATCTCTTGCATATGTCACGTGATTATAGCTGTAAAATCATTCTACCACTGCCTCATGCTCCACCCACAAACTACAGTTGAATTATTTTAGGAACTGATGCCAGTGTAACTGACACTGTAGTTGATATAACTGGTAGTTGGTAGACTATATGTCATACATGGAAAACACACAGTAAATTGGATTTCTGTTGTTAGGATGAGCTCAGTTTGTTTAAAGCAGTTTAAAGTCTGTGGTATTATAATATGACAGATCCTTTGCTGCCAAAATATTACTGTCTGTTGATTATTTGGGTCATTTGCACAAGCATGACTGAATTGTGCCCCCATCATAATAGGACATGGTGTAATTACTGACACAAAGTATGCAGAAAACAACCCACCAACAAATTAGAGTGCAGAAGTGGGGCGACTGACAATTGTTGCAGTGTTGGTTTATTTTTGCTGAGTTACCAAAATGCCTGTTAGCTCTGACTGATTCTTCAGTTTCCTTATACAGGTACCCAGATTGGCTGCTTTCCTCCCACTAACTTCTCCTGGAGACAAGCCGCATATGTGGACTCGTTCTGCTGGGCTGCAGTGCAGCAACAGGCTGACAGTTCCCCACTATGGCTGCACAAGGTACAGACGTCCTGTCAATACAAACTGCCAGGGAGAGTGAGTGATGAGTGAGAGATGCGATGAGTGCTTGACAGCATGCTTTTTAAGGTTAGGTTAATATTACTTGTGATGGAAATCTTGTGAGCTGCTGGAAGAAGTTTCAGGAGGATACTCAGATTTCTTAAGCAGGAGAATTTATTGAAGCATGAAGCATCACTGGGAAAAGAGATAACATCATACTGTGTAATGCCATCCAGTTCTGAGAAACCATATTTAACCCCAGACTACATTATACTTAACACATATAAGGTTATTCTTCATAGAACCACATCACATACATACATTTTGAACCTAACCTGCAACATGTGTGTAAATCATGATCCTGAGGGGCATTATGGCTCTGTCTTGTCATATCCCTGAAGGTCTGTGTTTGACCTTGGTTGCTATGGTAACTGCCAATGAGGAATGGACCAGATTGGTTCAATGAAAACACTGATGATGAGTTTTCAGCTAAAGACAAACAATGAACTACTGGTTTTAGGCCTATGTATAAGTAACCTAATGAACCAGTGTCTAACGCCTGCTCAAATGTAATGATGGAAAAATTCTTTTACATTAATAGTTTCCATAAATCAAAGCTGAATTTTAGTTCTTCATCTAATGTGTTGTACTTCTGTTCTTTATTCCCTCTTTCTGTCTTTGACCCAGTTCTTTCCATACATCCTGCTCTTACTGGCCATCCTCATGTACATCCCGGCTCTGTTCTGGCGTTTCACTGCAGCTCCGCACCTCTCCTCTGACCTCAACTTCATCATGGAGGAGTTGGACCGCTTTTATAATCGTGCCATCAAACTGGCAAAGAATCTGGCATCCTTAGATAGCAAGGATGCTCCAGAGGAAACCCAGAGGTAAACATCAATTAATTACCTGCCACCAATTTTACTCACTATTTCTCTCACACATTACATACAAATTTTAATTTTAAAACAAATGTAAATCTTTTTAATGTTGCTCTACAGAGCTTACAGATGGTACACTATGTGCCATTATGGGCCATTCTGAACTTCTGACCACCAATTGCTGGGGAAAATTGGAAAGACTTTGTTTAACCTGCATTTGTTGATTTTATTGTTCACTGGGGGACAGTATAACAAGCTGTAACTAGAAAAAGCATTTCCAGTGGAAAATGCGTGTGAATGCTGAGAGCCGAATGAACTGCTGAAGCAATGCTGAAAATGGCTGAAATTATTGTTGAAATGCAGAAGAAAAACTTAAAAGTTGGAAGTCAAAAGTAATTTCTGAGGCAATGATTAAAATGGTGGAAATTAGCAGAGAGAGAGGGAAGATGCAGAAGCTTAAAGTTAAAACCAATAGCTGAAGCATTCGTTTGAATAGCAAAATTGCAAAGTTGAACATTTTAAAAAGTATAAAGAGTTGAAGAAAGTTGAATAAGCACAAATGTAAAAAGGGTAATAGTTTAAGCCTCTTGATAATTGAATGGTTTCTATAGCAGAAAGTATGCAGGATGTGTGTGTGTGAGAGTGCGCGAGTGAGAGAGTGATAGAGAGAGAAAGAGCAAGAGAGAGAGAGAGAGGAGGTGAGGGACAAACAGTTAAAAGGAGAAGTGTGTGTAATGGTAAATCACCAATCAAAATGAAAAATGTGTTAATGTGCAGGTGTCAGATGTGTGTACATGTGTGTGCGTGTATATGTGTGTGTGTTACAGGTTAAAGTTGAAATGTGTGTAGGGGAAGTCCACCAATAAGAATGACCCATGTGTTAATGCGCAGGTCTCAGTTGCATGTGTGTGTGTGTGTAAACAGCACAGAGAGCAGAGGAGATCTTAATGACCAAATGTCCATCACCTCTGTACAGGCAGCTGCAGCAAGCTGGCCCTCATTCCCAGTCACACAATACTGAGAGGTGGCTCAAACCACCTCTGGAATTTGTGTTATTGATTAAAAACCATAGCTGCTATCAATGAAATCAGGTGACTACCAGCACCAGGAGACTTTACTGAACACAGACTTGTGTCATTTGTGTAGATAAAGTGAAAAATGACCCTAGTATGGCAGTTTAAATACTGGCCTACTTTGGGTGTTATATGAAGACAGCTAAAATGGAGATCAATGGAGCTGTTGAGGGCTCCTGTTGGTGATCAGAGGGTGCTACCGCAAAAAACGTAAATCCTTTGGCATAGGGAGTCACACAGTGTGACAGAGCACAAAAATATCTACAGTTTGTGTGTGAGAAGTGAAAGGTGTGGGCATGAGGAGAGTTGAAGCACAAAAATCCATTCATTTCAATGAGAAAAAAAATTGCACAAAATATAACACTGACATGTTATCACTTAATGAAGTTGTTATAGTTAGCTACATCTGTCTGTGATTTGGTGCTGAGCAGGCAGTATTTAGCAGGTGTTTATGTTTTTTCACTGAAACTTGCTACATCTGTAAAGTCTCCTGATGAGAGTGGTGAGACTGAACCAAAACAGCAAATATAACGTAATGTAAATGTAATGCCTGCCAACAGATATAACACTAGTGTGGCAGCAGTTTTCACCAACAATATCTAATTATTCTACAAAACCTTACCTCATCAGAATAATTTGGAAGATGCTATAGCTACATCAAAAATCAACATTCTTATTATTATTGTTATTGTCAATAATAATAATAATGATATTACAAAACAAGTGACCTCGTTTCATTTCTTTCTAAATGTCCATGTGCCTTTATTCCTTAACAGTGCTCTGGACCTGACCGAGGGCTGCTTCAAATACCCTTTAGTGGAGCAGTATCTGAAGACCAAGCGCTTCTCTCACTGCCTCGTGGTCAAGTACCTGGCATGCCGGGGCCTGACGCTGATGATCCTCTTGCTGGCCTGCATCTACCTCAGCTACTACATCCGATTGGCCTCCTTCACAGATGAGTTCCCCTGTGACCTGCGGACAGGAGTGCTAAAGAACGACAGCATGGTGCCGTCTGCTGTCCAGTGCAAGCTCGTAGCGGTGGGTGTCTTCAGGCTGCTCAGCTACATCAACCTAGGGGTGTATGTGCTTCTTGCACCGTTAGTGGTGTACGCCGCTCTTGGACCAGCACGTCAGAGCTCCAGCTTCCTCCGGCCTTATGAGATGCTGCCAGGGTTTGGTGGTTTGGGTGTGGTCACGCCCTTTTACAACGACCTCAGTATCTATCTGCTGTTCCTGCACGAGAACCTGAGTGAACTCAAATCTTTTAAGTGTTTGCAGGTGGGTCACAGCGCTGATACTGTATCTCCAGTATGGTGGTTAAATTGTGTTACTTGTGTTTGCTGTTGTTTTGCAAAAGGAGTTAAAATGTTTTATTTACAGGTGCTTGAGCTATTGCAAGAGAATGGTGATGAGGGGTTAGACACCATGTGCTTGCTGCAATCTCTGGGTCAGGTGAAGACCGACGTTTTAGACTGTAAGAAGATGTGCCCACGCAAGGACAACAAAAAACCTAATAAGCCTGAGGAGTGATTCTTCTAAGGTGAAGGAGCACATTTACTCTGTTTTGTCCAAGTGTATTTAGCAGCACAGTACATGCTAGCATCAATGAAAGCAATTGATTATGCTGTGGATTTAACCTTGAACTTGTTTTCCTTCAGATCTGTCTGCCTTGTTACTGAATATCTGACCTGATGAGGATCAGAAGCTGTGATGGAGAAGAAGAAGAAGTGGGAGCAAACTCTATGCACTTCATTTTATCTGACATTGCTGGTGGTGTATTGACCTGTATTTATGTGAATCCCCAAGGACAAGTGACTCAGGTCTGAGGTCATCTGACCCCTGACCTTTTTTTCTGAAATGAAATTCCTACGCTACAGTTTTTTCTATAGTACATGTCACTTTTCTCAGGGTCTGAAATGCTTTCCAATTTCTGATATAATCCTTGCACTGAAATCATGCATTAGTTTTTCTGCTCTAAGAATGAAAAGTTTCTGAGAACTGGGTTTAGATGTATTTACAGTTTAGGCGTCGTAATAAGAAGATATAGTGATTGGTGAACGTTTGACCATCCAAAATAAAGTTAAATAAACATGAATTGTTACTGTTGGTATTATTAGAACCACCAGAGGCTGTTTGTCTGGACTGTAAAGCATGTGATTATTTGTCTGAAAATGTGATGTTAACCCTGGGTTGTCTAAACTGATAAGACTGATGGAAGGTTGTCGTAGGCCCCTACAATTAAAGAATGTTGTTCTGAATTATATCATGGGGTGTTTTATTTCATTTCTAACCTTTAACTCGTCATAATTTTATATATGCTACTAAACATTAATATACAATACCCTCATGTCAACTACCACATAACAGTATAATGAATATTTTCATAAACTTTTTCGTGGGGATGATGAGAGGAAAAATCAAGGGCATGTGAAAAAAAACTGGTGGGTTTTTGTTCTTTGAAAGGAATGTATAACCTGTCTTCCTTACTAATGATCATACATAGATAAATCATTCATACCTGATCACCATTTGTAGAGCATTTTTCAGTGTCTCTCCCTCATTGCTCCTATAGTACCCCACTGCTTTCATCCAACTATCAGCCATTCCCAATTATGTGCACAGTACAGACAAGCTATTCTAAAATGTATTTCACTCTCTTTATCAAACATACAGAATTCAGGAATAATTGTGACCAGAAAACAAGAAATATCTGTGCAATACAATGTAATGCAAATAACTGTTTGCAATAAATATGATGCATCTAAAGTTATATTCACACTAATAACGTCTGCGGTGCACTCACTGACTTGCTCTTTACTGGATAACAATATAAAGTGTTTCTATTTTGTTGCTCTATTACTGTAAATGAGATGGAACAGATATTAGAAACGCATTATAAAATTATTACAGAAACTCTAAACTAATTATTACCTTTAACTTCCCCTGGTTTACATGAACATGTAAGACATGTCTAGTTGTAATTGCTGAACGAACAAACAAACAAGTGGTGGTGGAGGCTCCGCCTTCCGCGGCTACAAGGTCGTTGAATAATATGATTGGATAATCTTTGGGTAACGTCATCGCTGTTGTCCAATGGCGTCCGAGAACCGAAGCTTCGTTTGTATTTGGTTGTTGAATTGAGCACTGGCGTAACGTAATGAGAGATTAGTTTGTGCAAGTCACAATACGTTTGTTGCTCAATCCGGAAAATTGGTCCTTACCTCGAAATTCATTCCATTAACAATAGCATGTTTTAATCGCCCCCCCTGTATGCAGGTGAGTCAGCTTGGTTTCTGTCTGTCATCATTTAGAGGTAATACATTCTAGCTAAGTCGCTTAGCTAGCTACATTAGCTTAGCTAAAAAACTTAGCTAAGGTATGTGCAGTTTCCAACACCGCTGTTTGCTTTAAAAAGTAGCAACGCTTTCGTTTCCCGTCTTAACATTTTATTATTCGCTAGAAATAAACACAACCCACATTTATGTTGTTATCACTTTCTCAGCCTTAGTATTCGGTGACAAATTGCTTGGCGGTGGTGACTTACATTTGCTAACCTAGTTAGCATTCGCTAACGGTAATAGTTTGGTGGTGTGTATTGTAAGGATGCACATGATCCTATGTCATAGAAGGACTGCATTAAAAGCTCTAATATGATCAGTTTTGTAGTTAAGTATCCCACCCCCGTCGTCCTGACTTAAAGGCAGACATGGTAGAGCCAACATCACACAAGTTTGCATCTCTAGAAGAGGAGCTGGGCTTCTGGAAGGAGCAGGCAGAGAGACATCAGCAAAGGTATGGCACACACTACTCGTTAACCAGCTACCCTGAATAACAATATTGATCTGTTAAAGCTATTTGCATGTAATATGCATGCAAACATTCGTGAGTTAAATATTATTTTGTCTTCAGGGCTGAAGAGGCTCAGGAGGAGCTGCAGGAATTTCAGCAGATGAGTCGAGACTATGAAGCAGAACTGGAAACAGAGCTGAAGCAGTGTGAAGGTCGAAACAAAGAGCTGCTTTTGGACAACAACCGACTTCGCATGGAACTGGAAAACATAAAGGTAGAGCACCTTGATTATAAATAGGCTGTAGCCCCTATAGAGCTGGGCAGTGCTCTGGTGCTCCAGTTAGTGATGGCTGATAAAGACGTTGCTGTACCTTCTCTCAGACAGAGAAGCAAACAGACAGACACACCCACACTCACAGACAGCTTCCAGCCAACCAAAATACAGCATATCATTGCCATTGCCACTAGGAAAATTGCTGCCTAGCTATAAATCAGCTGACTGCTATTTTTGTTCAGTGGTCTATTGGGGAGGAGAACACAAATGGAAGAAGCGAATGCAGGATTGCGCTAAAAAACTCTTTGCATGCTCAAAGGTTGTTGGGGACAAGGAGGCAGAGAAAGGACACTCTATGGGATTTTTGCCCCAGCTCATTTTAAAAACTACACACATCTTCACGATTAAATCAGCTGGCAGCTGAACTGGTCAATAATCTGCCATGACACAGCAAAACTAGCATTGTAAATGTCAGTTAATTTGATGTATGCATGCTGTTTCCAGGAAAAATTTGAGGTGCAGCACTCTGACGCTTTGAGGCACATCTCAGCCTTGGAGGAAGATCTGGCTGGAACAAGAGCAGTTAGAGATCACCTGCAGAAATACATCAGAGAGCTCGAGCAGTCCAATGATGATCTGGAGAGGACCAAAAGGTCAATGTCTAAATAATCTCACTATCACACAAATTGCCTGAAATGTCAAACGACTAACTGGCTAACACTGATTGTGGTGCACATACACACAGACAGTTGGATCGCAGCATGCTACGCCTAAGCCATTGTTAACTTTTATTTGCCTGTCCTCTCTGTTTGTTCCAGGGCTACAATCATGTCCCTGGAGGACTTTGAGCAGCGGATGAACCAGGTCATTGAGAGGAATGCCTTTCTTGAAAGCGAGCTGGATGAGAAGGAGAACCTGCTTGAGTCTGTTCAGAGGCTCAAGGATGAAGCCAGAGGTATATACACAAATGTGCACTCACTGTATCTTCTCAGGTTTACAAGAACTGCTGATTTCTTTACAAACTGGCACATATGCCCCACTCAGTGAATTTTGATAGCAACATTAATTCAACAAATCCTTAGTGCCTATTTATGTACTGTCTACCCTCCCTGTTTATCCTGTACATGACCCAGTGTGCAGTTGTATTGTAGTATATGTATTTGAAAGTTAAAGGACTGTAGCAGTGTTTTACACATTGTAGCACATTTAATATATGTCTGATAGACAATTTTGAATTGTGTTTTCCAGTAATTTCACTATGGAATGAAAACACTAGTTAGCTACTTACTAAAGTGCAGTAGTCCATCACAGCAAACATCCTATTTAGTTTTATTGTCAGTATTAGCTGCTTCCCTACAAATCCAGCAGTTTGCCGTGAGGTGCAGCTGGGCTGGTAGTAAGGGTCTGTGACTGACCATTGCTTATCATTTTACCTAACATCTAATGCTGCCTGTGCCTTGACAATGCAAAGGCACAGGAAAAGAAAGCCAATCTTATCATATCATTATCAGTGGGAATCTTTTTATTAGCAACATTTTCAATTGGTATTTTTAGCATTCAAGGAGAATCAGATCATTGGTTTGTCTTTTCTTGATGGCTTTTAGATGATAAATGTAAACTAGAGAATCTCTCTTGTGCAAGTGCAGAATGTACATGTCAGCAATCAACTGGCTGTTGGTTGTAGACTTGGTGGTGTGCTCAAGTGTATGGAACAAGGAAGTGCACTAATTGGTCCCTCCTCCCTTCCTTCCCTTGTGCCATAGTTGGTCTGCCATCAGGCCCAGTGGGCAGCTGCACTGTCAAGTTTTTATTTTCCTTTTCTGTGTGCCTGTCATTCATGGTGCATATAAGAGGGTTGCTGCTCAACCCCCACCTTCATGTTGAGCTAATGGTGACTTGATTAAATCTAACTTCAGCTTGTTGACATGTTGCCATACCCACTTGGATTGGTGATACATGCTTTTCACACAGGATTACCTTGCAGTAACTGGTAGGATGTTTTCTTTGGTTATTGTTAGATTGACAGCAAAAATTTTACATCCAGTCTGTCCAGTCAGAGACAGGGAAGATGTAGCAGTGGAGGGAGTAGAAGTCAAGGAAGGTGAGGGAGAGCAGCCAAAGCCACAACATCAGTAGCTGAGCTTGAGGAAGGAGTGGAGGAATGTCGCAGAGAGAAGATGGCTGCAGCACAGGTTTATAGCCTACTCTGAGTTGCTACTTCTTCATCCTCTGATGTTGGACTGAGGGCAGACTGGATACCACAGTGACTCAATGTGGTATTATGAGAAAGGACAGGCCAAGGCTAGCTGGTTAGCATGCCAACTTCACTTTCTGATTCAAACTAAAATGATTACATAACCCCTTTAATGAAAAGCTGACTCGCAGTTGTATCTGTCTTTCTGTTTGTGGCAGATCTTCGCCAGGAGCTGGCTGTACGTCAGAAGGAAAGACGTCCATCCAGCAGCCTGGGCAAAGACACGGATCGAGCAGATCTGCCGTGCCCCTTGGCTGGAAACCCATCGTTCCCTGTTACACCCTCCAAACCTCTGAGCTCATTTGCCACGCCCCCTGCTTCGAGCATCCGACGAGGTGAGTATCAAAACGTTTAATACAGTAATAACTACTTTGATAAATAAATATAGTGACTTTGTATTAGCATACTGTGTGTTAACCTGCTTACACTGATTTTATTGCAGGTGATGGTCTGAACAGGGACTCCCCTCACTACGTCTGCGAGAATATCTGCACTGAACATTGTAGGAGAGCTGCTGAGAAAAGTTGGAGTAAGAGATTTCATAATTATACTACCATAGCACCAAGTGATTATATCCTCAGAGAACTGTGTCTTCATTGAATAGTATGATTACAGGTTTGGGTTTTGCATGTATGAAATGACTGATAATATCATTTTAAAATCCTTGCCAGAATCTGGAGTCCAAGTTGGCATCCTGTCGAGACTTTGTGTACGACACGCCTGTTAGCAGACCGGCACTTCCAGTTGGTCCTGGTAGTCCTACGGGTTTAGAAGCAGGTCCTGAGGTCCAAACTACCGGCATGAGCCCCCCTCCTCAGTATGACAGGTGAGCAGTAAGAAAGCAGTAAGGTCCAAAGTGTAACCACTGGAAAAACTTATGTTTGTGTTGGTTTATCAGTAATTATTAGTGAATAATGAGTTATATAATAAGTTTTTCTTGTTAAGGGGTGTACAACTTGTATTTTGTACTTAACCATAGGAACAAGTGTGTGTGTTTGATCATAAACTGTGATGCTGTAGCTTCAAGATCAATAATGTTTTGTCTTTTATGTAGGTTCAGTTCTGACACTGATGCTAGTGCCATGCAGCAATGCTGAATTGTTATGTTTTTCTTAAAGGTAGAACTCACTGTGTTGGCTTTATTCCTCAGACTAACTGTAGGTGTGAGCCTCTTGCAAGATGTGCATGTGCAGTGATTAAAGGAAAATTCCATTATTTTTCAACTGGAGTCATTGTTTCCCAAACCTTCACACTGGAGGTGATCAATGTAATATTAACATGACCCATAGTAAGAATGGACACATGAGAACAAGACCCACGGTGAAAGATCTTTGAATTAATATGTAATTTAAGGCATGTTTACATCTAACTATATAGATGATCTGTGTGAAGCAAATCCAATTGTTCAATCGCTCTGCATCTTTAGATTTTGTGACAAAATATGCATTTTGTGTATTCATTTTTATAGGACTGTATGGGTCAACAAATATTGGGAATAATAAATATGTTCATCTTGTTTTGCAGTTTAGTGAAGCGGTTAGAGTTTGGACCAGCTCCTCCAAGAGGGGTCCCCCAGGGTGCTCAGTCTCCACAGGGAGGCGTCAAGATCCTGCTATGAGACAAAAAGAAGAGGAGACACCTTCCTCCTTCAATGACCTCACCCCCCCCCCCTTCCCTCCCTCCCCTCCTTAATAAACTACAGGAATGGGATTTTGAACTGAGCTGTCTTCCCTTGTTAGCCACGTGCCCTGCTGAACTGTTTGAGTGAGAAAGTCGCTCTCCTCGCTCCATGCCCCACATTATCAGCGCATGGACTTCTGCTGCCTCAGGCTAGTATCACCCCATATCTATCATAGGAAGCAGTTTGTATAAAATCGAGGAATGCAGGAACCTGCTGTATCTTTGAGGCTGTGGTGGGAAGTATCTGAAAAAAATCTGTGTCAACTGATTTTCTTTCTGTGATGGATCAAGCACAACTGGGCTTTTGGAGCATTACTGCTCCCACAAAACTCTTTGAGGGTGGTTTTTGCACTTGCCCATTGATTCACTGAAGTAGGGACCCAAATTAGAGCCAGTTATATTATTAACAGCCACTGATAGTGACCCTGGTATAGGGACCAAAAACCCGGAGTAAAAAAGGATCAAATCATTTCTATGAACAAGTCCAAACCAAAGCACTGATAAATGGAAAAAAAATGATCAAACATATGAGTAATGGGTTTTGATTAAAAAAAAAAAATATTAGATGACTAGGTAGGTTGTTAATAATTTTATTAACAAGTCTGTTTTTGTTCTTTATTCTTTAGAGTATGGGCTGTGGGATTTTTTATTAAAGACTATGGGCTTGAATAATGTAGTTCTAATCAAGAATGGTATCAGTTACTTGTAAGTCACAGTGACTGGTGTGGACAAGCTAGACTGGTTAACATGATGAAAATAGTTTTTTTTTCTTTTATGAACCTTCTGACTCCACTGTTACAAAAACAATTAGTTGTGAATGAGTTAAGTATGAATTAGTTGCTGCCACATGTTACTGTTTTAGCCATCGCTGCCTTCATAAATGTTATTACCTCTTCAGTTTATAGGCCTTGCTTTACTGCAATAGTTGGAATAAATGTAATGGGTGACCTATTCCTCATGCTACCAGGCTTCTGGAAATGAGGAAATGTCACGTCCTACAGGCTAGTTTAAGCAATATCACATAGTAAATTGTTAAATTCAGTTTGGCCCAGGTCATCTCTATCACTTCTTTCCTGCCATTGCACAGACTTGTTTTAAGAGACTAGTTATTTCCTGGTATGCCAGGCTTATACACGTGAGGAATAGGTGTAGGTTTTCTGCCTCGGAGATAAGATTTGTCATGCTGCAGATTTATGAATTGGTGTTAGCAAGAACTTTTACTATGATTATTTTATTTGACTGTAGATTTTAGATCGGCAAATGTGCACTACTGAATGTATAGTAAGAATTCTATAGGTTTGAGATCTGTCTGCCATTGAGGGTTAGATGGTGGGCAAACTGGGAAAAAATGCAAAGCAATAATAGATTTTAACAGGTGAGAGATAAGCACAGTTCATACTATATTTGTGTAGGTATATAGAGCCTATATCAAATACCCATCTCCTGCCTTTTAGTAAGAGATATTGTGAATGGGGAAATAGAGTGAGTAGCAGTTTTAATGCAACATCTGTGCTTTTCCTTACAATGTTTCTGGTCAATGTGGAGTTCTCACTACTGCCATCCAGCAGCTCATTAAACAAACATTTCAGTACATATCTAAATTAACATTTATACAGCAGTCATCACTGTATACTGCACTGTAGCCTGTGTGTAGGAATTAACTTCATACATATGAGAAATGCAGTTCTTGCCCCTTTGCTGTTTAATCTTCCTCAGACTAACATGAGCTAACTGTACTGAGTAATTGTAATCTGTGACCACTGTGTACTGGGTGTTTGTTTGTATGCAGCACCTCTGCAATTGCTTCTGTATTTGGACTTTAAACTGTATGTGCCTGAGGTACTATACCCAGCTTTTATCCTGTTGGTTACAGTTGTTTTTCTATCGAACTGAACAGATGAAAAAATAATGTTCTGTTGTGATGATTCAGGAAGTTACTGACCAAGACAGAAACATTAAAAGGAGGAAATCAGCTTTTTTAAAATATCTTTATTTCTTGTGCAGGTGGTTCAACAATTAATAGATGCTAATGGTGTCATGTAAACATCAGTTGGTTACGTATAACATTAGAAGAATGAGAATGAGTTAGTTTAGGGTGATCAGGGGCATTTTAAACATGTACAGTAAATCTGGACAAAGGGAAAATATTGAAATTTAACATGTGAGTGCTGCTTAGTGCCCAATACTGACATGGGGCTCATGTTTTTATAGTTGGAGTAACCCTAAACCTTCTGTTATTACTGGACTAAAAGTTATCTAAACACATCAGGGCAAAAGAACGGTGCAAATAATATAAATTGGTGACTTTAGAAAATGTTTAACAGCTAAATATTTGTTCACTGGGGTACAAACTGAAGCACTGATTGGAAGCAGACGGGGTTTAGAAATATCTGTCTGCATATCCAATCTGTGCTGCTCTGAAACACCAACAGCAGTCACAGGCAACAGGACGACAGTCGCTGATAATAGTTACACATCTGTAGATTTACATTATGTCTCTGCTTATTGTTCTAAGGTCACTTGTTGTGGAGACCCGAGGTTTTGCTGGCAACTTAGCGTGGTAATTAGAGGCACCTATTTTTGTGTACAAAACCTTGCATAAGAAAAGTATCAGTCATTCAGTGCAGTACAAAACAGTGTAAAATAATAGGAACAGCAAATCACACATCAGCAGAGCCACCTAGTTGGTACCGAGTCCTTCTGATTGGTTTGTGTCAAGAAAAGGTGCTCTAAAACAAAAAGACAGGTCAGTACACTACTGGAAATGGGAGAAAATATATATTTTGAAGTGATATGGAGGAACTAGATAGCATAACAGGCTTTTTGAAGTTACTCTTTGTTTTAAGTGGCAGATCTCGCCCTGGAAGGTAATTTAGATGATCTGGTTATTTTGACATCCCTTACTCCGCAGACTTTGTCCCGTTGAAGTCACCCTGGGAGTCAGCCTCCTCCTCTGAGGCATCCTCGACTACCCTTCGGCCTCCGCCCAAACGCCGAGGTGCGCTACTAAAGGAGGGCTCGTTTCCACGCCTAAAATGCCACAGACACACACACACACACACAAGGCAGAGATGCAAACACATCGTCACAGTGAGAGGAGTGGTTATATGACAGTTTCTGAGGCGCTTATGTTTTTTTTTTTGGTTTGTTTGTTTTTGAAAACCACTCGGGTGTTGCACACTATAAAGAGGACTGATGAAACAGAATAAACAGGTTGTGCTCTGGTTACAGGTTAAGCACGCTGGTTATCTTTTTAACTCATTTAACTCCTGGCGCAGGAAAATGAGTTTGGTTTATGGCAATTAAACCAAGCACTGAGAAAAATATGGCCGAAAGGAAATGGTTGTTATGAAAACCAAATGGAGCGGCTTGACTTAGTGCTGAATATTTTTTAAATTACTGGTAGCTGATGAGCCATATTTCTCTCAGTTAGGCCCAATGAAAGAAATGACAGCATTAAGAGTGTGCATGGGTGAATGAAGTTATGGTAAGTTAATATAGAGATGGTGATGGGGTAACATTTAGGCGCAGAGGTACCTGCTGTGTTACTCCTTGGGTTCAGGGTTGCCTCTGGAATAGAGATGGACATGATTGTTCGCTTGTGCTCAGTAAGGCTAAATCCACTGAACTAAGTAACAGTCTTTAATACATGAAATATTTGTTTACAATCCTCTGAAGAGAGGACTGTAAATGAGTTGTTCAGTGAAATGTGATGACAAAGTGTAATTTATTTGTTTTGTGTGAAAAGACCTACTTTTTGTCTATAATATGTATTTCACATCCACAGGGTACTGAGTATTTAATGATCTGTGTAGGGTCATACAGTTTGTATGAAGAAGACACATAAAACATTCCACTGGCCCCAAGAATAAAGAAAGATAGGGAAATAGACATGGAGAGACCGATTCATTGGCCCTTTGTCTTACCTGAGTTTGCTCTTGAGTGAGTTGACCTCGCGGCTCATGGCGTCGTTTGCCTCGGTGGCTTCATCCAGCTCCCGCTGCAGCTTCCTGCGGGCGGCTGTGGCGCGCTGAGACTCCTCCTCCGACTCCTCTAGTTGCCTCTTCAGCTGCTTCATGCGAGTATTTGCCTTGTCCGCCTGGTGAGCGACGGGGTAAATATGCAGGCTTAGGCAACCCTACCAACCCCTGCTTATGACAGGAAACATCATAGAGACTCATGTTTGTGTGTGAGTGTGTGAAGTGATCTAACCTGGTCTTTGTACTGCTCTGCCTGTTTTCTTTCGTCTTCCACCTGCATGATCAGGTCCTTGAGCTTCTTGTCTTTCTGGCGTATACTCTTTGCAGAAGCCTGCTTGTCCCTGAGAAAAGACAGCAGAGTTCAGTTTTAATGATACAGACGTTACTTGTCTGTATCTCCTTGTTTTACTTGTAGATGGATTTAGATGTGATGGCTTGAAGCCACCCCCCAACAACATTATCAGACATAATGCTATGTGTGGTTTTTTTTGTCCCCAACCTGTTCTCCTGCTCCAGCTGCTCCTCCAGCTGTGCCACCTTAGCCTCCAAGGCAGAGATGGAGGACTTGAACTTGGATTTGACCTGGTTCTCCATCTCCTGGAGCTTGGCCTTCAGCTCCTTGTTCTGGCGCTCCATCTGCTGCCGAGCGCTCTCGTTCTTCTGGGAGGTGCTGCGTTCTGTCTGCAGCTCGTTGTTCAGCTGATCCACCTGTGGAGGGAATACATGCCTGTTAGTGTGACACTGGCAAGGCAGGAGTGGAGAGAGGGACAAGGTCTATGGGCTTCATGAGCCTCTGGTCACCTGCTGCGTGCTCTTCCTCAGCCTGTCGTTGAGGATCTCCATGTTGCTCTGCTCCTCCTCCAGCTCCTCCTCCAGCTGGGAGATCTTGGCTTCCAGGCGGCGCTTCTCATCTGCCAAGGCTGACCTGAACACAGGGGCCACAGAAGAAAATCAAATGTTATCATATTTGTTTTCTATGCTCCACTTCACAGACAAAAGCCAACAGAGTGGACTCTCCACCCACTTTCCAGAGGAGTTGCTGGCCAGCTCATCAGACAGCTCGTCTCTCTCAGCCTCTGCCTGCTTCCTCGCCCTCTCTGCCGCGGCCAGTTCCTAGAAACAGATTAGAGAAGAATTCTTTATTTCCAGCCTCTGCTCTCGAGCAACTTTCTGCCTTGTTAGGAATCAAATGTGTTACCTCCTGCAGCTGCATGAGCTCAGCCTCCAGACTCTTGGCCTTCTTCTCGCTCTCCTTTGCAGTAGTCAGCACCTCCTCCCTGGCAGCACGGGCATCTTCCAGCTCCCTCTGGAAGTCCTTCATCTGGCCCTGGAGGGAGGAGGAGAAACAGAGACAGAGAGAAACATGGAGAGTTGAGACGATCAGCATCAGACGTGACTTATTTAGCAGGTTTATTTACTGTACTCAGGCTTGATGTGAGTATTGTGTTTCCATATCTACTGATATCTGGCTTGCATAGTAACTATGTATTTCTGACCAGAGGACTTGAACATGAGGTAAGGTGGAAGCTGGTAATATAATCATTTAAGGTACCACCCTCCAATGAGGGACAAGTATAGAAATAGAAGGAAATGATTTGGGAGAATGTGCATCCAAAAAACCTAAAACCCTCCATTGAACTTAATCTGTTTCTGCATTTTTTCCATCTCTTCACTCTCACCTGAAGCTTGCGGAGCTGCTTGATGGCCTCATCTCGTCCCTTATTGGCTGTCTCGATTTGTCCCTCCAGATCTTTCATGTCCGTCTCCAGCTTCTTCTTGGCTGCTGCTGCCAGGGCCCTCTGTTTACGTTCGTCCTCCAGCTCGGTCTCCAACTCACGAACCTGCGACCAATCATAATCATCGCTTAGGCCAGTGCAACATTGTGCAGATCATATTACTCTGGTAGGAAGACAGTTTAACAGTTTTATGCCTCTTTACCTGCTTGACAAGCTGCCTCTTCTTCTCCTCTCCCATCTCATCCCGTCCCTGGAGGTCTCTCTCGAACTGGGCCTTCAGGGCCTGCATGTTGACCTCTAGACGCAGCTTGGCATCCTCGGCCGCCTGCAGCTCGTCCTCCAGCTCCTCTAGCTGAGTCTTCATCTCCTCCACCTGGGCCTCCAGGCCTCGCTTGGACTTCTCCAGCTCGTGGACCTGCCATCAGTATATTTTGAAATTTACTAGAATGTTGTATTTATCAAAAATAAATTATACCCAGACTTTGAGCCAAAAAAAATCCACTGATCAATCCAGACTCATTCTGTGATGGATGTTCCAGCACTAACATTTTTTCCCACATCATCCTTGGAGCTGATAAGGTCCTCCATCTCCATCCTCAGGGCCTTGTTAGCTCTCTCTAGCTCCTCTCTGGCATCCTGAGCCTCTTCCAGAGCTCTCGCTAAGGACAGAGCTTTGGTCTCCTTCTCTCTGGCCTCAGCTTCAGCACGGTCTCTCTCATCTGCATATTTACTGGAGATGCTCTTCTCCTCAGCCAGCATCTGGAGGACAAAGAACAGCAACAACATATATGGATTTGTGTGGCTGTTAAACAGACCTGTTCCAACATGCAACTGAAAAGTCATAACTTAAAGTTCAATAACATCTATGATATCTGAGTAAAATTGTATTGTCACCTTTGTATTAACATCTGACCTGGTCAAACTTCTTCTGTTTCTTCTCCAGGTTTGACACGTTCTGTCTCTGGTTGTCCAGGTCCATCAGCGTGTCCTCCAGCTCCTGCTGCAGACGATTTTTGGTCTTCTCCAGCTTGTCGTACGCCGAAGCCTTCTCCTCAAACTGGGTGTTTGCTGCCTCCAAATCTCTCTGCAGACGTTTCTTGCCTTCTTCAAGCAGCTCAATGTTTCCTGACATTTCATCTAGCTTCTTCTTTGCATCTGATAGCTGCAGGCAGAACAAAACTGTGTTTATTCACTGAATAAAAGGGGAGTCTCGCCTTTGTTTTCAGGTTGCTTAGCAGCAAATTTGATACGTCTATTCAATTGTTCGTGTTCCAAGGTCGAGTGTGACGTTTTAAAACCTCTCACTTGCCAAAATAATCTGTTCATTCATGACTCCTAGTTTGACCTCTGACCTGGATGTTGAGGGTGGACACGTGTCTCTCCACGTTCCTCTTGGCCTCCGCCTCTTCCTCAAGCTGTTCCTGCAAACTGTTCTTGTCGTCTTCTGCTTGCCGGAGCTTCGTAGAGAACTGCAGCTTCTGACGTGTCTCCTCAGCCAGCAGCTCCTGTAACAACACACCAGGTCAAAGGTCAATGCTTTTAGTTCAACTTCCTGTCAGCAAGCATTATGTTGTGTATTGAATTATCATTATCAGGAAATATTACATGTAAACCATATGGGGAATATAATATAGCTCCTGAGAGTCCAGTTACCTGTGTGTCTTGCAGTTGGGAGGTTAAACTGCTGACATCTTTGCTCAGTTTGATGTTCTTTCCTTCTGCTTCATTCAGTAGGTTTGTTACACTCTCAAGTTCAACCTGTATGAAGATGAAGATGAGGTATATAGGACATTTATATTCAGCATACGTGTTGTGTGTGTGTTTTTTTCACCATTTTTACTTGCTGTGTACAATACTATAGTATTTACAGTGATCTTGGAGCAGCGCTCTCCCAGCTCAGCCTTCTGCTTCTCGCTGTCGTTGAAGCGTGACTGCAGATCTGCCACCTGACCTTCCAGCTTCTTCCTCTTGTGCTCCCCGTCTTGTTTGGCCTGGGTCAGTGAGCGCACCTCCATGGTTAATTCTGATGTCTCCTTCTCCAGAGCTTGTTTAGCCTTCTCCAGGTTTGACTTCACCTGAGCAGAAGAGAGAAAGTAAATCAATATCATTTAGAAACACTGTCAAGCTAAATAAACAACCTAATTGGCACATGAGTAACATTAAAACAGTGTATGAAATAATGCAGGCCTACTCGTTTGGACTGCTCCAGCTGCTCTGTGAGTTCCTCCACAGCCTGGGTGTGTTTCTGTCTCATCTCCTGGACCTGGGCCTCGTGGGTTCGGTTCTCGTCCTCGATGGCTCTCTTCAGCAGGGTGACCTCCTGTTCACGTTTGGCTCTGCAGAACAGATGGATGGATTATGCAGATGTTTATTAAACAAACAACCTTTTACACCTGTATCGCATGACAAAGAAATTATTCTGTTACATGGCTAACCTAAGTTCTTGTTGAGTAGCAGTGGTGTCCAGTGTGTCCTCTAGCTCAGACTTGAGGGCCTCCAGCTCCTCCCCGAGGTCCCGTTTGATCTTCTCTGCCTTGTTCCTGGCGGCCCGCTCAGAGTCCAGGTCCTCCTGCAGGTCAGAGATGTGTCCCTCCAGCTCTCTGATCTTCTTCAGAGCATTGTTCTTCTGGGCTGTCTCATCTTCTAACCTGAGAAGAAAAAATTAAAGCACAGAGGAAGATACTAGTGATCATAGAGGTTATAAAAAAAGTTCAAAATTGTTGTCTTTGTTGTCACTTGTATTGAAATCTGTAAATGGGTACTCAGGATTTTACCTTGCCAAGGCGTTCTGTAACTCCTCCTCCTTTTTGGCGAGCTGAGCTTTGAGGTCAGCGATCTGAGCCTGCAGGTCGGCTATCTGCTCTTGTAGGTCGTTTGACTCTGCCTCCAACTTCCGCTTAGCCTTGTCCAGCTCCTGGCGACTCTTTTCTTCTTTCTTCAAGCGGACTGTTCATACAGGAGAAGGGTAACAGTTTGTATGAATCTATGTTTCTTGAGTATGAGTACAGCTCCGATTCTGACATCAGTAATGATGTGTGAGGGTGTTTAATACATAACAATGCATAAAAGATGATTACCTTCTAATTCAGAGATCATGGACTCGTGTTTATTTTTGAGCTTGGTGAGGTTCTTTGACTTCTCCTCCTCCTCAGCCAGATTGGCACTGAAGTCTGCAACTCTCTCCTCCAACAGCTTCCGCTCCTACAAAACACCACAAAGTAGGTCATCTATTTGATAAATTTTCATTTTTTGCCACAGGAAGTCTTTTAGTCAGTGACTGACCAATAGTAAGGCCTCTCCTAAAGACCTAAATGCTGTTTTCCAGTATTTACCTTCAGCAACTTGTTGTTCTGGTCCTCCATTACCAGGATGTCATCCTCAAGCTTTTTGATCTTTCCCTCGCAGGTAACCTTCTCTAGCTGCAGCTTTTGACGGGCATCCTCTTCCTCTTCCAAATGTTCCTCCAATTCCTATATGAAAAGACTCATACCTCAGTTTCTGCTGCAGTCTGAACAGCAACAATAACAACAAAACAACAGCAAATAGACCTGCATCTGCTGTTGCATCTTCTTCTTCTCCACCAGCAGCGTCTGAGATCGTTCTTCCTCTTCGTCCAGCCTCGCCTCCATCTCATGAAGGATCTCCTCCAACTCCTGCTTCTTTGCCGCCAGACGAACTCTCATCTCCTCGGCCTCGGCATACAGCTCTGTCTCTGCCTGAAGCTGCTCCTGCAGTGCGTTTCTCTCCTCCAAAATCTGGAGCAGCACAGTTACAGGAAAAGATTTGGCTCAGCTTCATTATCAGTAGATTGCTGTTAGACAACACCCAGAATCTTATTCTTATTCAACGCTCATTAAACAGTTACTCAAAAGAAACATTAATGATACTATGACACAGTTTCAGATGGCTCTGACATCCAGTGAAAGCAAAAGTGTGTCTGTGTCATTTTTGTGGATTTCATTCGTTACCGATGTGTGTTTCAAGGTGATCTCCTTCAGCTCAGATTCAAACTTTGTAGCAACTTCTTTGGCTTTCTGCAACTCTTCCTCCTTCAGACTCATCTCCTCCTCCTGGCGGGTCACTTGCAGCAGAGGCTTGACCTGTGGTTCAGGAGAATGGGCAACAGCACATTTTTAACATGGGGTCAACGCAAGGTAAGAGTTGCATGAAGAATTAATTTTATTACTACATAATAACTAATAAGAGTGACTACAATTGGTTGCAAGGTTGCACTGTGATATTGTTTAATGAATAAAGAGCTAACCTTTGTGAAGAGCCTCCACCACTGCCAGTTCCTGAGTTTGAGGTAGGCAGCACAGTTCCTCTGGATCACTTTCATGGCTGTGAGCTGCTGTTGCCTCTTTGCAAATGCCCTTTAAAAATACAGCAGTAAAAGCAATATATTATGCTTTTACCGCTACTAATACAATTTAATGCAAAGTGCTCTTGATTGTAATTTATAGTGATACAGACAGCAAGAACAAAAAACTATGAAACCCTTCCTCTACGGTTAAATAAAAAAGGGCCAAGATACTGTCTAAAAGATTAGATATACCAAACCTTTGAGCAATATAATACATCACAGACGGTACAATTTATTAGAGGGGTGTGTGTGAGGAGGCTTGTATATCCATACTTTCTGGCCAGGAAGCCTCTAGCCTGGGCCTGGAAAGCGATGATGATCACAGTGATCTTCAGATCTCTCTCCTCCTCCAGCTGGGCCAACACTCCTGTGCGGAAAAAGATCTTACTCTGTCCAATCCTGTATAGGTTGGGGTCCAGGTCCAGATGTTTGATCTACACAGGACAGGAGATCAGTGAGAAAGATGAGGTGCCAATGGCTCGCAAAGAGAAAGAATATATAAGTGGGTACTTATGGTACTTGATATCTGTGCGACTGTGTTTACCATGAGGCAGCAGGCTTGTTTACCATCCATGAAACCTTTGGGAATAGCATTAGCAGCCAAGATCTCATAGCTGTGAGGAGACAGAAATTACTGTATGTAAGTGGTGAGAAAGCTTTACAGCAATATCATTAACTAGATTTGAAAACTTGATTTGATGCATGGAGTTGCACTTTAAGAGGTTAGTGAAGCATCAGATTCCACTCACCGCTGGCGGAACTCCTGGAAGACGATTCGGTTGGGAAATCCTTGTCGGCAGATCCTGATCCCCTCCAACACACCGTTACATCTCAGCTGTTCCAGGACCAGGTGAGCATCTAGCTTCCCTGCCTGAGGAGAATAGGTTTTCCTATCATATCTTGACAGATGACAGTTCTAATCTCTACATCACTGGGTTGTCCTACTCAAAAACAATATAACTGTAACTGTCACATAAGTCATTTTATCACCTAAAACAATGATGGTTTTCCTAACAGTGTCAGATAGACTTCACCATTAAAGGAACTTTTCCATACGAGACATTAGTGGTAATGACTCTGCACTTTTCTTTACCCTCTTCTCGTGGTTGGGGATGATGCATCTGACGAAATTGGGCTGGGTGTTGTGCAGTGTGGTCATGAGTTTGGCCAGAGACTCCTTGTAGAGCTGTCCCACTGTACGGAACATTCCCTTTTTGGTCTTCGAGGCGCTCGGCATGGAGCTGTCCGACATCTTAGCTATCGTGTCGAGACCAACCACTCTGTCCGCTGAAACATACAACACATCTTTATGTGCATTTGGGGATAAAAAGGTGTTTGTTCAACTTAAACTGAGCTGGATCTAGTGTGTTTGGTTGGCTGGTGCTTGGTAATTCAATTTCCTATGAATAAAATCTTTAAAATTCATCTGATGGCTGTGTTTTGTTCGTAGAAGAAAGAGAGAATCCAGATGCAAAGCAGTGCAGTTTATGTCTCGCAAAATTCATTATTAGTATCACTGCACTGAAAACCTTGATTCATGAATTTAGTATGTTAACATGTCTACTGTGGTAGACAGTTTAAATAGAAATTATATTAAATTGATCTCATAGATGATCCTGAAATATAAATGTAACCCAATGTTGATGAGCTATATTTGAGTAAAACCAGCTAAATTAGACATCTCACCATCTTTCCAGAGTTCTTGCACAAACTGGCTGGATGAGTTGTTGAGCAGCGCTGTGACATTGTCATTCAGAGGATCCATATTCTTTGTCAACCATGCTGTGGCATTATAGTCCACCTACAAATGGCATCATTGTTATTTAAGCTTGATCTCAATTTAGGGCACAATATCGTGTTTACATCACATTATACATTTCCATTCATACTCACTCTCCCAGCATAATGAAGGATAGAAAACTCTGTCTTGTCTTTGAGCTGTTTAGGCTTGGCGAATTTGATATGGTTTCCTTGTGTGTTCATGAGTTTCTCCACAAAGGAGACATCTGTGGCTTTGGGGAACCAGCACTCTTCATCCAGCAGGGCCAGTATACCAGGGGGGTTGTTCTATAGAGAATTTGCAGTGATTACTAAGTTCAAACAACATTTTAATTAAGATACATCATACTAAATCAGAAAATACCTTTGATATGAGGCAGAACTTAGATTTTGTGCGTTTATTGTGTAAAGGCCACTCACTGGTCTCTCGATGAGCTCAATGCAAGGCTGCAGGTCGAGGCCAAAGTCAATGAAGTTCCACTCGATGCCCTCCCTCTGGTACTCCTCCTGCTCCAGGATGAACATGGTGTGGTTGAAGAGCTGCTGCAGCTTCTCGTTGGTGTAGTTGATGCACAGCTGCTCAAAGGAGTTATCCTGAAGCAACCAAAAGACAGCGCTGAAAACACTAATTTGTGTATATTTTGGTGTTATCAAATGTCACACTACATAAAAGCTAACTGATTTTAACAACATATCTGTACCTCAAAGATTTCAAAGCCGGCAATGTCTAGGATTCCCAGAAAGGAGGCTCCTTGGCGTTTGGTTTTGTCCAGGGCTTTGTTGACTCGGCCCAGGATCCAGCGGAAGAGCCGCTCAAACACAGCCTTGGCAAGGGCTTCAATAGCAAAGTCAGCCTAACAATTACACAAAAACAGAAAACATCTGATGAAAGACTGAGTGGTCAAGAATGATTTAAACTTAGATGACAGATTTGGGAGATGTTCATGACAAACAGAATTAGTTCACGTGTTCTTATGGTTTCACACTAGTGCACTACTTGTAGTACCTGCTCTTTGGTCTGTGCCTTCTGCACCACTTCTCTGCCCACTTTGATTCGAGGGGTGAGAATGGCACGAGTAAAGTCTGTCACATTGATGCCCTGCAGGTGGCACACCTTCTGAGCCGCTGGAGAAACAAGAAGAAACATGCTGGTAATTATATGTTGTAGTAGATGAAAATAAATTGAGCTTTTACATTGTTTATCGAATTATCAGAGGTTGATAATCACATGCTGACAGACTTTTTAATTAAGGTGTCTAACCGGTGTTGTCTGGCATAGTAGCCTGCTCCTGGTTCCTCTCTTTCTTGAACTCAATGTTTCCCAGCTGCATCACTGTGGAGCACACCTTGAGGATATCTGAAACAAAGCAGAGACAGTGGTGGCATCTTATCCAATCCCACTATAAGCAGTCTGTTCCACTCTTGCCAAGCAGATAAGATCAGAATTATCGCTGATACCGATTCTCTCCTCATCAGTTAAGCCCATGATCTTCATGGCCTCCATGGTCTCTTCGTACATCTCATCATCTTGCTGGCCAGGGATCTGAACGTGGCCCGCACTCAGGAAGCGGTAATTACTGAAGGGCTCTAGAAGAAGCTCCTCTGAGAATAAAACACATAAGTTACATAGTTGGTATATTTTCTCAGCTTAAGCTTGATTGTCATGGTTTAACATCAGTAAAAGGATCACATGCCCCCTATGAGCTGAGGAACCTAAAAAAAACCTCTTTAATCCAACTGGGTCAACTAAAAAATGCATAACCGTCCAACTGAAACTGAGACGGACTTTCTTTTCTCTTCATAAGCTTTTATTTAAAAATGTGAGGTTTTCACATGGTTGTGATGATGTGGAACATTTGGTCAATTAGCCTGCAGTAACTGTTCAGAAGGACGTAATATAAAAGAGAAGAGCTGTAGATTGTAACTCACCACGCAGTTTGTCCTTGGCGCCAGCAATCATGTAGTAGAAGATGTGAAAAGCTCTCTCTGTCTTTGCCTGTCTGATACAGCGAGACTTCTCCAGCAGGTCTGAGAGCAGTCAGCTGTTAAAGAATACAAACACATTCTGCGCTCATGCTATATAATCCCCTGTATGAGGATCTAATTAAATGTCACTACTTGTCCTAATCTGCCTCCCTCTCAGTGATTTCTGTACAATGTACAGACTGTAATACAACTTTGACTTACATATATAAACACAAACACTCTGAGGGAGAACGATTTATAAAGGTCTGAGATCATGAAATAAAAGTTGAACAAAAATTGAATAATGAAGTTAAAATTCACAAACACAGTGGCATCCAAAGCTACATATTCAGAAACAATAAACAAATATCATCTCCCTCTTAAAATAATTGCCTATGTCATTTTTTCAGATTTTTCAGGAAACACAAAAAACTCAACCACTTGTTGAATATATGATATTTACTAACAATTTTAATCAAAACAGTTATAACAACAGATGCCTATTGACATACAAACCAGAAGGTCAGTCAAACATGGAACATGAGAGAATTAAATAACTTAGGGAAATTAAAACTAAAAAAGTCACACTCTTGACATTTATACTAAAGGGGTAGAATGGCACGATCTGTTTAACTGAGGATGTAGGCAATTTTACCAGAGGTGGCCAGCATCATGAGGTGATTTAGATGATTTAGGAAAAAAAATCATTTTTGTAAAAAAATTACTTAGGCAATTATTTTAAGAGGGTGACGATATGAGTTTAGCAGTGGCACTCACAATTGTTTCACTGTTTTCAGCCTCTAATTGCCCTAAAAATACTTTTTTTTGCATCAAAAATAACGCTCATTTGTAATTACATAAAAACTACATTCATTAAACATAGATTAAAAAAGCCACAGTCTAAAACATGATTAATAAGATGATACCATTATGCTACTATGTTAAAATTATAAAGTAGGTGTGATGACAAACAATAGTACTACATTTAAGGGACAGATTTTACACCACATTTTACATTCCAGATCAAAGACCAAAGGCTGTTTTTCTTTAGAATGAGAGAAAATGTGAACAATGTGTCAAAAAGGATACAGGTCTCAATATTGGCTCCAACAATGTAGCCGGTCACATCAAAGTTGATACGGATGAATTTTCCCTGTTAACAGAGATGAGGAAAGAAGATGTTACAGGATGGAGTGGTGTGATTAAAGAATACATGCACAAAAAAATAGATGAAAAACAGCCGACTTATACTCTTCTGCAAATAGCAAACTCACAAATCGGGAAGAGTTGTCATTTTTGATGGTCTTGGCATTTCCAAAGGCCTCTAGGATGGGATTGGCCTGCAGGAGCTGCTTCTCCAGCTCCCCCTAGTGATGACAATGAAATACAGAAACATTGCTGTTACACACTGACAGGTTGCTTGAGTCGGGGTGCAGTAGGTGGTGTTGGGTGGGGATGAGGTGGTTCAGGGAGATGGGGGTTAGGGTACATTTACCAGAATACCATCACTGTGAAAGAAAAAAAAAAAGATGAAGGTCTTATTTGGCTCCTTGCTAATCAATACATATCCCAGCAAGTAAATCTTTAACTAGCTGTATCAGCATATTATAATTCCATACTAATCTCCTTTCTACAGTATATTATGTAATACAGAAACATGACCTAAAGACTTCTCTACCCATTTTGAGGGAAATAGAAAATGAGGAGAACCTGCCATTGATGACATGGAAACACAGATGCAAGAGTGAGGTTATGTTGGGTCAGACACGAGGCATCTCAGTAATGTTAACATCACAAAACCCTTGAAGAATCCTGCCAAAGTTTTTGGATTCAGTGTATCGGCAAACTAAAACGACTCTGATTCGCAAACAGCCTGGTGGAGATGCGATTTGCTTCCAGCGTGACTGCAGAGCCCATGGACCAGAGGGTGGAACCGGGTGATGGTCGGTAAATGAGGCAGACACTCCGTCACTTTGCATCGAGCTAATCCACCTGATCAAAGGGGTCTGTGTCAGCCTGACATCAAGGTCAGGTGCTGTAGACCTCTATCATACCTACTCCCTAACTTAAAAACACTCCGTTCTGCTACCCTGTAAATGAGCTAAAGCCATGAGGAGAAGGAGAGCCCGACTTGTGTTCATACTGTGATTGACACTAGCTATAAGAGATGACAATGATGATGAATCAACTTTAAAATATTTGGTGACAGATGTTCTTCCTAATAATGGTAAAAAAGGTCTACTAGAGGATTGTTCTCTGTTCTTTCAAAGACCAGCATCCTAACTGCAAGGGCTAATTATTATTAGAGGGATGTTTAATAATAAGAAGTTTGGTTTCATTTTCTAATTTACATAAAGAAGCAAATGTGATAGGAGGTAAATAACATTATTGTTTTTACTGTGAAAATATACTGTCATATTTTTGTTTTTTATTTGTAATTTTGTTGTCCTATTAGAAAAGTCTATTAGATTCATCAAGATAAAAGTCAAGGATTTTTTTGAAGTTTATGGGAAAACAGGAAAGATACAGACCAGCTGATGAGGTGCTGTTCAGAGTTGGCAAAGCAAAGTTGGAGGTCCTTTTCATTAAGTCACTGGGAAAGAAAGAAAGAAGAAGAAAAGGAGAAACAGAGCACAGCAAAATGGCAAGAAAGTGAAAGTAACAGCTGATGGGAAGGATTGTTTTCTCTGAGAAACTGTTTACAAATATACTCATGAAGACAGACGCAGCAGGAGTCAAAGTGGTGCATGAGGAGGAGAGAAAGTAAGAGCAGAGCAGAGAGATCAACTCAATGCTATTTCTGTGCAGGCGAGGTACGTGGGAGCCTTGAGGTCCTACAGAGGACAGAGTATGACAGAACATTTCCTCTGGGGCAAAGACCCTGTTGGTGATCGGGGGACAACGGCAAAGGTTCCTCTGATACCAGACCAACACCACAAAACATCAACATCTAGTCACAATCTTACTCAGGCGTGATCCGATCTGAAGTGCTGCTCAAAATAAGTTTTTTATGTAGGCTTAAAGAGGGTGTCTTAAAGAGAGCTTGTTTTAGCCCAGTCAGGGTGTAAATACAGTCTTATGACATTAAACACAACGCTATGCAAACCATGGGGTCCACGCTACAGGACAAGACGAAGTCAATGTCCCATGTTCGGGGCAACTGGCAGGTAAAAGGATGAGGAGGAGAGGAGGAAAGGGGAGGGGGTCGGTGTTTGATAGACAAGAACAGGAGACGGGCATGCTCACACTGTGCTCGTTGATCTGTGAGAGACCCTTTCACTGCCGGGGAGGCTTCAATCTAATCTCCACTGGCAGTGAAAGGGTGTTCGTAAGAAGACAGATGACACAAAACCCACAATGATAAACCTGCTCAGGAGTATGCAACACTACACGTCCTTCACTGAACACTGCAGGTTTGAAAAGTGATTGCGAGTCAGTACTACGATGATGATGATCATGCAGTCTAAATCAGTTCTGGTTGGGTAAAGGTACAGAAATTACAAATGCTAGGGGAGAAACACCTTCAAACTCAAGAGCAGTAAGATTTGGGATCTTGACCCTTGGTGTAAGAAAGATAATTAAACAGGAAAAAAATGTTTTTTTGGGTAACTCAGTGACACCATCTTCATGCACGTTTCTAACCTAATGAAGGAACACACAAACACCACACACAAAAATACACTCCAGGCATTCCCCTTTACTCACGTAGGCAAACTGTGCTCCTGATTGTTGCTATTTGGAGGAAATGGCGATATACAGGATTAAACTGGGCAGTTTCCTACATATGTTGCAGAGTGAGGGAACTGGTTGGCACATCCTAACTTTGAATACAACATGGTCGCTTGACATGGATACTTACAGCACTGCTGTCCTTCTTGCCTTTGTGTGAGGAGGCCACAACAGCCAGATACTGAATGACCTTCTTAGTGTTCTCCTGTCTTTCCAGCACCAGACTCCCCGCTAGACGAGGAAAAATGAGAAGAGGATTAAAAGATGGAAGGAGAGAGATAGTGAGAGGGAATGAGAGAGAGAACAAGCAAGTAATCAGCTCTGACAGGTTCTCTGTTCACAGTTCAATAACCCAGTTTAATTGAATGGAAATCATGTGCAGCAGAGATAACCACACCAACACCTGACATGAAGCATAATGTTATTGTTCAGTCTGTCTACTGTGCAATGATCCCTTCACCAACACTTTCACAATCCATACATATTTATTTTTCTGGCCAAATTCAGAGTCAGAGTTAGCCTCATTTTATCCTCATTTCAGTAAATGTAAAGCTTCACCCAGCAACTGTTTAGCTTAGCTTAGCTTAGATGTAAAAGCATATCTGGTTCTACTTTTATACTAGACAGTGAAGAGACACACAGGGAATGTGGGGAGAGAGAGTGGGGTGTATGATATGCAACAAAGGTGGTTAACCATTAGACTGAAGCCAGGCTAATCTTTTCCAACATGCTAAGCTAACAGGATGCTGGCTAAAAGCTTAATGTTTACAAAGCAGACATGAGAGTAATATCAATCTTCTCATCTGACTCTAAGCAAAAAGCATGTATCCAAAAATGTTGATTTATTCGTTCAAATAAATGGCTTCCTGTAAGCAGCAACAAAATCTGTGTGTATGTAGCGGGGAGAAACTTACAAAATTATCATAGGAATTATATGACAGATGTTGTCAAACTAGTCAGACATCTAAGAGATGTGCCATCTTTTAAAAGCAATTTTTAACTCAAACGTTTTCAAACAGAATTCAGAACACATCCTTTCTTTCCAGAAAACAATCTTGGATACTAGATAGACAAAGTTGAACGATCCCAGAGCTATCAGCCAGTGGTCCAACACACAGATGCATCCCCAGGCATGGGTCCATAAAAGGCATGGGATGCACTCTGTGTTAGGGCTTGGCAGCTCTGTGAGAAATCTACTCTGTCCTGTTCAGGTCTGGAAAGGACACACGACATCCAGGCTCCTACTGTTGGTGCAAAATAAATTCTGATGAGAGTTTTCTTCTACAGATGGTCTGTCAAACTGTCTCATCCTGCATGCCCTGCTTACCATCAGTACAAGTTTCACTCATGATCATAAGATTATTTTAAAGAATATAATGGATTAGATCATATTTGCCAGAGGTACCATACTGCTAATATTCAGATGTGTTATCACGATTTTGTGATTTTTTCCTTCTTTCCTTACTTAATAAAATATGAACAAGTGATCAACCTGTGATGAATTGTGAGGAGGGATTACATTATTTTAAAAGGTCAAAAGTCAACAAGGATAAGAGCCACTGTTGTGGACAGCACAAATGCTTCTCCCCTCAGTTGTCCGCAAAGTTAAATGATCCCTTGGCATTACAGGAAAAGACAGAAAATTCCTACAGTCCAGAGAAATACGATAAACAGAATCCCTTCTCCTTTAACACATGACACATTCAATCCCACAGCAGGGTCAGACGAGGCAGTGAATCTGCACTCTTCAGCAACATCCTGCCACTTTATGGCCACTATGTTCATTCCATCAGTCCAGTTTTTCACACACATACAATGAATACTAGACAAAGGAAACTGGTGACCCTGCTGAGATGAAATGTCAACATCTCGAGAATGGATTTAAGTAGGCTCCCAGCTATTTCCCATGTCAAATTCTTGCTACTGTGTGGAGGAATTTAAGAAATATAATCACTACTAAAATCACCAGAATATACTCGGTGACCAAATACAGAAGAAAACCCTTTAGAATCTAAAGCAATGCAGCAGAACAGCTCTGCAATCAATGTGCCATGGTTACATTTTAGTTGAACCTGTATTAGAGAGGTGTCACTTCAATTTTGAGAACATTTTTGAGCTTTTAATTTGTGGTGGCCTCATACTACAAAGCTAATAATAATAATAATAATAATAATAATAATATATATATATATATATATATATATATATATATATATATATATATATATATATATATATATATATTTTTTTTTTTTTTTTTTTTTTTTTTTTTTTGAAATGGTATCCTTGTCTCTGTATTTTATAACTTAATATGTGGCTTTAAGGATCTTATCATTTATGATAATTACCACACTATTCAATTATGTATTTAAATAACTGTCTACACAGAAGCATGTAATCCTTAATAGAGAGGTTAAAACAGGTTACACAGTTCCAAGACAACTTATTGACAAATACTTCAACTAAATGTCACCTTATAAAGATGCAAGGCCTCTATAATGCTGCTGTAAAAACAATACTGACATAGAATATAACACACACACACACACACACACACACCACACACACACACACACACACACACACTACATACATGACATTCCCTGTACTGCACCAGAAACATTTCTGCCATATATGGCTCCAGAGGCCTGCTGAGGCTGAGCCCAGCTGTAGCTCAAACGGAAATCTTAAAGCAACTGTGTGGCCCTAACAGAGAGGCAGATGTTGTATTTCAGCTTTACTGTATCATATCACTTCCAGTTCATCATGGATTTAAATAAGGTTCTGTGTTCATGTTTTGCCAAATTAGCATCAAACAGTCAGGTCTATGGTAAAAACTGGCTGTACACCAGCACTGTTAACCATTAGACACCCACAGAGACAGGGATAAATACTACCAAACTTTTCCAAAACTTCCTTTTAGTGGTTTTGATAAAGAAAGCTTGGAAGTTGAGGAAGTGGTCTGATGTGATTAAAGATTTTGCTGCATCCTGGCATCAGTAAATTTAGAATAAAAAGAGCCCTGAGGAGGCAGAGCCCCTCCTCTCATTTCCTTTACAGGAACCACAGCTGAGCAGCAAAGGTGCTACTGTTAACTCAAGGACAGAAAAGTAAATAATATAATCTTAGCCTTTATCCGCAAACACTAAACAGCTAATTTAGATTGAGTACTATAGACTTAGAGGAGAAAAAAAAAAAAATCTATGGTCCATATACAGTGCACAATAACATGAGCTTTTCTACTCATATTTGCTGTCTTGTTGGATTTGATAAGAATCCTTCCTGTCTAAAGTTATCCTCTTGGTGACATATGCATGCCATACATTTGTGCAGGAAGTGGACTGAAATAAACACAGAACATAAGCAAGTGGGATGTACAGTATGTGAGAGTGGATTTTTTATTTTTTTTTTGGTAGAGAACAAAAATAGCAGTAATTCCTAAAAAAAAAAAAAAAAGAGAAGTAGCAAGAATACATCCTATTTGAAATGAATTATGACCCAGGCATGCATACAACATTTTTAGAAAATACAAATCCTATTAGGCCATTAAAAAATACAAAAGAAAAATAAACAGTTTTGTTGTTAACTCTGTGTTCTATGAATGACAGTCAAGTTCAGGCTCATCCAAAGATCAGGCTAATATTTCCTGTCAAAAAAAGTTGTTTGTCCTGGGATGTCCAATCCCCCAGTCAAAGTTCTCAATAATTAGTTTAAAACAAATAAACAATGAAAATGGAGCCCAAACATTTGGCAAGCTAATCTGGTTCTCCCATCAGGATACAGGGCATACTTCCTGACCGTGGGGTCTGTGAGGGAAGCGAGGCCACAGCCCCCAGGGAGCACTGCCACTGCATAACGCACATTCAGCTTTGATCCATTTGAACACAACTTCACAATGATGTATTACATTCATCCAGCAACATCCTCACAAAAATCCCCCCAAAAACATATGACTGTTACATTATGAATGATTTCTCTGGTTGAAACTGGGTCCTGAGGGACCAGACAGGTATCTCATTTGTTTAACTGTGTTTACACAGGCATTATGTAACTGTTCCTCCACACATGCATGCACAGCTTTCCTTCTAGCATTAATGTGGCATCTACGCTCAAGGTTGAGGAAAGATGACAAAGTTAAAGATGACAAAGGTGAGTTTGGAGGTGACAGATTTTCACTTACGTGCAGAGAATGGACTGGTCCTCACGATCTGTGGAAACAAAGGAAAGTTAATAGTGTTAGACGACTTTTTTTTTACAACTCATTCTACAAATATACAGTATGTAAGTGAGTGTCCAGATCACTCATAAAAACAGAAAAACAAAGTGGTAAACCAAAGGCATCTGCAATAACCAAGGTAGAAATATGACGTGTTACAAGCACAAGGGACTTTATTTTCTTTTTCTCCTATGTTTGGCCAGAGAATAGGTGTACAATTATGCACAATAGCAGAGTACACTTCTGCACAGACCGCATGTGAAACCACCAGCCTTTCTCAAGGAATAAAGATCAATCTAGCGAAGAACTTAAGACACCAGCTGGGACTCAGTTCAAAGCTTAGAGGAGGTTGTGTGATTTGCGAAGGCTCCCCTGTGCCTAAAGAAACATGTAACTCCCACAAATACTTTGATTTTTAACCATGAAAATCAACTCTGAGTGTGCAGAGCAATGAGTCATTATAACATGTCTCCAAAAATACTCCTGAGAGAATTCACCAAGCCCATGTACGGCTATTTTGTAACTGTATCCTCCAATGCAAACCACCCCCCGGGGGAGTAGACGGAGTACTGCTGAATGAAAAGAAAACTTTGCAGTCAGTTCTCGACACAAAACCTCTTAGTAAATGACACCTTAAAGCTGGACTGCAAAAATGATGGAATGAGGGAAAAGGACAAAACAGTGAAGATCATCATTTAAATGCAGCGTCAAACCTTTCATACTGTCGTCCACTCACGCAGCACACACACACACACACACACACACAGTTACAGAGCACAGCCTGCCCTTAACTGTAAACTAGCACGGATGCTGTTTCTCCGTTTGGACTCGAGTCTGGCTGCTGTTCCTCTGGTTCCATTCCTTACATACACACACAAAATGCAGCCTGTTCCCTCTCTGCACTTCCTAATTAAGGCAGATGGAGAGAGAGAGAGAAAAGTGGCCAGAGTTGTGAGCATTTGTAAACCATCCAAAAAACACTTGCACTTGTGCCAAAGACTCCCAGAGGAGAGACAGGTTTTTCGTCACTGCAAAATATTAAGAATATTTTTGTGAAGCTGACTCAGTCATGTGGAGTAAAAATCCAAATCTGATTACACAAGAGCATCAGTATCTTTGCCCCTGTCTGAAAAGCGCTAACTACATACATTGGGAGAGGACCGGCACATCAGTCATTTGCTGCTGGGGACAGAAAGCTCCCTTTGGGAATTTCACATTTTTATCTCCTGCACATCAAAGACAGAGGAACATTTTTCAGAGGAATGGGATCTCAGCCAAGAGTGGAGGAAGAGTGTTTCAAAGCTTAGAGAGGAGAGTTATCTGGATTTGCTGTAGTTATGCACCACTTCCACTCTAGCAAGTGAATTGTTCACACTACATCACTCAGTGTAGAACGTCCTGCATCATTAGTCACTACTTCATGGGAAATCCCTCTAATGCACAAACAAAAACAATTCCCTGTCAGTCACAATGTTATATAATAATGGCTTAAAATGGGGTTCATATATGTGTAGTTTTATTCCTAACCTTTTGGATGAAGACTCTTACGCTAAGACTATCCTGAAGCTTGGATATACATTTTTCTTTAACCAGCTTCAAGAATGAAAAACAAGCATTAACATGGATTAAACATTAAGCTTAAGGTGATTTAAACTTATTTTCATTGATGATCATGACATAACACCATTTTAACTTGCAATTAATCCCCTCTTCAAAATTCAACATTCAACATTAGATGGTCCCTAACAGGTCAGGTATACCAGGCTTTCAAACAACTTGTCTAAAGACATTACAGTGGTAAAATCTCAGGGCCGCATTCTAAAAGTATTTTTTTTAAGTTCCACTTTTATGTGATGATGAAGTGTTAACTACTTTCCTTTTATGCTTTACCTTTATGTTTACCTTTGCATTGACGATGCTGTCATTGCCTTCGCTGCTGTCTTCATTTGTTTTACTTGGTTGTAAAGCAGCTTGAAGCCATTTGTTAAATTTTAAATGGGTGGTCAATGAGCTAAAATGTTAATGGCCATTTTATATATCATGAGGCTAAGCAAATGTCTGACGTGTTTAGTCTGAAATAAAAGCAGCAAATCAAAACACATTCTTTCTGGCGCACGTAGTGTCCTTGGTGGTAACAAGTGCATGATTTTCCCATTCACTGAAAATGGCCTCTGAGTTGCAGCTGCATGGGTTCTTCTGCAAGGACGGGCTGAAGATGTGTAATCCAAACAGCCACACAAACACCAATCAATCCTCCCCCTTCTTGTTTACTTATGACCCTGTGTTTACACACCATAGCTGTAGTGGTAAACACCATAATGTCCTGTGTACATCTGCTAAACCCCTCAAATGTAGACATGTCAGTGACAGCTGTATTCTCAAAGTAAGACAAAGCATTAAGCATTACACCACATCATCAAAACAGATTTAGGACATTTATAATGACAATGCCAAAGGAACTCGGGAAATGGAAATGGATTATTATCTTAACATTAAATCTGATGTTATGGTATGTCTATCCACAGATTAGAGCTGGATATAGTTACAGCTGCAAATCTTAAGATTCTCTATTTCCCTCTCACATAATCAGTCGTGTCTAGGTGCGGCCAGATAGCTGTCAGATCATTTCAGAAACAGCCATTGTATCAGTTCCCTTAAAACACAGAGATCTTAAAAACCAAGAGAGAAACAGGTAGAAGCTCAAACGTTTGCATTCATGGCGTATCTGGATACACTTGCATAACTTGTGTGTGTTGTAGTTAAACTCTTTAAGATGAAGATGGACAGGAAGTGGCAACATCAGTTCAGTAGGTACAGTAGAGACAGTTTATCCGGCATATGAGATCAGTGATCAGTTTGAGGTACATGATAATGTAATATCTTTCCTCTAACCTCTAACTGTAAAGTGCTAGCAGCCACTGAGCTATCTATATCATGGACTAAATTGAAGAAAAGTGAATTTATGTTTTTTATTTTGGCGAAATCCTCTAAATCATCATGACTGAGTTACAGTTGCATCACCTTCAGTATTAACGACTGTTCATTTTGACAGGAGAAGCATTAAAATTATTGACTGATGGAAAACTGACAACAAATTTGTGAATGCTTATGCGAGTCATGATTTGCTATGCAGCGTTTTATCTGCTGATAGACTTGAAATCATGGAATCATCAACGCAGACAGACAAGTGACGAGTGACAAGTTCAGGAAAGCCTCAAGCTGCTGAGAGCCAGTTATGAGGCTCTGTTGCTCTCTGTCTACATTTTCTCAAATTAAAGTCCTATGAGTCAAATGTAATTTCCCATCCTAGGACTTTCTTCTGGTATATCTATCAGTATGTGTTCCTTACATATGTCGAAATCTGATCTTAATTCCCCAATTTCTTCTTGTGAGGTGGAAAAGTTTTTTTTGTACAGCGGAGACTGATCATAGAGTTTGGAGCAATTCATCCAATCCCTGCTGTCATATAAAACCTATGGGTTTACCAACGCGTTTAGTTGGCAGCATTATCATCTGTTCAAGCTACACCACCAGCATCTGCAGTTCTTTCTACAGCCAGAGAAATGGGATGGTATGGTACTGCATGATCCCACTTTCTCTTGAGTTTTCTAAACAATTACTTCCTAACAATTACTTTCAGTCCTGTCCAAACATCCTGTTTCATTGGTACAAACTCCAGCCCATTTAATAGGACCTTTAAAATCTCCTTTCTCGCCCAAGGAAAAGAGATCTTTTGTATTTACACTGACCAAAAGAGAAAAAAATAAAGTTAGAAAAGTTGAATGAGGAAGGGGAGGTTGTTGAAACAGGAAATGTTTTACTGCACTCCACCCATCTCTCAATCCAGATGTCAACTCCTCTGAGAGAACATCCTCACGTCAACATCAAGTCCAGTGGGCATGACCCCCTGGAAGCACAAGAAGCAGATTCTATGGGAAACCAGCTGCTCTGAAGTCGTAAAGCTGAGAGCCATTTACTGTAAGCACAACTCTGCCATGGCTGCTATTCACTCTCGTCACCTATACGAGACACTGACTCTCAAATCGTCCATAGAGTTCTCTTTTAGATTGGGTAACATTTTGCATACCAGCTTACTTTGTAATGAGCTTGCAATAGACAGATGGAGCTCTGAACTTGTTTTTGGACTGTACATAATAATAAACACAGTTCTGCATTTGAAACTATGAGGAGTTCCGGTCAATTTGTGGTTTTTATCAACCACTTTGTGAACATGATAGAGCTAAAAAGCTGCTTGCAGTCATCACCTAGAAACAAGCTAGACTCTTGACAGCTGATACCACAGCTCACCCACACAAAGCTCTTAAAGCTACCAGCCAACACTTCAATTTGACACAAATCACTTGAAACCTTATGAGGCCAACAGCTTGCAACTAACAGTTTGCTTTGTTGTGTGTGAGAGCTGTCAATGAGTTATGCCAGCTCTTGCACCGCTTTGTAATGCCTCAGTTTGATATGATTTGGTTATTTTATTTAATGATTTCCACTCAGTGGAGACTGGAGCCTATCACAGCATGCACTGGGTAGACAGACACTCTGGACAGGTTATCAGCCCATCACAGAACTAACAAAACAAGTCTCTTGTCTAAGCTGATCTGCATGTCTTTGCAGTGCAAGTGTAACCCAGAAGGAACCCGGAATGAATGAAACTGAGTCTGGCATGTGGGAATGTGATGACATATAAAAATCCTACCTTGCATCATGTTTCTGTAGGCGTTATCAGTGATGGAGTAGATATGGGGGGGGACTTCGTGTCGTTTCTTCCCTTTGTACATGTCAATGATCTTCTCTGAGTAGATTGGCAGCATTTTATAGGGGTTCACCACCACACAGAACAGGCCAGAGTATGTCTGAGAGAAGAGAGTGCGGGAAAGAAGAGAACATTTAGATTTGTACATGTTTGTGTTTTTGTATAGGAAGACTGAAACATGTCAGGAAATCAAAGCAATTATACAGGTTGAAATACTGAAAAAATCCACACATGAAAGGACATCAGTGTAAGCTTGTAAAATAGGGAATTGATGAAGTATAATAACAAAAACATCTGTGTAGTTACAGTAGCATACAGTACTGTTTTTTTGTGAGTAAATGATTTTGTGAGGGTTCACATGGTTTTGGTGTGTACTTACATATATGAGGCCAGAGAAGTACCTCTCGCGGAGATTGTGCAACACAGAGGCCTCGTTCAGACAGGTGAGCTCGGCCATGTCCTCCACCTTGCTGAACTTGGGCGGGTTCATCTTCTGGATGTCATCCTTGTTGACTGTCACCTTTTTGCCGTTATCAGCCAGCTCCACCAGCACCTCGTCACCGTGCTCCTCCTTGATGCTGGCCGCCTCGAAGCCATGCTTCTCCGACGGGACCCACACCAGCTTCTTGGCTGCCCAGTCGGCCTGTGCCATAGGGCTGTTCAGGAAGTCTTTGTCAACAAAGAGGAACTTCTCGTCCTCGCTTGGGGCCTTCTTGGACATCTTGGGGTAAGGTGGAGGGCCAACTGTTGGGAGGCGACAAGTGAATTGGATGAGTGAACCATAAAGGAAGCAGATGGAGAGGAGGCGGAAAGGGAGGTAGAAGCTAAAGAAGGCAAGCGAGAACAAAACAAGGCAGGAAGGCAGAAAATAAATAAAGATGACGGGGCAAGAAAAGAGGCTTTAACATAATGTGTTTTATAGGACATGATACTGCAGTGGTGCATCAGTTTCAGACACTAAATGATGAAAATTGTGATCAGAGAACATGATATACAGCATTCACAAAGACAAGTGTCACAGCTCAAACTTTACTATATACAGAGATCAATAAAATCATTGTTGCTAGTATCTAACACTTTGTGTGCAGGGTTGACTAAAGACAGTAAATGATGAGTCTCCAAGGGTAGGAGACATGCTACAAAAGCTGCCTCCTGCCTGTCTTTGTAACTCAAAGAGTTAACATTTCATCCATTGGGGAGTTCCAGAGTGCAGTCATTCTCACAGACCTCCATCCCCCTCTCAACCCCTCACTTTCACACATGCCACCAGGGAGACGCACACACAATTCCCCTCCCTAATTTAGATAGAAAGACTGAGGCTGGGAAATCTATCTTAATTAACTCAGAATCAAAGATGAGCACATTTGATCAACAGCTTTATATCTAATATTTTTCCAAACCTTTAATACTCACTCATCATGTACTCATAGTCAATCATTAAGTCATCGCTTAATTGACAACATCCATTTTTTCCATGTCTTTTCCCCTCCACATCTCTCTCCCTCTCCCTGTCTCTGTGCTAGGAGGCTTCAGTCTCGTGCTGCGATGACCATATATGGGCCCCTTGTCTGGAGCAGGACTCTTTTCTGCGGACCTAAACAGCAAGGCAAGTGAACTCCCAAACAAAGCCCATATAGGGAATAGTATGTCTCTTGCTGGCCTCGTCGTTTACTCCAAAATGATAACAGTGAGGCAGGGAGCCTGAGGGGGGCCTGGAGCTTTAACAATCATGCTTCTTATGGGCCCCTAGCAGCATTCATTTTTACATGCAGCAGTCAGTGGCTAAATTATGAACAAGTGTCTGGGACTCAGCCATGTCTGGGAGTCGTACCTGCAGTGGGAGGCGATGTAAAACGCAAATAGGAATAAGTGCAGACTTTGTACTATTAAAAAATCTGCATAAGAAATATAACTTGGTAGCAAATGTTTCAAATATATCGTCATGTTCTGCACTACATGCTTCAATCAGCCAGCAAACTAAGTTGGTCCAGCGAGTCTAATCCAACTCTAAAACCATGTTATGATGTGTCCAATTGGATCAGCCTCTGAACTACTAAGTAGAAAACTTGGTGATTCTTGGATTACAGACAATGACTCCTGTCCATGGCCTGTTACTTCACCCCACCTCCACCACTGTGTACACTGAGACTGGCACACACTTTAATTGAGTGGGAACTATGTTAAAAAGCCACTGAGCCTCCTGAGAAAGCCTATAAATGTACCCGGGGGAACCAGCCAAACCAAACCACCCAGAAACTACTGAAAGATATTGCATAAATATTAACTGGAGACAGAGACAGACACTTCCTATTTGTCAAAAAACTGCAAAACTGCTGGAGTCCAGTGATCCCAGTGTACTTATGAGGAAATGAGGATTGGGCCAGCTGATACTTTGATGACCAGCTATTTCTGCAGATATAAGTAAACAGACATCTCCTAAGCCCCCCCCCCACCACCACACACACACACACACACACCAGTATGTGCAGCCAGTCAAGATCCTCCTCCTTTAACTATAGCCACCTCAGCTTAATACCTTTGTAAAGCCTCCTCTCTCTTTCTTTCTGTTGCATCAACACAGCTTTAGCCAGTGTATGTTGAAGACAGATGGGGTTGATAGGATAACAGGTTAATATATACAAGTTTTGGTGGTGGTGGTGGTGGTGGTGTCACAGTGATCACAATAAATCACTAAGAAGATAATATTAATTCCAACTCAGAATATCAGAAATATCCCTTGTAGCACACAAGCTCATTGACCTGCTTAGTTCAGTGTAAACCCTCAAGTCGAAACAGTATCACATTTCTGTTTAGATCATTAAACCCTTCACTATCATCAAATGCTGGCCTGTGTGCCTAAACTCATCACACCAGAATGAATGCAAAACTTATGATGAGCCCCTATCAAAAATAATAAACGAGTGGAAATGTCACCCCGGAGACGAAGTGACCTTTCTATTTGTGGGTAAAAGAGGTTGACCTGCAGGGCCTGTGAATGATTTTACTCATTTCCTCTCTCAGCTGTTTCACAAACATTCTTCCTGTTATCATCTTGTTAATAACCCTGACACATCAGGATTTCCATGCCTTGTGTGATGATTAGGATTACAGTATGAAAATAATTAAATCACGCTGTCCAAAACAGACTGATAACACTCATCTGCCCCGTTGGGGAAATGATTTTACTCTGGAACATGTCAGCGACAGCAAGAACTGAATAAAGAAAAAGAAAGGAACTTAATACAAATGTGGCAACCAAATAAATTCTCAGCAAATAACTTCCCTCTCTTACAGAGATCGTCCGATGTTAAAAATGATAAAACATGTTCAGCTTGCAGCACAGACATTCTTTGTCTTGGCATTTTGTCACGCTGTGTATCTGAACCAGTTGATCATGTTCGAGTGAGCAAATGTGGAAGTTTGCTTTCTAGGTAGGAAAGGTCCTTGTCACTTTCATTAAGTTAAATGACATTTCCTACATAGCCTGACAAAGGCATATGCAGCTCATTTACTGACATTACTGAACTACCCCCAGTGTGCATAAATATGGGGAGAACAAACAATACAATAACATGAGTCTGTGGAGGAGGATTAAATAAACTCCTTCAACATCATCACTGATAGGTTTCACTGGTGACTCTTTGAAAACCTTCAGGAATCAGTTCTCAGTACAGCGTCTGCATCTTCAGCCACAATGTTCAACAGTTTGACAGACAAGTGGCTTTATACGACCATATTTGGAAAACAGGAAGCTCCATGGTTAGCGTCATGCCTAGTTCTTTACGAAGATATTCAGGCTTAACTCCCATTACCTCCTTACTACAGTCAGCGTGTCCTGAATGCAGCTTTTAACCAGTTTACTAATGCCCTTTAACACACAAATAAAGGTCTGCATTAAAAAGTATTCACACGTCATTCCAATAATGTACAGTAGACACGAGACCCAAACGTCGCCTTTTTCTTCAGTTAGTTCTTTAAAGAAGTGATGCAAATATAAGGGAAAAACGCGAATAACTTTCTGTATAATGTTTATTGGCCTAATAGAGAGGGAGTATTCAGGTTTTACTAGCACAAAGTGTATTTGAAGAACCTACGGGAAAAAAAGTAACAACATAATTCCTGTTCCTCAAACGGAGTTCAAAAGTTAGCAAACTGAGAGAGGGATGACAAGTGCACTACAGCATCACTCCTACCAAAACGACAGTCTACAGTAAATGTCATACTTACATAATATGAAGAAATTTGTGTTCAGGGGACCTTTGGATTTGGAGAGTTAGGGTTTGGAGCGGCCGGCGTTGACGAGGTACTCCAAAAACGAACAGTCCAAGTGACCCCCGTCAATTTCGCAGCCTTAACATTTAAACTGCGCACTGTTGCGTCAGGGTGGAGCTGCACGAGCTGACCCTCCTCCACCAGCAGCATCTATCAGCGGGGCAGGAGGCAGAGGACATGCGCACTGCGGACACCGGCGGGTTAACTGAGCTATGATATGAATGGGGAGGCGCTGGATAGTGTAGAGTCCTGCTGATAAAAAGATAGAGGACTAAAAACGGTAAACCTGTAAAGAAGGAAAGTATGTGACTTCTTCATCTTAGTGGACTGGAACATACACAATGACATAACGTGTTTGTGGGTAAACAAATTAGAAATATGACAGTGGATTTATTTGTGGATAAATTTATCACGTACCTTCAATTTTTGGTTCTGTATACTAATTAATATTCCCACTTCCCATTAAAATCCCTGCATGCAAAATTCTACTTATACAGTGAGTTAGTCCAGTGGTTCCTAAAATAAGGGCCCGGCCCCCAAAGATGGTCACAAAATAAATCTGTGTGGTCGTGAAATGATTAATGGGGTGGAAAGACAAAACAAAACAAAACAAAAACGTTCTGCCACATATTTTTTTTGTGTTTGTATTTATAGTTTGGACTTTTCTCTAATTGTTGTTTTTTTGTGAAATACCAAAGAGTTTTACTTCATTTAAATGAAACTATCTGAAAAGTTTGGACGGAAATGTCTCTTTGATGAAGTAGCTAACAACTCACAGACATCTGAAACATGACGACAAGACCCAGCTAGACACTGCTGTTTTATAGGGGATCACAAGCCAATAAGGCTTTGAATCAACATTTTGGATTTTTAACTAGATATTTTATTTTATAGGCTTATTATCTTCATTATGTAGTGAAGTAGCCTACATTTTAGCATCAGTAATAAACCTTTATTTGCAATAGATCTTTCTCACAGAAGACAGTTTGACTTGTACAGTGGTTGAAAAAACACAGGTGTGAATAGGGTTTTATTGTACACATCTCATTTCATAGGTGAGGTTTATGATTCCTACAAGTTTTGTAGACCTCATCAGAAACTGTATCTGGTGCATACTGTATTTTCAATTATGTTGGCATGTCCAGGAACACAGTTTACAACATCCCAGTTAAAATACTGAGTAAACAGATGAAAAGGTATCACAATAATATGATGGAGCCGCAACTGGTTACAGTCCCACACCGTGTAGGGTTGGGTCTTACTCCTCATAAGGCAAACCAGTTGTCCCCAGCACAGGAATCCCCTTTTACTGTAACCGCTCCAGAGAGGTTTCCCCCCCAAATACACATAAGTCATAGTTCCCATAATGAATGTGAGTTTTTTGGTGTGAGTGTGTGCGTGTGTACATCCCACACAAGTGTATTCTCTCATTACGCACATTGCATTCCACTATCACAAACAGGCCTGCCCCCTCCATCCCTCTCTCGCTGCATCCCTCCTGTTTCCAGCTTCTTTCCAATGGAACTTCCTATATAAGGACACTGTTCTATTTGCTCCAATAAATCAAGCTGCCGGTCGATAGCTGGGTCTGTTTTGTCCCAGAGAGGCACAGCACTGCACTGGTGTGTGTGTGTGTGTGTGTGTGAAACCTGATGATAGACCAAAGACCAGCATGGAGGACCTCTGGGCTACCTCTGGCCAACATCAAGAAGGTGGGGCCAGCATTCATGAAGGAGTAACTGGGGTTGAAAAACTCAGGGGAGACAGGGTGAGAGAGACAAGGCAGAGGGAGGCAACGAAGAACAAGATGAAGAAGATGAAGAAGAGGAGGAGGAGGAGGAGTGGGAAGGAAAGCAGCAGATACACTGAACAGAGAGGTTGCAGTATGTGCCATATAAGGACAGGGGGTCTGTACGGAATCTCTGCAGCTTTCTGTGTAACTATCAAAGTCTAGCACAAGCAAGCACCCCGAGTCCCAGTGACTAAATATGGTCCAGCAGCAATAGCATTGTTCAAACAAACAAAGTTGCTTCTATGGAAATAAGTCTTATTATTTACTTGTAGTTAGCTGTGGCAGATAAATAGTTTATAGCTTATCAATCTAAGGTATGCCAAGGTAAGAAAGGAATATCTGCTGTCAGAGGGGGACTACACAGTATACTGTATATCTGTCTTGGTATTGCTGAAGAGAGAGGTATGAATGATACAGTTTGCAGATTCATGCTCTCGACTTGGTTAAATACAGACAGTCTATGTGCTGACCTCTGCATTGTCGTTCATATTCTAAACTCCGATTTGCTCTTTATGTCGCTCCCCACACTCCAAGACTGCTGTCAGCGAAAAGGTCACTTCTATATTTCTCTTTTAGCATGATGTACGTATGTGATCCATGTAAGGAGAAGGGAGGGCTGCCCTCTTCTGCCTAAAAACTTGAAGGGTTCACATGGAAGCTCGGAGGCACTGTGTGCTGAAAAAATAAGTTTGTGCTAAATTTTGGCCATAGCATTCATCCTCCCCCACTTCTCTGAGACAAAGAATAATGTCGGAATGATTCCTCAGAGCAATTCATAAACCTGTGAAAAGTCTGCAGTGACAAGGAGGAGAGGAGGTGGTGGGAGTGAACGTGGATAAAAACTCTAAGTGAGGGATGGCGAACTCTAAGTGTTACTCATAGTGAAGCCCATTTGAAAACAGATTTAAACTGACAATCCATCCTTAATAAAATCACAATCTGTGTTTTACGTAAAATTACACAATTTCATTTTAGCTTACACAGCAAATGACTGAAGTTGCAGGACTCACATTTATACACTAAACCAGCCATGAAGACAAGAACAGTTCATGGAATATGTGTAGACTGTCTGCAGACATCTTTTACATACAATTTGTTTAATGTTTTTTCGGCACCCTCGTGTCCATAGATGGTCATCTGTTGGAGAGAAAATATGTTTATGGATATGTCTGACCCTCTAGGAATGCCATTGCTTTCTAATTTGAGCCCGGGGGCAAACATCAGTTTGCTCTGCTGCAGTCAAAAGACCACTGCGTTCAATACTATTTATACAGCTGTCTCTTTAACACACAACTCATTTATACAGTGGAAGAGAAATGCTACCTATTACAGGGCAAACTGCCAAATGAACAATCATGTGCCACTGTTCAACTTCCTCCGCTTATATAGCCTTTTTCAAGAGAACACTTGTATCTGGTGCCAATAAACTAGGCTCCTCAGGGCCACAGCCTTTAAGGGCGAATAAGGTTTGCTCCCAGGAAGCAATGTAAATTCAGACTGTTCCAGATGATGTACTAAGCAACACATTATCATTTCTAAAGGGGTTGACAGGCAATGAAGTAGGACACTTCACTACATCTTGTTGTACAAACTACACTGAAGGTAAATGGCTACATTTCATTTTTGCAGCTACTCACTCCATCAGAGACAACTGGCTAAATTCAGAAAAAACAAAACACAAAACAAAACACAGTGTGCTCAATATTATGACCTCATTCTTTCAATGTACTAATCTGAGTGCTATGATCTCACCTATCAAAGTCTTCTCTACAATCAAGAATGAGAGATCAGGATACGTTAGAGGAGACGGGATAAATAAACCTTTAAAGCCCAAAATACTTTAGACAGGGATTAGGTTAGAGATGGTGGAAGAGGTGAAACTTAATAATCAGTCTGAAAAAGAAATGGCTGGCTCCGTAGATAATCAGTTCCAGAAACTAGGGGCTTTAAGTCGTGTGAGATAAGAAATCGTAAGTTCCCTTAAATGGTGAGAGAGGAAGTGAGATGCAAAAAGTATGTGCTTGTTGCAGTAGTTGTTTGCATGTCCAGCACAGAGTCTGGGATACATATGGTGCTTGTTTTTTCTGTGTCTTGTTGTTTTTTTTATTGTGTACGTATGTTTGATTAAAGCTGTTGGTTTCTGTATGACTTACAGAAGTCAAAGGGAGGGCCCTTGTTAGCCTGCTGCTAGATTTATATGATTTTATTCTTGCATTGTAGGATTGCATAGTATCATGGTGTTCCTAAGGACTCCCCTGCTACACCGAAAAGTCTGGAGGCTGTGTCCTTCAACTCAGCATAAACATGTGGATTATCTGCTGCATGAGACCAAGATAAGACATCTTAATGATATGAGGTATCTGACTATACAGACAACACGGATGAAGTAGCATCAGTAAATGCTGTACATTTCTGGCTGACTCAAGACGAGGGTGCATGGGCAACATGGGTGGGTCTGGGTGCACAGAATGACACAATGAGTGCCAAAAACTTAAGACAATCACAGGAAAGTCAGTGAAAGGGAATTTGGTAGACTTTCAGGTGCAGATTACTCAGCACTATTTAAACTATCCTGTGATGAAAAGTCCACAAAGCCAGTGCTCAGAAGTACATACTGTACTTGCATATACACTTCTGATTACAAACAACAAATCTCACATGTGAAGGAGCGTTTGAAGATTTCTAAAACTCCATATCTTCAAATAGTTGAAGTAACATATTGTAAGCTTGAATTAGAGTGCATTTGTTGTGGTCTGTCCTGTATTTATGACCCTTGATAACTCCATCTATACATTAAGGACTGACAGTGAGAAAATGGAAATACAGTTTTAGTGTTAGAGAAGCAGCAATCAGGCTACAGCAGCTTAAGACACAGTGTCACTATTTATCCTCTGGCACTAACAGTCTTCAGCCTTATCTGTGGTGATACTGCCACCATGTGTTACCCAATAAAAACAGCACTTCTGCAAATGATTTTGATTCAATGTAGTGTATAAATATAAAACATTTATTTTTACCGGTTAAAGGACAATATAAAAGTAGCAAACATTTGCAAATTAAAATAGAGAAGACACTAAGGAATGGTAAAGCCAGATATTAAAATCAGAATATGACAAGGCCATCTGGGGTCATTTGGCGACTTAAAAAAGGCATTACAAATGCTTTTAAGCATTCATCTTCATCTTAGCAGAATTTCTATACTCAGATACAAATACTCTCAGGTGAAAACAAAGTGAAATGTATGGACAAGAAGATTATGTCACTAAGTTCACTGGGATGCTGCATCATGTGTTGGAGTGTCTTTGTATCTTTTTAGTCCATGCGGCGCTACTACTCAGCGCATTGTCAGTTTTTAGACATCAGGTCCAGGTACTGTGTTGCTGGCGGTGGGAGCAGTTGGCAGGGAGACACCCCGCAGAAACACCTTCCCTCCATTATCACTACTGTTCAGGAAGTGGGACACTAAGCCATAAAGAAGAGGTCTGGAAAGTAAAATATGAGGGGAAAAAACTGTGTAATTAACATTTTAGCATTTTTCTTTCTTTTTTTAGCTTCTTTTTTTTTTTTTTTTTTTTTTTTTTTTTTAGCAAAGGCAGACAGAGAGAAATGGGTTGACTGATAAGGCCCTGGACCAGAATTAAACCCAGGTATTAATGGCTACATTAGTACATGGTCTATTCAAGTATTTTAATTATGTGTTTTTCAGTCTCCATTCCTGGTACACTGAGATAAGTGACAGGAAAAGACACAGAGTGATATGCAAGTGACACAAGCCAGGCAACAATCCCTGATCCATCTGCTGAGCCATGTGTGCTAAACTAATATCCCCCAGAGAAATGGAATCTTTCACAACATGTATACAGGTTGTAGTTGTTTTTCCAAAGCAGTCAGGACAAGCTGAAACTATTCAAATTCTCTACAGAGATGAATCACATTTATTACCCAATAATGGATCATACCCCCCAAGAGTTCAGTAAATCTTTGAACAGTGTGTTGGATAGCAGACTGTACAGCTATTTCCCAAATCCTGGCTTACTCACTTACACAGACTTGGAGCTTGTATCCTCTGCGACTTTTAGCTCATTCGCCAAGAACTGTCTGTCCAGGGGATCTTCAGGCTGGCCCGACTCTGTAAAAACAAACAGTGCTGAGTTTAGAAGTAGGACACTGGCATCTGAAAATATTGTTCAAGTGTAAAACTTTTGTTTTCACATGGAAACATTTCTTCAAGAAAAACTGGCACTGCTTCACTCATTAAGCGATCAATCCAGTAGATTCTGAGAGGGGATAATCCAAGAGTACATAGTATTTTCAGCAGTGTGCAAATATTAATCAACATAACCATCTTTGTACTGTTAGCAAATATGGTGCATCAGTACATCACGAATTTGTTGGGACGTTATCCTCCAGTTTGTGAAAACTCGAGTTGTTCTACGACTTTAATTTTTCCACCGACCTGCTGTCAGCACTGACGCTGTGTATCTGTACTTGTTGAACTCCAGGTACTCCCGGATGAGCTCGTTGATGAGCAGGTTTTCGTGGGTCAGGGGGGGGCGAGGTTCTCGCTGATCGTCCAGGGCACTGAACACCTCTGCCCGGATACGAGCCTTCAGCTGGCCCAGCACACCACGGGACTCCAGCGTTTCCCTCACGGCTAAAATATTCACATTGTATATGTAGATTATCACAATAATTACATAGGTTAAGAGGAAGATTACCTTTTTTTAAAAAGGCCAGTTAATTCAGCTAACGTTTGTCCTGATCGACGGTCTTTTCCAGACATCAGCCAAACTCCACTGACTAATTTGAGAATTTAATAAGCCCTCAGCAATTCTCCAAGCTACGTACCTCTTCAAATATGATGTATAGTCTCTTCCGAATCATTACAGACTACTCTTCAAATCGGGATGTATATGAATCACTAAGCATGATTTAAATGTAGTATGTATCACAATTTCACCACAAACGACTTCGGTCCAAAAGCCACCAAGCTAACTATCATTAACGTTAGCTAACGTTAGCTAGCAACTGTAGCTAACCTTTGTGAACAGTGGGAAATACATAATAATTTGTTCTTGTGTGATTTGTATAACGTCTTTAGTTGCGCCGAATTGCAATGTAGATTTTAATAACAGAGAAAGTTATGAGGCGTTTAAGGCTTGCGTTTGCCTCACATTTAGGTCCACCTCGGTTAGCTAAGTGTCAAATATTTGAATGGAGACTCATAACCGAGGGCATCATGTAGTCGTACCTAGCCAGTGTTAGTAGCTGTGGACTGACATGTGCAGTGATTTGGTCTGTCGTTTATTTACTCTTGTTTAATTTAAGAGAGTAATAAGTAGTTCAATAACAAAATCAGTAAGGACAGTGAGCGCTTACCGCACTTCAGTTCAGTGATGGTCGCCATTGCAAGAAGTGTAAACAAACGGCAGAGTGCTGCTGTTCACACCACAGACTTCCTGCCATCTAGTGACAGGAGTTTAGTAAGTGGCTCATGTGATCCCCACAGTCCCCACGGTATGTTGTGAAATGAGTTTCATTTCTTTGTACGGGCGTACTCAATGCATCTTCCACCATATTAATGCAACATATCTGATTAGTATAATATGGATCGTTATTAAGATTACATTAACATGAGGATCAACACTGTTTCAGTTCTAAAGTGTGATCGTTGGACGAAGTCCCCCTCCACTGTTTAGCTCATTGTTGCTTGATTAGGATGTATTAGCTTCAGTTTGCAGGAATATGTGCAGAGTTTGCAGTTAATTAATTAATTAGCTAATTAAACACAAATTATTATATTAAAGGAAAGGTTTTCTCTGTCTAAAATGTTTTTGGAAGGCATCGTTACGCTAATTCTATGTGCGATACCATCCCTGGTTCCATATATCAAAATATGGGCATTCATACTACTTCATACCACAGGCTACTATGAGTTTTGGATTACCACTAATACAAAAGTGAAATTGTCAGCTAAACAGTCACAACAGTCAAATGTGCAGTCATTTCAACTTGCTTTGGTCACTCCTGCTTTGGTACTGGTTTCAATACATTTCTATTTTATGTTTAAATATGTATGTTTAGCCTAAGTGTGCTTCTGTATTTTAGTACCACACTCCCATAAAAAGATATGAATTCAAGCATGACTACAGATTCAAATAAACTTTATTTATCCAGCATGATGTATGGAACAAGACAGTACATTAACAGTAAATGGTCAGTGAAAAATGAACAAGCTTGTTATAAAAAGTATAAATATAATACAATCCTCAGAATTTTAAGGACACTTAATACATTTTGTCATTTGACATAAATAAACTATAGGGTCTCTCTTAGAATATATTGTCTAAACCAGTAAGACAAAACAGTAAATGCCTCTTCTCTTTGAAAAGTTCATAGGGTTCTTTCTTTGAATTGAGAGTAAAGGTCAACATGGACTATATACAGTTTGTCATGTCAGCACCAAAAAAACAATACAGATTTTTTTCCTCTCTGTATATGTATGTGTGTATGGCCTGAGTTTGTGTGGTGAAGGCAGAGGCAATCACACAGAGATTTATCACCATTGTTTTGAAGAGCCATTCTCTTCATTCATGGTGGTTTTCACTACCGGCGTCAGGTTAAATCCGACTAGCAAGGTCTCTATTGACTTTTTTTTATATGTTTACTTTGACAGAAATAAACAACAGCCACAACATAGTTGGACGGGTGCTAATGTCTTGGCTCACTTCAATGTTTTCCTCTTTTTCTCTGACATATAAAAACTCCAAATTGGCTGCTTCAAGCTCCGATTTTGAAGGCTGCGAAAACCTCACTTCCCCTGTGTTTGCCAAGGTGAACCTTTTGAAGGTCAGTGTGTCAGAGTATTTCCTGTCCCAGTTTCTGGGCCAAGACGGCAAAGTAGGTTTCTGTCAGTTTACAATTACAAAATCGACTCTTTTTTGTATACAAGGCTAAGAAAAGAATGAGTAAACATCAATATTTAAGCCTGAGAGAACATCAAAAACATGTCATGTGTTTTATAAACACTTACAAAAACTACAAAAATAATATAGCTCCCATTCAAAAAGAGAATGAAAATCCTTAAGATCTGTAGTACTCTTCCATTCCAGCCTTTGGCTTAATCCTTTCACGGAATAAACTGACTCCACTACTCTATATACAATATTTATAGCTTGGAGACTCTCAACAATTCACTGTAACTTTCTTTGAATGTTCATCATTTGAGGTTAACAATGTCTTTTCCTGACTTAGGACAGCGTGTCTCTGTGTGTTAAAAAAAACCAACAAATACTGTAGGGACTGCATCAGCAGCTGCTCTTGAGATTCATCAACAATGCCCTTGTGGGGAGGTGTTTTGAGCTGCCATAAATCTTGGAATGGCCCGATTTAACATGTGTTGGAGAACCACACAAATAAGGTGCCACATCTGTACACCAGGTCAGCAACTCTGCCCAGCAACGACTTAGACCAGCCCAGCCTCCCGGCACATTCGGTAGAACTGTCCCCGTTGTGCAATGAGGTTGGTTGGAGAGTCCATCTCGGAAATGTGGCCTCTGTCCATTACGATCACTCTGTGAACGAAAAAGGAAAAGAGGTTTTAGTTTCAGTATTTTTTTAATTACTGCAGCAGTAAATCCTCACATTTGAGAAGCTGCAGCCATCAAATATTTGGTATTTTTACTTGTTGTCATTGGTCAGTTTTCTGTCAGTCAACTAAATACGTAATTGACAGTGTAGAGGATTATAACGTACCTAGTGTAGTCCATGATAGTGTTAAGGCGGTGAGCAATGGTCAGGACAGTGCAGTCTTCAAACTGTGTGCGGATTGTGGACTGGATGAGTGTGTCTGTCTCCAGATCCACAGCAGCCGTCGCCTCATCCAAAACCAGGATCTTGGTTTTCCTCAGCAAGGCTCTGGCAAGGCACACCAGCTGGCGCTGCCCCAGACTATACAGACAAAGGAGAGTTGGAGAGGTGTAGGTATCCTGGGGCTTTGTGTAGATATCTCTATAATAATTTATTGCTGACTGACTAGGCAAGACAATGGCTGGCAGTTTATCTGCATTGCAACGTGGCAAATCATTGTACTTGTGTACCTGAGGTTTTCTCCTCCCTCTGAGCATTCATGGTTCAGTTTGTCAGGCAGATTGGAAACAAAGTTTTTGAGGTGGGCAAGCTCTAGTGAACTCCACACCTCTTCATCTGTGTAGGTGTCAAAGGGGTCAAGGTTCATCCGGAGGGAGCCTGAGAACAGCACAGGGTCCTGGGAGAGAGGACAGCAGCTGTTATTCAACACTGAACTGTCCAGATTGGTAACAGGATTATTACAATTTAGAATGGCTTATTTTAGATTGGATACGGGTTGAAACTATTGCAAACAGTTTATGTGATGAAAGCCAGGGCTCAGTTTCTGTTATTACAACTGTTGTACCTGAGGAATGATAGTAATGCGTGATCTGAGGTCATGGAGTCCAATGTCTTCGATGTTAACTCCATCTATAAAGATCTTTCCCTTTGCTGCCTCTAAGATCCTGAAGATTCCCAGGGCAAGTGAGGACTTCCCTGCTCCTGTTCGACCCACAATGCCAACCTATGAAGAGAGGTTTTTAGTCAGATAATGCTGTAATTTAAGCATTTAAGTGATCCAGGATTAGACTGGTGAAGATTGCAAACATTGTTTTGGATCACACAAAATGACTCACCTTCTCTCTTTCACGAATATGCAAGGTAATGCCTTTCAGAGCCAACTCAAGGCCTTTACGGTACTGCAGCCCATAGTCCTGGAACTCTATAGTGCCTTTCTGGGGCCAGGCCGTGGGCAAGGAGCTGCCTTCTATAGTCCAGCTGGCCTAAATGAGACGAATAACAAAGGATGAGCAGAGAACAAAAAAGTCCTCCTCCTGTACAGTGTTGGATTTACTGTCCTAAGCAGTGATTTTCTGTGTGTGTGTATTGTGGGAAAACTGACCTCTTTAGCAGTCTCAGCATACTCATTGACTCTCTCCACAGACACAATGTTATTTTCTACATCGGTCCAGGATCTCACAATCCAGCTCAAGATTCCAGTCACCTGCAATATACAAGGCAAGGAGGTTTACTTTAAATAATTTTTATATTTTCTGCACTGAAGATGCATTTGCTGATTGAGCAAAGCAAATGCCTTTATATTTCACTTTTTCCAGTTAATCCTCTAATTGCCATGTGCCACATGCAGCTGGAGCTAATTCCCATGACGCTGTGTGGTGCATGAAAATGACTGGGTACTGGGACATCTCCAGTACTTGTAGTGATTGTGTGTGTGGGTAGAGACTCTTACCTGGAGGGAGTGTGACACAGCCAAACCAACGATGCCCGGGCTCAGAGTGCTTTTTCCCATCACAGAGAGTATGGCAGCAGCTAAGACCACACCATTACCGACAAACTCCAGATTGACTGCCAGCCACCTGTGGATGTAACACTGATGTGTTAGCTGTGTGCCGGCGAGTTCCAAAATGTGATTGGAGTTACTAAAGCCAGATGTAGTTTTCTTTAAACATGTAGCATTACTGGTAATTCTTAGTGCTATGAATCATGACCATCCCCCATCAACTAACAAGCAAATGAATGTTATGAATTAAGTTAAAGCACTTTATAATTATCACATATCATCTCACCGGGTGGCCACAAATCGGGGGAAGTAGGAGGTCTGATTGAAGTCGACCCTCTCATTGGCCTGCAGAATGAACCTGGACTGCTCCCCAAAGGCCCGGATGACGCTGGCACCCTGCACGGTCTCATTGAAGTGGGTGTAAATCGGCGAGCGGCTCACAGCTTCCAGCCTGCGCAGCTGACAGGATGTGGCAACAGTAGAAGCTCTGTAGCCCACAGTGGAAAAGTAAAACACCAGCTTTAATGAGTGAAACCAAGCAGGAGCGCTGAGGGCTTTCCCATAATTCATAGTGAATGCGTGTAACATCTATGTCAGCAGGTGGGAAATAAAATACAAGTGAATGGCAAAATCAGCAGGGTTGGTTTTGGAGCCCAGAGCTTTCCATTAACATACAGGTAATGGAACCCAGCTTTTGCTACGCCACCAAGAAAAAATAAGATCAAAGTCATCAGTGGTGAGTTTAAATGTCATGGGGGGAAAATGTACCTGGACAAAGGCGTATAGGAAAGCGAGAGGCAGGATGATCACGGCTGCAAAAGGTGTTGCCATCAGCACAATGATGCAGACCTCCATGAGTTTAAAGACGTAGCTCAGCATCATTTTCAAACCATCGGGCACCATGCAGTCAATGGCATCAATCTCTTTGGCAAAGCGGTTGAGCAAGTTGCCACTGGGCGTGGACTCAAAGAAAGACATTGGAGAGCGCAGCACATTGATCAGCAGGTCCATGTGCAAGTGGCGAGAGGCGATGATGCCACAGATGGAGATGGCAACGGTTGTGCCAAAGATAGCGATACCTGAACAGAGGGGAGAGACGTTTGATCAAATCAGACTCAAATATGAACAAACCAATGTGAACCATTCAAGACATTTGTAGTGTTTGTCCATGAGGAATCATAAAATTAACTGACCTTGCGCAAAGCCTAGAGCTCCAAACACAGTCAGTTTCAGGTCTGTATCAATCTGGGTGCCGTTAACAACAGGGTCATCAGCCCACATGCTGAGCCAGTAGTTGTAGGCCAATGAGGCGCCCTGCTGAAAGGCATACAGGAAGACGATGGGAATGATGATGGCCAGCCCGATGGTCTTGAAGTACTTCTTGTACATCTCCAGCCTCACCTGTTGTAGAAAAACATAAAAAATACCAGTCAGTCTCGGATGGTTTGTCAATATGAGTATCAATAATTTTAGATTTTAGATTTATGTTCATTCAACCTGCAATAATAATAATTTTTGGCCACTTAGGGTCAAAGGAAACAAGATGTAAACAAAACACTGATATCATCACCTTTAAAGGTGGTATGGTGAACTAGCAAATAGCTTCCTGTTCAGACAAATATGGAACAACAACATCATTCATTTAATGTCACATCTCTGGTCACCAAATAAATGGAAGTCTAATATTCTCTCTGTTTTGGTCTCTACCAGGTTCTGAGGGGAAAATCTGTCTCTTTAGTTGTTATATTCTGTATTCACCAGCTATTTGCTAACCCTTTTATTTTGTTTTTTTGTGCTGAGCATGTAGTGTAGAGCAGGGTTTTAGGGCTTTTTCACTGAAAACAGCTGCAACCAAAAACAACACTATGAGAGCTATGACAGTAAATGAAAACATTAAAGTTGCGGCTTGGAAGATCAAAACAATGAGCTAAGGGAAGCTGAGGGGAGCCGGGTGAAGAGGGAGGGGGACTGCAGAGTTTGATGTGGGTGCACCACAAGTGACCCCTTGTACATACAAGTAGTCATTTGATCCATATGTTAAAATGAAAATATTGATTACAGCAGCTTTAAAAAGTTAAATGTGTGAATGGGAGGACCACTGATGCCTAATTTCACACCATTAAAAGTGAAGTCAAAAGCCATTTTCAGACTTACCCTTCCAGTGCGGGCCTTGTCAACGACAGTCAGTTTGCCCAAATCCTCTGGTACCTGTTCCTGGTCTGTTTCAGACACAGGCTCCATATTCTGCAGGTTAGTATTAGTGGTGTCACCCCTGGAGAATATGGTGAGGCCAAAGGTCAGTCAAGAAGATGCTTGGGATGCCACATGTCTTTATGACCGTTTACATATTTGTTCACGTACCCAATGAGTTGCTCCTGTGACAGGTCTCTGGAGAATGGCATGAAGTCGACCATACTGAGACGAGCGTTGGACCTCCTGGAACCAGCTATAAGAAAAAGATATGTTACTTGCACGTGAAAGCACTAACTTACAAAAGCTAAAATAAACAGAACAGTTTCTTAGGAAATTACAGCTGAAATGTTTCCTCACCTCTTTGTATGGCACTCTCTTTTCGCTCTGTGCTGGCGAAAGTGTGAATGAAGTCAGCAAACGCACCATGGCGGCTGAGAAGCTCCTGGTAGGAGCCACTCTCTGTGATTTCTCCATCTACCAGGACGAGGATGAGGTCAGCCTGTGGCAGGAAGCTCATCCCATGGGTCACCAGGATGCGGGTCTGTATAGCAAGCCACACAAGTCAGAAAAATAGGATGTAAGCACAATCCAACACTAAATTGAGGCTTTCTTAAAAACAAAAGTGTCAGCAAAGTGGTGGTTTCCATATTATGATAACAATAGCACAGGTCACATGCTTGTAAGTGGTTTAGGTGTCATAAAACCATATTTTGGCTCTTTGCAGCTGAATTGAAAAGGCTAAATTGCACTTGGCAGGTTTTGTTACATGTTACGTTACCTTGTCTCTAAGGACTCCTTTAGGTCCAATGACTTTGTCAAAGATGTGCTGACCCACATGCGCATCAACAGCAGACAGCGGATCATCCAGCAGGTATACATCAGCCTTCCTGTAGACAGCTCTAGCCAGGCTCACCCTCTGCTTCTGCCCACCTGAGAGGTTCAGTCCCTGAATGGACAAGATTATTAGAAAATTCAGACATATGACAAGAAAGAATTTAAAATAATTTACACATATTTCAAAAGTGCAAAAGTTTCCATACCTTCTCTCCAATTTCTGTGGCATCTCCAGCAGGAAGGATGTCCAGGTCAGGCAGCAGAGCACAGGCCTCAAGCACACGATGATACCATGTTTTCAGCTTCTCACGGCCAAATATGATGTTGTCTTGAACTGTGGCGTTCTGGATCCAGGCTTGCTGGGGCACATACGCCACAGAGCCCTGTGAAAACAGAAGTCAAAAGAGACTGTCAATATTTATTAAATGTAAACCGCAAACTACGAATAGATCTCAGCACATGGAACATAAGCTCGGTACCTTGACAGTGACTTGACCACTTCTTTTCTCTGTTTCACCGAGCATGGCGGACAACAAAGAGGACTTTCCACTGCCCACATGTCCCACCACCAGCAACAAGGGAACCACGTGGCACACGGACGCTGATCCTGTCAACAAAGGGATGAATTGTCCAGTAAGTCCCTCTTGATATGACTGTACATTTGGTTTTCTGTGTTCTTAAAATAACTCATACCTTTTAAGACATGGAGGGCCTTCTGCAGACCAGCTGAAAGTGCCATTTTCTATCATCACGTCTTCCCCATCTAAATAAAAAAAGATAAACTGAGTGAAGTGAACAAAACCAGTGATAAACACTGAAGACGGAACACTTTCTTTCAACCTGACAAACAAACTTTCAAAACAAAATTCCCCCTTGAAGTTTCAGAGTGCAGTCGGAGCATAATTACAAGTGAATTTGCTTAATCATACAAAATATGGTACTGTTGCTTTTTCACAAGCTGTCTTAGGAAGTGTTGACAGATTACAGACAGAGGAGTGCAGTAATTTTTTATTTCTCTATGAATCATCTGTCTGAATTCATGCTGTGATTTATGTTCGACCACTAAATGGGAACATCCTATAATTACCATGTCTACCAGTCAGACCGGGACCCAGGAAGTGACAGTGCACATGATCCATACAAGGCTGTGGTACTCCACAGTTATAAACAACAAAATCTTGTGGGCTGCTCACATTGATTATGACAGCCTATGATTTCAGGCAGTATGGGAACCCAAGTGGGAAAATTTGTGAAATTAAACCGTACATTATAGTAGTTTATTCATTTAGTGTAATAATTTAAACATGGGTGGGGCTCTTACCAGAACTCAATGGAGCCTTTGAGACATTGTCCACTTTCAGTTCTTCTGAGCACAGGTATTTTCCCAGACGTCTCAGTGAAACCACAGCCTGAAACAGAGTTGGTGGTTAGTTAACTGACCTATATCCAACACTTGGAACCATGAAAAAATACCTCATCAGAAAAAATATGAGAAAATATCTCAGAGCAGTCATGAGTATTAATGTGAGATGTCACCTACCTGCATGGTTGTGCTTATGGCAAATGGCAGCTGACTAAGTGGGGTCTTCAGGATGTTGATCAGTGCCATTGAGACGAAAACCTTCTGTGCATCTAGAACGTTCCTGTCATCCAGCATCACGTAGACTCCAAACATGGCAAAGGCAATCTGCAGGGAAAGAAAAGATTCCAAATCTTACCTTTACAGGCAGAATTTAATTTGATGGATGGTCTTTATTGCCACAATTAAAAGGATGAGGCTGGCGTCATTCTAAAAATTCTAATTGTCAATGTATCCCATGAAAATACCAAAATCACCAACAGAGCATTAGTCTGTCTCTCAGTACTTTCTGACTTCTCCATCCTGCCAATGGCACTCAGCCCTAAGTCCATTTGTTGCTGCTGAAGACATAAATCTTTAAGACAGTCTCTTTTTTTGTTGTTACAGTGACAAATATTTCAACAATTATTGAAGAGATCAACATAACATTTGGCACAGACATTCATGGTGCCCAGAGGATGAATTATAATGACTTTGGTGACCCCCCGTTGGATTCCAAGATGTTCATGTTCCCTTAAGGATAAACTTCAAAACTCTGGTTATCTGCTGCTTTAATCTAGCACCAGTATCAGGACAAAATTTAAGTACTTTGGTTTATGACATTCCCTTTAGCCCAAGCTTTAGTCTGTATGTAGTGCTAATTAGCAAATGTTAGCATGCTAAACCAACATGGTGAACATGTTGAAATTATACCTCCTAAACATCAGCATCTAATGTTAGAATTTAGCTTAGCATATCTGTATAGTCTGGTGGAATTTCTTGAATCAACTTTTGAATTAGCCGTTCTATTAGTAGCTATTTCAGTTTAAGGTTCTTACCAGGAAAGAAGATGAGTTGAAGGATGCAATGGAGATGGAATAAAGGATCTGAGACTTTTTTAGGGCCTTTAGCTCCTTTTCTCTGTAGCCCAAAACCTGCTCCAGGAAGGCCTTCTCCCAGGCATAAAACTTCAAGATCTTTATTCCATTCAGGATCTCGTTCATCAGTCTGATGCGGCCATCCATGAACTTCATCTGGATCTCCTGTTGACCAGACCAAGAATGTTTTTTTTCCTTCTTTTTTTATTTTGTTATTAAAAAAATCCTAAACTGAAACTGGGGCACAGTGGAAAGGCAATTACCAGACCAAAACAAATACATACATTTGTGAACATGGGTTTGTCTGCTCTTGTTACAGCTGTAGTAGTTTTCCTGAACATCACAGAACTTGTTTAATTTGGTAAGAATTTATTGCTTGTTACATTTTGGTGATTTTTATGACAAGGAAACAACAAAGGGCCAGGAATGCGGTCACTGCATTGAAGCCTAAGTTCGATTAAATTGGCATCCAAATTTACAGATCCGTCTGTTGTTTTTCCAAAGAAATGAAAAAATATGTCTTCCTACTGCCCACCCTTTCCTGTCATTGTTTTTGAAACTCGTTATATAGGGCAGACATCAAAAGGACAAGAGAGAATGTATCATCCAGGCCAAACACCCACACAGCTCTTCAGCCACTATCTAAACCAGCTGTGGCATCCCTGACCTAACATGCCAGATGTCAGGGCTACTGGAGTGAAAGTATAAAGGATTCCTGTAACAGGCTTTACCTGCAGCTTGCTTCTTTTCTTCGCAATGAATCCGTTGAGTGGAAAAATAAGGATTACTGTGGCAATTCCTGCCAAAGCTGATGGGCCAAGATGCTGCATAAAAGAAAGGATAAAACCGTGTCACAGGCTGTTCAATTAAGTTCCAATTGTGCATGAATGGGAGGCATTGTGAAAATACTACTTTTCAACATACCTGCCAGAGAAAGAAGAGACAAAGAGCAATCTCAATAGGAGCCAGCCAGACAGCATTGAAGTACACCACAAAGTCCATGAGCTTCTGAGTGTCTGCTGAAACCAGATTCACAATCTCGCCCACAGTGCAAGTCCTCCTGGCAGCACTGTTTATCACCAGAGACTGGGATTGACAACAAAAGAGACAAAGACATTTAGCCCTCAGTGCACTGTGTACAATATAATTTTAAACCCTCGTAAAGATTTCAGACGATCATTCGTCTTAGGTAAAAGCTGTTAATCACAAGCTGTGTACTGTTTTCCAGTCTGGAAGCAATGCAGGCTTTTGTCTTTGCCATTTAAGACATAATTTATGTTGTGTCTAGAGGTTAGCGACTACATGTCCGTGGATGCAGATTAACCCACCTTCCTGTAAACCAAGCCCATAACAGCTGTCTTCACCCTCATTCCCACTGTGAAGCAAGTGTACATGTACTGATGGTTGAAGAGGGACTGGAGGCAAGAGAGCAGGAACATGAGAGTTGCATAGAAGTAGCCTTTCCACAGCGGAGCGTCTTCGTCTCTCATGAAACCCAGGAGAAGACTGTGGTGGAAGATAAGCAGAGGATTAATACAGAATTACCTGTAGCTTTTTTGTTTGACCACAGTGCACTTAAAGGTCATGACTATACTGCATCAAACCCCCACATCTTGTTAGACTTTTTCCCTGGAAAGAAGCAATTGATACAAATCAAAGCAGAGACTGCCAGATTTTTACCCTGTCAACATGATTTTTTTTAGTGTGTTTATTCATTCAGTCTTGTATTATTTGACTTTCACTGTGTGCCTTAAGCCAGTGGCCTTGAGCGCTGCTGCGGCTGCTGGCTGACTGGTCTGCACCAAGTTGCTCGGGGTTGCACAACAGTGCTCAGCCTGTGGCCGAGCTGCCCTCACACTTGGCCAGCGGCTCCCTTATTGTGGTCCTATTGCATTTCTGCCATTTAGAGCCTCCTCTCCCTCTCTGCCTGTCCTCCATACTGGAGCACAGAGGGCTGTGGTCTCGTCTACTTTTCTTGCTCACAGCTCCATGACCATAATTAACACTTCCACTGATTCTGTGTTGTGCATCAACAACAACATTCCAGTCTGGCAAGTGGGATGGTGTGGCGGGTCAGCCATGACCTGTTTTCACTGCTGCCAGCTTCTGTTGTTGTTTGGTTGTCGGCGTAACAAATCATTTAAAATAGAACAATGAATAATCTGAGAAGTTGCTTATACAGCAATTTCTATCCATCTATCTATCTATCTATCTATCTATCTATCTATCTATCTATCTATCTATCTATCTATCTATCTATCTATCTATCTATCTATCTATGACTGTGGTATTTTTGGTTTCCCACAATCCTCTAACCCATATTTCTTCAAATTATCATACCAGGAAAATGTAATCTCTTTCACCTAAATCTTCAAATTGAATTGGACAGTTTTACCTCAAACCAATAAAACCTTTTTTTATTCTAGCCTGGATTGCCGTCCCTCCAGGTAATTTCAGTTTGAGCTGAGGTTTGGAAATATTGCTGCAACTTTCCTTAATACAGTGCACTTCAATGCCATTTGGTTTGCGGGACTCCGAGCACTGAAAAAGTTCTATGTGAAAAACTCAACAACAACATTTCTTTCCAAATATAATGACACAGTTACTTACAATAGTAACATTCTTATGAGCAGTTTTATTGGGAACTTCTTGCTATCAAAGTACAACCGCCTGATTTCTATCTTTATGCTAACTATTCATAACAACATCTGTTGATTATCTTTGAGACTGAACTTTTCAAGGGCTGTCAGCACCACAAACCAAATACCCCTGAGCCTTATGAGACTGGGTTCAGATACAGTTCTATAAGTCCAAACACTGGCAAGTCACACCACTCATGGTAGGAGTAGATTTTGGTTTTCATGTCTTACCTGAGCACCTGGGGGATGGCAAACATGAAGGCATCGTGGAATATGATACACAGGGTACCAGTTAGGAAGTATGGACCAAATTTGCGTGCTAGGGTCCTGAGCAGGAAGAAGCCAGAACTCTGCTCCTTCTGCAGCTTCCTCAGGAGCTGAGCCTGGTCTGGCAATCTGCTCCCCAGCGCCACACCCGATGCCAAGGCCTTCTCCTGCCTGCCAGAGGGAGAAAACGCACACAATTACAGACGAGACATCTGTGTCAGAGATGCCCCAACATGGTCCTGGTGCCTTTCAAGTCCTTAATGTAAAACAGACCGAAAAAAAAACAAAAAAACAAAAAACAACAAAGGTTGTTATTTGTGCCACTGCTGATGGACTCGAGTTCGCCAGCAGCAGTAAAAAGCATTATTCAATGACATAATTATTGGACTTAACGACAGATCTTCAAAGCACTGGATCATGTTAACAAGCCCTGAAAATGACACAGGGTTCTTGACTCGACATTATGGTACTGTATGTCCTCAAGTGACTCTTTTAGACCTATTTTTGGCCCCGAATGCCTCTGGTGATGAGACATACTGAAATTCAGTTTACCGCAATCATAGCTGAGTCATGTTCTGCTTGGGTCATTAATTCAAACAGCACCATGTTGACATTTGACCACAATGCAATAAAATGGGATTGATTCTTTGGCTGTAAAACTATGACAATAGTGAGAGCTGTATGGAGGATCACAGGACAGTGTCAAAATAGCAAGCCATATGAGCCAGAGGAAACATGAAAGGCAACATGTGTGTGTTGTTTCCCTGTGAAGATTAGGCAGGAAGGGCAAATGAAATGATGCTTCTGGTTGCATTTATGGGAAATGTATTGTGTTGTTGATTCATACTGGGGACTGAACGTCAGGATATAACCTCTGCTGCTTCAACTTGTGCTGACTATTTTAAAAAAAAAATCTGTCTTTTGTAAGTTCCCAAACTTTGTAACAGTACAATACTAAATCAAATCAAATCAATAATTCTCACTTTTGAAGTTTGGCACATTCTGCTGTCCAGTTCTGTTCAAGCTCAGAGATGATCTTGTGTGACGTGTCTTCCTCTCTCAGGGTCCACAGATCTTCTGCTGCCAATGGGGTACGATAACCTTTCACAACAAGCCTGGAGAGGGAGCCCAAAGATGATTCACGCACATAATTGTCAACAACACACATATTATTGTAAACAAGTACAAACTGTTACTGTAATGACTCAGCCGAAGCCTAAAAATGAGGGGGTTATGAAGAACCATCTTACCCAGTGAACCACCAGAAGAGAATCTTGGACAGGAAAGAGGCATCTTTCACAGGGCAGGGATTCTGCAACAGATTAAAGACCAGACTCACTGTTGTTTTCGCAGTAAATCTCTTACCACTTAAAGACTTTCGAGAAATACACAGCTTCACCGAGGCTGTCGGTTGAATGCTGCGCTTGTGTGGGGTGTGTTTAAGAATGCTAATGTGTGTAAACAACACTGTACAGTCAGGTGGTCCATTGTGGGGAGAAGAGGCCATGAACTCCCACAGGACAGAATAAATAGAGTTCGATGTTAGTGCATGGTGAAGATGACGTTTTGAGGTCTAGTGCAGACAGAGCGGAAATGTGTCATCACAAACTGTCCAACAACTGGATACACACACAGACAGACGCGCACATACGCAGATACATACACAGAAAGTTTGTCCTCTCACGCATTCTTTCTGGCATTCCCTCCACCCTGCCACCCCCTCAACGTGGTGTTTGCTCTCTTCATTACCAGCACTCTTGCTCTTCATCCCCTCACTTCCTCTCTTCCTGTGAGTAACTCTAACCAGAGCGTGGGGTGGAGAGGAGGAGGAGGTGGAGGAAGAAGAGGAGGACACACCAAGGAGCGACCAATGGGTGTGTCCACCACGCCAGACTGCGGCTTCTGCACCCTCAGCCTCCCCACTGCTGGCCAAGAGTTTGTAAGGGACTTTTCCAGCTATTTTGTTTATCCCCAGGGAAATATTACATCACACGCCTGGTTGATTGATTAGAAGCTCATTTTCATTCACCTGTCAGCCGTCCTCCAACAACTTGCTATTTTGAGCTTGAAAAGGTTGTGTCAGGCTCATGTTTAATGGGATGGTGTGATCTTTATTAAATAAGGGTTTTGCTGTTGTGTGGTCACGGACTCCAAGCAGCGGTTATGATGCTATCCAATGAAGCGAGTGAGTCGTGTTGATGGTATGCAGGAGAACAATGTCAAACACACACAAGCACTCATTCACACTGCCCTCACAGGAAGCCAAAGTGGTGAAGAGAGAGTGAGAGAGGAAAGAGGGAGGGAGGTGAATCACATCATTTCCTCCAAAAGGGAAAAGTGTCTTCGCAACAAAAGTTGAAAACCACAAGATAGCTGCTCAGGCATTTTCTTTCCTGGGTATTGGGCGGGAGTTGACGTTTTTGACGGAAGTGGGATACATTCTCCTCTGCCTACCTTTTCCAAGACGGTTTTTCCCACTGGAGGCTGGTCAGCAAAACAGCACAGGAAGAGCTGGGCCAACTGGATTGTGAAGTAGGAGAAGAAGGCGAGGTATCGTACGATGTCAGAGGCAATGCCCTGTGGAATAGATGAGAACACACAGACTAAGGAGGCTGCTATATGGCTGCAAAACACCAGAATCTTAGACTTCCTTGAGTTTCTTTGCTTTAAGCTATTCCAGACAGGTTGTGTAAGTTTGTCTTTTATTTTAAACCAAGGCCAATATTAATTGGCTTTGTGGCCAAGCACATGACACAAAAATAACATTGAACTTAAAACAAAACATAAGGTTTTCTAACAGGGTCAAAATGTGCTTTGGATGTTTCATCTCTTTCAACATTACTTAACAAATCACACAACATCCTGTAGTACACTGTGTCATTTATCTCCACTGTGGTTTTGTGAGCAGTTTCACAACCACACTAGGTTCATCAAATGGCTTTTCCCATGCTTACACATTGGATATAGCAAAGGATATGGTTTATACACCACGATCACAGACACAATAAAGAGTATTTTGAACCTTTAAGCTAAATCAGGAAGTCTTTAATGGTGTACTTTATATAAATGAAGCAATAGTTAAAGCTGCCTCTCAGTCACGCTAAGCGGCCATATCTGTAAACAGGGAGATGTGGTTTTACAAACCAGCACCCTTGCTTTCAATCAAGGCAACAGCTGTGATATTAACCACTCAGAGACTTTTGTGAAATGTAGGACTGGCATGTTATTCTTGACCTACAGAAATTGTGGGTTCTGGCAGAGGCATTGTTTACTACTGGGTCAACACCACTGCCACAGCCAGCCTGTTGTGCAGCAGTATGGGTATGCATGAAAGTCAGAGCCATGGTAAACACTGAATTATTTTCTCTGAAAAGTGTGGTGCTGTGCTCAGAAAAAAGATACGAAGGGGCCAAATGGATCCGGCCACATAGTGAAAAACAGGGTCAAGATGGTCGGAGAGTGGGTGGGAAAAATGTAGGTCAAGCAACTAAGAATGGCCAAGGGTCAAACATGAACTCTGTCAACTCGAGCCATCAACACTGCAATGTGAGTCAGACACTTTCTTTGTGGAAAATGTTTGAGTGTAATCTGTAAATGTAAACTGACACAGAAAACAGAGGAAAACCGCTGACATGTGCTGCATCATTTTTCTTGCAATTACACAGTTATCAGCACCTATGGTAAAACAATTAATGTTAAATTGTTAATCTATTTTGGAAAACTGATACTTGTTGGGATAAATGGGAAAAGGATAATATGGATTAAATGTGGAATTTCTATAATCTCAGACCAGATTTGGAAAGACACTATGTTAGATAGTTACCATCCAAGAGATCAAAATTACAAAATGTTTGCAACATCAATTTTGTAAAATGGATTACTTCGCCTTCTGAAATTTTGCCTGGGCATCAGAGTTGGATGTTGGGTAATTCTATTGCAACTGTATGGATATTTTTTGAATATTTTGAGATTTTGGGAAATACTTTTTTTGTAGAATTTGATGTCTGTGTGCTAATGTAAGATAGCACCAGCAGGTTATCTTAGCTTAGCATAAAGACAGGAAACAGGGATTAACGGCGAGCCTGTTTCTGTACGATGCTAATAAATCCATCTTCCAGTACCTGTAAAGCCCACTATTTGTCACATTATATCACATTTGTTTAATACGTCTGGAACAAGTAGACACATAACTGTGTGTGAACATGTAACTTAGTGAGCTCCAGAGGTGTTGGTAGATTATAAACTAAGCTAATTAATCAATCTCCTTGTCTAACTCTTGGCAAGAAAACAAATGAGTTTTAAAAAATGATCTTCCTGATGCATCATGGTTTTATTAGCTACCATGATCTACTGTTTTTGCAGGAGAAGATGTGGGTGGAAGGTATTAAAAACTGAAAAGTAACAGATGAACAAAATCTGGGAATAGGAATTTGGGTCATCAAGACATTGATAAAGCATATGGGAGAGAAATACATGGGTTGTCACGTGCACATCCTATATGCACGTGAGGTTGTGTGAAATGAAAACATCTGTGTCTAAATTGTAAATGGCCTCGCATTATGTGTGAATGCATAGATTTCCATCTGGCTGTGTTTACAGCAGTGTAGGCCCATAAACACAGCGCTGACGTTCCTCTGGTCTGACCCTGGGCTGCCATGTCTCACCAGCATTTATCCCAGGGCCATCATTACTCTCCCCCAAGCAGTGTGGGAATGTCACACCGAGGACGATAAAACAGAAATATGGATATGTGTGTGTTTGTGTGTTTTTATAGAAATGCAATTGTGACTGCCCCATGGCTGTGTGTGCTTAAATAGAAACTTAGCCCATACAACAATGATTGCAGTGTCTGACAGGAGACACGGGAAGAAAAGGAAAACTTAAACACACACAAGCTTGACCAGAATTGGCAGTGTCATCCTCCAACACTTGGTTAACTTTAGGTTACCTTGGTTAAAATTGGGGGATGAAATAGAAACTCTTTGCTGACACAGGGTATATCTCAAGCTGTGCTGCTGGAGTCTTGTGTCTAGACTATGGGTAGGAGTAGACCTGATTAGATATGCCTGCACGGTGTTTTCACACTGCAGGTTCAACAAGTTCAAACCTGACAAACACACTCACTTTGGCTGCAATTTATTCCTGATTCACAATATAGATAGTACTGTGGAGAGCTTATGTATAATACAAAAATCCAGCATGATAATAATATTCATGTTAAATGGTAAGGTATGGTGTTAATAGTACATAGAAATTAATAGTCTAACTACTTACCTCATCCATGGCCAGCTGGATCTTAGCTCTGAGAGGCACAAGGGAACAGACAACAGCCAAGATCCAGAACAGGAAGAGGAATACAGAGGAGCGACAGCCTCTTATTCTTTCCAGCTGGATGATACATAAGGCCAGGATCTAGAGAGAGACACAGAAAGACTTAATTTAAGAATTCACATGTGTGGCTCTCACCACACAGGAGAGGAAATAAGTCTGTCTTGGATCCAGAGAGCAGAGAGCCAAAACTCCACACTGTAATGCCACGTTGATGAACAGTTTGGAGCGACTCCACTGTGAAAACCAAGGACAGAGAAATATAATTTCCAAGTACAAATTGACTTTTAGTTCTCAACTCTAACTTCAGACTAAGTTTTTTTTTTCATTAGTGGCGATTTATTTATTTTTTTTAAAGAAAAGATTAAGTTGCTTTGGGAAAATCCTCTTCTCAAGCTACCATTCAGTCCTACTCCACTTAAATTCAGTCAAAGGAAATAAAGAACTGGCTCTGCTGTATTAGCAGCCAATGTTTCCAACAGAGCATAGAGCATATAATCTGAGTTGGGCTGATCTAATGCAGCCGATGGTGGTTTTAAGAAAGAAGTTGGGTTTCTGGGATTCCCCTGGCCACAGATGCACATGTGATCTTGCAGACTTCTGCCTATAAAAAATTAGACATGCATAGTATGCCACATATCCTACACATATTGTTCAATGTTACTATACTTCCCTTCAAAAAAAACAAACACAATTCTATACTGTGATGTTTTCTCAAAAATAAGACTGATTCAGGCTGGATGTCTGTCCTCAGGGAAGTCATGCATCTGCCAATGAACCACTGTAATTGGTTCTTCTGTGAGTGGTTGGCCAAGTGAGACGTCACTTTGTCATGCCAGCTCATCACCAAGTGGGGAGAAAGCGGGTTTAGGTTTCATAATGAGAACCACATTGGTTACTTTGGGATGAGCCACAGCACTGTCCTGTTATAAACTGTAGTGGTCTCGTGATTATACAAGTTTTTCCCATCAACAACCTGATACACTGTACGGGGAGATGTGTACAGATTTCTGTATGGTGGCCAAGACGGTGAACATATTTATGTGTTTGGGTTGATATAAACAACATCCAGGATTCTTGTTTACTTGGTGTAGTGAATACTTTATTTTTTGTTCATTCATTTTTCCTTCATATATGATTCTTGCCAGTTCTCCTAAACATGAATACAGATAGACAGCCACTTACAATCACACCTATGGGGAATTTAGTGTCTCTAGTCCACCTGACTTGAATGTCTTTGGGATACTGGAGCCAAAGGCACACCTATAGAGGGGATGTGAACACAGGGAGAACATGCCAACTCTATGCACAGGAATTTTCTGTGCTTTAGGGGCTGATTACAAGTACTCTAGTAAATGTATTTACTTATGTACTTTTCTTGCCTAGTTTTCAACTTTTCAACTATTGACAAATTATAAAGTTATAACTTTAAACCATGTCAACTTATAAGTTGACATGGTTTATACATGCAGCAGATATGGAGCAAGATATGTATTTATTTTAAGTTGTATTTGTCTCCATTCGACAAATAATAGACTTGTATACTTTTTTCCCTCATCAACTCCTGGCAAAAATATATGGCTTTTAATCTGCCAGCTCAACTATGTTCACCAGCTAGGTGCTAACTTTGGGTGCCATTTGGTGCTGGACAGTGGGCTTATTTGAGCTCTATCATTGAAAACAGCTGCTTGCTGCTGCAGCTGGAAACAAACTTGATGAGAGCAGTGGGACAGAGACATTAAAGCTGCAGGCTGAAAAACCAAAACAATGAGCTGAAGGTGATAATATTCTGTGGGTTCATCATTACACGGGACACCTAAAACTATTCAGAAGTGCAGCTTTAATATTTAAATTAAATAGCAGCTCTTTAACTTGAGGAGGATATTTCAATATTCTCACCATCAAAAATTAGATTTTATATATTCCCATACTGACCCTGGAATTTTATTCTCTTGTTTTGATCAACTCAAGGGAGAGCTGTATATACACCAGTGAATGTTTCTCTCACTGGTTATGACGTACAGCATGTCAGTCAACAGCACATGGCAAGAATTGTCTGTTCTTGACTACTAGGACTTTTTGTCCTGAACTAGTGAGGTTCAGGTTGAATCAGCCACAATACAACCCTCTATGTAAAAGAGGAAAACATACAGCTGACCTTGGATCAGCATCTGAGGGCAGGGTCCCTCCTATTCCAAGCCTTCTGCTCTGACTTGCCATATTGCTGTAAACCATGAGCCCATCTGTTTGTACAAGCCAGTGGGTGGAACTAAGTCCATCACTAAGCCCAAATTCAAAACCCTACCTTATAATTACATGGGAAGTGTGCAGTGCTGGGGAAGGAATAGGAGCTTTACGTCATGGTATTGCTGATTATAGTCAGTGTCATGAGTGTACTTTTCATCACTAGTGACCATGATTCGTTTATGGTCTGACTGACTTCAGTAACATCGTTCCCATACATTAACTTGAGCCATAGAGAAACAAAATAAGTTGGTCAGAGCAACAAGAGCACAGTGTTCCTGGCCTGCAATCCAGAGAGCAGATGGTGGTGGGTGGCTACTATCAACATCTAGAAAATTATATCCTTTAATAAAGATAGGTCTGGCAAGTAGATTTAAAGATTGGCGAAGTGCTCGTAATATGATATACTAGATGTTTGTTGTCTGGTCCCCTGGTGTGATAAATGATATCCTCAAAATAAACAAATTTTTTTTGAAATATAACCCTCAATACAAGGGACGTCTCAGTGTATTTTTACCCAAACACGTGCTGGTATTTACTCAGGAGTCTGAAACGACCACAGGTGGGCAAGGCTGTCTGACTTGGAGAGAGTGAGACTGTGCAGGACCTGTATGAGGCTGCAGAGAGAGGGAGCTTTGTGAATAAAGCCATATGACTCCATGGGTCAGCTTTAGAGGCTCACTGGACTACAGCAACCTTCCCTATCTCGACTCTACACCCTTGTGCTGCATTGTAATTCTTATATCACTCCTGCTGAGGATAAACAGCATTTTTAACTTTCCATGCCACCCATGTTATGGGCTGCACCCCTCTTCTGTTTGCGCCTACTCATCAGTTAAGCATCATTTAAAACCTGCTGAAAATGAATGGGATTGATGCTCTGAGAAACAGTCAGGGCTATTTCCATCAACACAACCCATTTCTTTGATTGCACACCAGCCCTTATTTTCTCTAAATAATGTTGTGTAGCCCACCCTACATGCCACCCTGATCCGGGGGGTGGGGGGCATTATGGTTTGAGTCATGATGCTGAGAGGGAGGAAAGACAAACAATATTTGTGAAGATTAAAGATTTCAACCAGAGTGCATAAATCTGCACCGGTCCTCCACTCAATTGGATCTAAACATTTTAGTTGTTTGAGCTGTTTCTCCTGTGCATACTATGGATTTTGGCTATGTTTCATAAATTCTGATCCTCAGGTTCTTATTCATATAAGGTAAATTGGTTGAATGTTTTGTCCTTTGTCTTTTCTTCCTTTCTGTGAGGCATTGCAATTAAACACATTGCACCTTAAATACAGTTTTGGTCAGAACAATGGCGCTCAACCGAGGAACTGGTGTCAAAACTTCCCATCCAGCATCACACCTGTAGTCTATATAAAGGCTGAATCTCTCTGTGTAATTAGGCTACTACAATTGCGTTTTCATCACCTTTGTATTTGGTGGCTTTGTGTTTTTTAAAGATGAACCAAAAGTTTGGAAGAGATTCATATGAACTTGATTTAAAGCACATGATTCGTCAATGCACTTTCACCACTGAGCAACGCAGTCGAATTCCAGTGCATGACTGGAGAAGCTTGTGTAAACTTGACACAAGTTTGTGAGTGGACAAGAAGTGACAGTCACTGCTCACGGTTTATAACTGATTGGCCTGTAATCTGCAATGTGGATGTAACTATATGCTGTATATTTTAGAAAAGAATAGGTCATGCTGCATTTCAGCCTATAAAAACAGCAGAAATATTTATGTTTATAAGATTTATTTTTCTATATGACATATGGTCTCACTTGCAGAACACGTAACAATCATATTTTCATTGCACTGGAACTTTGTACATACGTACACTAAGGTCCACATCAAATAGTAACTGATGTCATGACATATGTATGCTGCTCCCTGATGAGTGATGGTCAAATACAGGCTGTGTTTTCAGGGCACTGTAATATTTGCTTTGCCTGCAACACTATAAATCCATCCCTGGTTATTCATCTTTGCACCTCAGTGCCTGGCCAACACACTATGCATACGCTATATACACTATATATTCTTTCATGTGTCCGCACATTGACATGTGAGCCAGCAGGACACAGGCTGAAATATTTCTAAACCCTCTCTGTTACCCAGAGCAACTTGAGGAATGTCAAAATGTGCAATTTTGGCTGCAAATCAGTGGCATGGCTGAATAGTTAAGGCTTTGTTCTTACACAAACCCTGAGTGCTTTGAGATTTTAGTGAACTATAGCACAATTTCGTGACTCCTTTGCATTCACTGTGTATCATAATAGCACAGTCTTGCTGGATAGCCCTTTGAAAACATGAGCAGAAATAAAGGAGGCACAGTTGCCTGCTTACAACCCTTAGAGTCAGGATTAAAGCTCTGTATTATAATTGCTTTAACATTGCACCCAATTAGATTTCAGTGGCATCAAGGATGTATGCAGTGCAAGCACTATGCACATACTACAGTGTTTTAGGTGGGTGAGGAAAGGCACACAAACTGATTTAAGCCACTGCTTATTTTGAAAATGAACAAATGTATCATCTTGCAGAATGCTTATTATGTACCCTTGATGTAAGTGTCAGGTCAGAGGTGGGTAGCTATTGAATTCAATTCAATTCAATTTTATTTATATAGCGCCATATCACAACAAAAGTCATCTCAAAGCACTTTTCATATAGAGCAGGTCTAGACCATACTCTTTAAAACAGGTAGGTATTGCAGCTCAATATAACATAAAATTATTTGAACATAGTATTATTTTAGTCCAATTTAGACAGATATAGATGTGTGGGTAAACACTAATGTAAGGAATCAGAATATTTACCACAGTCATGCTGCGTATGATGGGGCTGAGTAGGAAGACCATGTGCTGCTGGATCTCCTGGCTCCTCTCCAGCAGGATATAGAAGAACTCCACAAAGCCAAAGGAAGCCAGCAGGAAACCCAACACCTGAGCAGAACAGGAAAGTAATAAGAGACTAATTGGAGAAGCTTTCTTGATGTATTGTCACATCTGCTCGGATATCTCTGTTCATATTGAAGACCTTGTTGAGAAAAACTAGCAGAGGTTTTTCCTTTTGAATCTGCTCTCAGATTCAAAACCTTGTACAATACACTGAACACTGGCCAAAGTCTGTGTGAAGTCTCACCATCTTGGCGGTGCAGAGACAGGACATCTGAATACGTCCGCGGTCATGGCAGTAGAGATGAAGGCAGTAGAAAGGGGCCAGCAACCACAGATAGATACAGGGAACCCAAACCAGTACTGTGTTCTGGAAACACTGGGTCAGGTCCGGGTTGGCTGTGTACCATGTACGGTTCCAGTCCTGCAACAGAAGAGAAAAAAGGCAAAAGTTCAGATCAAGAGAATATACTTAAAAGTCAGAAACTGAGGTCAAACTGTGAGATTATATTCATCATCTGACAGACAAGAGCTGGTGAGGGCCAAGTCCAGAGAATCCAGACTTGGTGCAGGTCCTATGTTTCATCCATCAAGGCAGTGGCGAGTGAAACCACAACAAGTCAACAGAAAATATGTCTGTGCCCAATCCTGAGAGAGTGTGAGTTGGAAGAGGCCCCTTTCTTTGCTAGAAAGAGTCAGTTCTGGGATTTTTCTAACCGCGTTCCTGGCCTGATTCCTAATTTGAGTAGGACAATGTAAGCTGTCAACACATTCAACTGTGAGGTCAAGGATTATACTAATAATGAAGCCTATAAACAGTAAAAGCCAATGCAGACAAGGTGTGTTTGGCAAATGCTGCCAAATGTTGGAGATTATGTAACAGCGGCAGCAGAACCAGGATAGGTTGTCAGTTGTTTAAAGAAAAACACAGGGAGCTAAGTGTCTTGTTGTTGCCTTGCTTCCCTTGTTTATCACCTCGCTGGCCTAATGAGGGGCAGGGTGTCTGGCTGCGCTAACGAGACTGCCCTGCGGAGTCACCACAGGAAGTGGTTTAAAGATTCTAGGACGGCGGAGCAGTCTGGCCCCGCTGGTAGACTCCCAACTGGGATAAGGGAGAGAGGCCACAACTGGTGGCAGCTGCAGGATCATTATGTAACAACTGTCTGCCCACAGTCCCCATAGAGAGTGAACCAGGGGCAGGTGAGATGCACTTCACACAGAGTGATGCTGCTGCACCCCGGGGTGACATGTCTCAACATGAATAGTGATTAATACAAGTTTACCATCAATTGCTGCCGCCCCTGGAGCCACAAGGGTGTGAATCATGGTCTGACTGTAGGCTATCTGTTTCAGTTCAAATGAAAGTTAGCAAGTAAAAACAGTTGTAATCCCACATAAATCCTCATGACATAGCTGGTTATGGTTATGTAATAAACGCATCATTTCACACATACTGTATACTAGTGGGCTCTGTGAGCACTGATGTACCACAATCTGTTTAAATGATAAATCTCTTGAGAAGCAGTGAGTGGGAGGCTACTTTCGCAGACCCTTCTGACTCCTGCGGTCAATGGCAGGCCGACGAACAGAGTACTTTTTTCTAAGAAATCCAGCTTGTCAAACACACTGTAAGCTTCTGCTTGTGCATTTTGCTCTCAGTGCTTATCCTGTTTCTCACCCTTGACTGAAGTGGTTGCAGTAAACTAGTAGATGCCAAAAGCTTGGGTGCTGCAAGGTGTCTATTTTTACCTGACAAACACAGTGATGTGAAAGTGGAGAAAAGAGACTTTTACTGTACAGCAAATCTGCTGAATGTCCCTTTTCACATCCTCTTCATTTGATGGACTAATCCAGTGCGTAATAATCCCCTTGTAATGCACACTGTCCAAATAATGAGTTAAATAAATGAAATCCTTCACTGGGTTGTGAGCAAAACAGTTTTGAACACAGCATTGTGCACCTGATGTGAGTATGTGGCATGTACGAACTAAAGACCCTGTAATTTTAGAGAGCATCGATCACTCTCCTGACAGTTTCATCAAGACTTTGACCTGTTGTTCAAATTACAGGCATGGCTCCCTTTCAGGTGAAAGAAACCAAATACACAGTTATCTCTTAAATTGGCCCCTTTCAAATTTGTTCACACAAGCTAGGTGTTTCTAGGTCAAACCTTTTCTGCTAAGCTGGGATGTGCATGCTCAGTTCAGTATCAAAGCCATATAAATCTCCAGCATGAATGACGAATGAGTCAGCAGTGACACCTTTCCAAGAGTATGTAAAAAACATCTTTTAAAACATCCTCAGTGTTTCCTGAGGGATGTTCTGTAGCCAAGAACATTACAACTGTTCCTTTTGAACTTTTATGGCAAAATAACGCTGCACAAGATGATACACAGTTTACTTACACTTTCTTAACAAAGTTTGATGGCTGTTTCTCTGAGGTTTTGCAGGGGCAAAAACAGAGAAAGAGTTGTAATGAGAAACAGAGGGAGAAAGGAAGGAAGGTGGGGGGTGGAGGGGGACAAGTTGGGACTGAGTCTGTCCAATAATTTGGCTTTTCCAGCTGGACGGCAGCCATTCTTTTATTTTTGAGCCGGGATTCAGAATGTGGAGGTTTGCTAATATACAAGACTAATAAGCCCTTCCAACAATAGCAGCTCCCACAGTATGACACATCCCCACTTCTCAGCATCTCATTAGGTTGAATCATGGAGCAGATTGACGGTAAACGCAACTCTGACACACACCAAAGGTAAAGCCTTCCATTTAGACTTGCTTCAGAGTGGATTGCTAATGCATTCCCATAGGTACAGGTTGCAAACTGAGAAGGTCAGTGTATGTTATAGTGAGTTTCTTTCTGTGCTGCTGAGAGCTGCCAGCTAACATTTTATATCGACCCATCCCCCCATTTCTTCTAAGTGTAATATATTTCATTCTGTCGTACAGTCTGTCTAATGTAATGAACAGCATAGTTCATGGCTAAGGACACCATGCTAATGTGGCTAAAGCAAATGTCTTTAATCAATGGATCATATCAATTCTCAGGATAAAACATGTTACAAAGACTAAAATAATAATCATCTCATTGTTTCATTTCCACAGAGAACAGTGAATGTGCAGCATTCAGCCTCAGAAAAACAAAAACAAAACTTTAAATTAATATGAAGTAATTGATAGACATTACTATTAGCCTATATCAAATGAGCATGACATGTACTACACTAAAAATTCACTTGTCATACTCTTGATATACTCAACCTCATCATAACTGAACTCGTTGGCTTTACATGATCTGTTCTTGGCAGGAAAAGACACACTCTCAGTAAATACATGTGATTTCAGGGTCAGTGAACACATCACAAACTCACCCACAGAGGGTCCAGGCCACTGAGTCTGCAAAAGGCATCCATCCACTCGCTTGCTCCTTCCTCCCTGATGCTCCACTTGTTGGGATCGAACAGCCCTGCTCCTTACGCTGGGCAGCACACACACTCAGTACCAGAACCAGTGTGTGTGTGTGTGCATGTGTGTGATGGGAGAGAGAAAGAGTACAGTATGTATGTCCTTATTACACTTTTCCTCTCTAGCTAACGGTAGTATTTCTTGGGTTTAGATGGTTCCTGCTTCTCTGTCCGGGTGGCACGCTCTGTGTTTATTAGTGTGTGTGTGTGTGTGTGTGTGACTTTTCCTTCCCTTTAATAAAACATCTTCTCTCAATGAAACTCTGTTTCTGTCTGCCTCGCTGTTTGAACTGCTGCTGCCCTGAGATCCTGTGTCTTTCTGACTCTCTCTCCGTCTGCCTGCTGTTTATGAGTGTGTCTCCTTGTTGGGTGGGTGGAAATATTTCTCTCTCTCTCTCACTCACTCTCTCTCTCTCTCTCTCCCTCACACCCCTCTTTTCTCTCCCACATCTGCTGGATTTCAATCAAAACACCACAGCTACTCCCCTCAATGGGATGACAGTCCCACACCCAGACACACTCCTCCCACTTTCACTCACTACCCCTTACCTCCTTTCTCGTTCCCTCTTTTCCTCCCCCTTTTCTCCCCCTTTCCCCACATCCCAAACCACCAGTCGTCTGACCACACAGTGTCTGTTTGTGCACAGACATACCTTTTAAACTGAGACTAGCAAAACTAGGATAAATGCCATGGTTTTAAGCTCTCCACTTAGTTTAAATCCAAGACATAAGCATCACTAAGTCACTGTTGTGTGGCATCTATTAATTTGTATCACCACTATTATGCAAAGCTTAACATGCCAACAAGTATGTATGGTAACACCTTTGCAACTGAACACTATCACTAACTTAAATCATATTGGACCAGTCACAAATTTATTTCAGGCCAGACACATGCATATTTGACTATTTTCAGTGGAAAAATGTACAGTCATTTCAGTGGCGCAAAGGATCACATGTATTTCCAAGTATTGTGAAACAACTTGCTGATATGGGAAGAAAACAGAATGTATTGGTTAATTAGTCACCTTATTGGACCGAAACTTGCAATGTAAGTGGAAAAATGTGAAATCTCCATGCAGTTTTTTCTCAGTGTCATGTTGAATTATTAGAGATGTTAAGCCACCTTGTCATTGAAGGGACACTGAGGGAAAATGAGAGAGGTTTAGCCAGTGATGGAGTATAGTGATATTAACAGTAAGTTAATGTCACTATTTTGTGTTGTTAAGTGCCAGTGTGCAAATAATTAAATAATTAAACTGAGTAACTTGTACTTCTAACTCAAAAAACTACCATAAAATAAAAATACAACCACATTTATCTCCAGAAATATTATTACAAACTCTATAAGCGCAAAAACAAGAGTGTGTGTCCTCAACGCTCTTTGTAGTCTACAGAAACGCATCATTGAATGGCGTGATGACGGTCACTCTGGAGAGGACATAGGAGAAAACTTCAGCGCAGCAGCTGTGCAGGAAAGTATGACAACGTCTCGACTGGGACTAACACCGCCGCTGCCATCATCACCGCAGAGAAGAAACATGGAAAGTTCGGCAGAGAGGCGGACCACCACCGGGCCCTGTGTCTCGCCATGTGCAAATATGAGATTATTATTCTTTTAAAAGTGACTCATCACTTTATGTTTCTCTTACAGGCGAGCGAGTGCTTTTATTCAGCACTTCGACTCCTGTGCCAAATGATGTGAATTATGTAACATGACGTGCATTCATTTGAATGTGAAATTTAGAAAAAGGAAAAGTTGGAGTTGAAGCTGTTGTTTTATAGTGCAATTGGAGGTGACATAAAGACAGGAAACTGGAACTATAATTGTGGTTAAAAGTATTGGTTAGAAATAAATATTTTGCCAGTAGGTATGTTTTTAGTTCTGGTAAGAAGGTCAGAAAGTTCAAAATGACCGTTTGCTGTCCCAAGCGTTTATCCTGCTGGCTTCTGCGTTAACCAAAGGCTGCACAAAGGATTAAGAGAAAATAAATTAGTGCAACAACGTCAAATGTTGCTGTCAGACAGATCTAAACAAAGCGAATGTCCATGGTCTAACCAACTGTTGTGTTATGTCTCAGTCCCACAGTCTGACTTGAATGTTGCTACCACCAGGAAATGGTGCGAAACATCTCATGGGGTATACCACAACCAATGGGGTGGACAGTGTGTGTGTGTGTATGTGTGTATGACTGTAGCACAAGCTGCAGTGTTTACAGTGCACCTTTTTGTCCCAAATAATACCCAGGGTACAAACAGAGGGAGAGACAGGGACTTGGCGTACGTCCCCTTTCTGTTTTAACTCACATAACTGACATGCTTAAATCTCTGTGGCTAAGAGTGTTTGTGTTTTCTAATCAACAGTAGACAGATGACAACATCTGGTGCTTGGCTGCAGGAGGACATTTTTAGGGGTGTGTGAGAACTTTTTTCTCGAAAGAGGCCCTGTGCATTGTGGTCCCCCCCCACCATCCCAAGCTAAGTTTACATACACTGTCTTGAAATTGCTGTGTTGTCTGTTAAATGTTGTCTATAAAGGTTGTTGGTAAATGTGCTTATACATTCTATAGGTTTCTTTGACTGGAGGAGAGATATCTCCCCTGTCGCCTCCAGGATAAACTTCATTGCAGCCTCTGAGCCAAGACTCCTGAGCTGATCTGACCCAGACAGGAGCTTGAGGTTGGAGGTGTTGCAACACGTGGAGAAAAAGTACACATGCAGAACTGTGCGTATGCAGTGAAGAGCGAGGCTGGCACAGGTCCAAGTCAGGTCAACATACACAAACATACACACGTCTGGCCTGTAAATACGACCCGAACGAGCTCTGTGTGAACCAGTGGCCAGACTGCAGGCTGTTTACACCGATGGGGAGAGTGAAAGCGCCCAGCATTGGACCCGATGGGAGGCTGGCACTGGAGCGGGGCCGCTTGTGGTCATGGCGTGTAGTAGTAGTAATGTGGACCTGGCAGGCAGTGGATGCAGAGGGGTGGCTGCGGGGGTGGCAGTGCCCCAGCCAACCCGTGGTCGAGTGGTGGTTAACCAGTCTAGGTCACCTACACTTCCTCTGGCTTCTCTCCCTGGGAGGAAAAACAGTCTAGTCAAAATAATGGTGTCATTTTGGCTTCTTACGTTTGAGCAAGGGGAGACAAATTTAGCAGCAGCAAAGCAAAGGGAGGGGCCTAAAACAGATTAAGAAACAAGCGAACAAAATATCAGTTCTGTTATTTTTTTTTCTCTTTGAGCTCTTAAATAACCAGTCTTAAATGAGTAGCACAGCTTCACTGCAGCCTGTAAATTCAAATGTGTCAGCCTACGCAAGCAATTATAACTGGGCTCTGTCTTCCGCTGTTCTCCCTCCTGCTTTTTACCCACAGTGCCATCTTAATCTGTCCTCACTGCTTCTGACTGAGCTTTGACTCTGACCTGCTTCCTGTCTGTTGGCAGGACTGCTGTGCTGTGCAAATTGATATGATGAGGATGATATTGTGTGTGTGTTTGCTGTATGTGTGTATTTCTGTGTGTCAGACCTCAGTCTGCAGACTCTAGGCCCGTCTCACATGCCTTTGTGAGTGATATGAGCCTAAAAGTATTTATCACCCTGCTGCCTTGGCACCTGCTGAGGAGCTACTCATTCATAAGAAGTTCATATACTCTCAGCTTGATTACTCACATATTGTTAAAGAAATAGATACACACACACACACACACACACACACACACACACACACAATGATGTTTTGTGAAATAGACCACTCTAACATCTGCTCTTTGGTAAATATATAACCACAAACAGCAACCAGTTAGCTTAGCTTAGCATTAACACTGGACACAGAAAAACAGCCAGCTAAGGACAAAAGGTGAAAGAACTGGAGTTACTGGGATTAGTCAGAAGTGCCACACACACACACTCTCACGCATGGCTGGTGTGGCCCGTTGCTAGCTAGCTCACAGTTAACCTCTGTACAGTTGGTACATTTGAGGTAAATCAACATGATCTGTGCAAATGGTCCAGCGAACAAATGTGCACAAAAAATGACTTGAAGCAAAGCTTCCATTTCTGCCTAAACAAGTTATGTCTTGTTTATTTAATCCACATACATATCAAATTGTAAAACAAACGCATTGAACTCCTCATCTGACTCTCAGCAAGAAAGCAAATAACTGTATTTCTCATAATGTCAAACTAATGCTATGGAGGACCCTGCATTTAGGCTCATTGGAAAAGCTCCAAACTTGGCCTCCACCGGCTCCCTCCACATGATATTTATTTTAGTCGCCCTGTATATGTAACATTAAGAGACAAATTGGTTGCAGAACCAGTTTAGAATTAGGAAGGTATAATTGCTAGGGCCCAACTTTTTTTTTTTTTTTTTAAATCTCAACCCGATATATCCAAACCTCAGACACAGTAAAGATGCTCTTTTTCTTCACAGACTGCAGATGGCTTGCCATCATTTTCCCAATGGCCCTGGAACCAGAAGGTGTCTGAATGAGACTATGCTGTGATTACCCTTCAGAGGAAAACCACGCGAGATGACAGCCAGTTGGTAGGAATGGCAGAGGTGGCAGACAAGTTTGGAGTGCCCACTCTCAATCAATGTAAATAAACACTTACCAGTTATTTGCCTTTTCTTTTTTTCATTTTTATGGTGTGTGCTACTTACATTTTGATGTAGACTGTGTATTTGCAATGTTGTCTTTCTCTTGACTTGACTTGCTTATGCTTATATGTTTAAAGTGAGCCACCACTTGGAAGCTGCATACTGTATAGTGTACTTTACTAACTACTACTTAACTACTTTTCTAAATATAAGGATGAAATGTGTTGGCTTCTTGGTTATAAATCTAATCATTACTTAAGACATCATCACTGTAAAGAAGAGGAAATGCAAAGAAACAGTTGACACTGAAACTGTGAATGTTTGCTTCCTACTTCTTTAATTTCATCACAGATTTCCAGACTGACTTATTTAGAAATACATAACTATGTGTCATGTGTTTCTCGAGGTCTGAGTTCAAGAGACCTAACGATGAGGTCATTCAGTCTTACATTGATAATGATAAAAGACTAAACAAATTATAATGACATTTGACATATTTTATTCTAGTGAGTAAAACTGGTGACACTTGGTTTGTGTGGAAAAATGAAATCTCCTGGCACATCCTATAAGAATCAAGTGATATGAGCTTTTTAATTTTGGAATATAACAGACTGCTTTTGTTATGCTTTGATGATCAATAAGTCATCGGTATTTACTCTGTGAATAGAATTGGAATAGATGATGCACCAGAAATTGTACCCTCTTCTAGAATAATTTGGATTTCTTTTTTATAGGACGAGATTCAAGCCACAGGCACAGCGTTGGGTAGCTGTGCTTTATGTGTCAGCCAGTGGTGAGTTTTGGTTGGGTCTGACCTGGCTGTGCCTCACAGCTGACCCAGCCACAGTCCAAACAGGTTTAGACAGCCTCTAAACAAAGGAGGACACAGCACGGCTGGACTTTTGCAGCTAGAGGTGAGGAATCAGAGATTAACTCTCAAACTGTTTCATCTCTGGTGCAATTGATTTTTTGCCCTTTAATTTAAGCATATAGTTAAATGTTATTTAAACATACTGTCTCAATTAGAGGTTAAAGTGAAACTGTGTACTGAGTACAGATTCAATATATTCTTAAAAAGTGGTGTGAATTATGTGTAGCTTTTGATCCATTATCCATCATCCATCCAACCAATCATCCATCTATCCATCCATGCATCAACTATATACTGTATATCCAACCATCCATCCAGGAGCCTCAGTGTAACTATGCAGGGCCCTCTGACTAAACACTGTTCAATTACTTAACAATTCTTAATAGGATAATGTGGCTTCTCTTTAAATTGAAAACAGACCTGCTACACGCTTGAAATAGCAGCGAGTGGAAATCCACGGGACAGTCCCCGTCACTAGTTGCCCAATAACCTGGGTGACTGGCTCCCCCCTTAATAGAGCCTGGAGCCTGACTCCCACTCACTCTGGCCTCTCGTGACGTATGGAGGCACGAGTCACCACGCTGAAGTGGTAAGGCGAGTATCAACAAAAACAATTCCTCGCCTTTTCACTTGAGGATTGTGGACTGAGCCCATCTAAAAATATCCCCAAGAAAAACTGAGGGGGTGGCCGGAATCGTGGTTGTGACATTTATTGGGGAATCATCCACTCCCTGCATGCTGTAAAAACATTGTCTTTTTCAGGATGGAAAACAAATGGGATGAGTACAATGTGGTAAAATGATGAAGTGATGACCAGCAGAATTTTCTGCCACTGGCTTCTGTTGTTATAATATCATATTTTTATGTTCTGATTACCACAGAATTCAGCCACAGCCTTAATCCTGGTCTGCTTCACTTTTTATTTTATGTCTTCTGGAGTGCTTCCAGCTGTTTAGCACTATTTGAGTCATGGCTGTTTCACAATAACAGGAACAAAGATAGTTAACGGGTGCTTGCTAGTCATCATCCCAGCAACAGCACCTAAGTGGCAAAATAACATATTGAATGTTTGCATCTGTATGTTTTTGTGCTTTAGCTCAGGACTCCATCTGCAATTTATTAAAAAAAGAATGTGCCAAAGCATTCAGAAGCACAAACCATTATTTCCATGCATTCACACTATCCTTCACTATTTTCCCTCATTTAAATTCAGTCATACAAATGCTGGAAAAATGAGCACCATACTCTGCAGTAAATTATGCATCTGCTCACGTGGCATATACCAAAATTCAACAGTAGCACCCATCATTCAGCTTCCTATTGCAGGGCCATTTGTACAACAGTATGTACTCATACACTGGTAACCCACAGTTTGCACTCTGTAAATCAGAGAGCACAAACATGACTTCCAGAAAACCATATAGGAGAAGGCCGGGATGGCGAAGCAAAGTGAGCCACATCCCGTGGCTAACAGGAAATGCTGGTTAAATGACAGGTTTCATAAATGAAGGGCTGCTCAGCTTTCCATCACATCCTTCAAATGGATTGTTTCCCTAAATGCATCTGCCTCTTTGCTTGAAAATCAGTGTAAATGAGAAAACCATTATGCTACTGTCCTACGCTAAATGATAAATTAACAACAACCCTTTTATTCAAGAATTTAAACAGGTCTTCCTCAAACACATCACCTGTCTTGGTTAATTCTCATACTGCGTGCATCTTCTTTATATAAACTACCTGATTCGTCTGAGCTTGCCATAGAGATAAATATAATTTCTGTTGACAAGGCTGTACTTTTGACTCATTTTCCCAAGCTTGTTTACATGCTTCCATTCAAACAGCTGCCATGAATATGTTTTCTCTATTGGCTTCCTATCATAAATAGCAGTTATTATCTGACTGATTCATTCAGAAATCTCTCTCAGTGTCTTGATGAATGTTGCCTGAACACGCACACGTTTTTAATTCCCCCACAATAAGGAACAGATTTAAACATTATCTCCTATCCCTTTGGTTTAAAAAAAAAAAAAAAAATCACTCGAGGAATAGTGCCAGACAGACAAGGGCCATTTAACTTGTACCAGACGAAGCTAAATACACTCTCCAGTGTCCATGAAAACAGGCGGTTTTGAGTGTGATTTAACTAGGTCTGCACGGTGCACAAGATAGATTTTCGAGTGTAAACAATTCAATAATGGAAGATAAATCACTTTCCTCTGGTTTTAATCTTCCTATAGCCATCTATAAAAAAAAGTTAGGTGGCTTTTTAGGCGACTTGGTGAATTTAAATCAGAAAATGAACCTCTTTTTTGTACTATTTTATGAGACATCTTGCCTTTTCCAGAGGGATACCACCAAACCATAAAATTGTTGGCTTTTTTAAACAATGTTGCATAACTTTAATTTCTCTCTCAACCTACTTTTGTAACAATTTGGGAAGAATAACTGTTGTTTTTGTGGGGAATACCATGCAGTTAAAGAATTTATATTGTCAACTGCAGCCCCACCAATATTTGTGAATATCAGCCAGGGTCATAAATGAAACCAAAGTGACATGCAACCCAACCATAACTCTATTCAAGGGCACTTTCCTGTTGCTGATCTTGCACTTTGACATTTGAGTAAAGAAGGTCAAAACCAAAAGCAACCTTTTGCAGGCTGCTTTTGACATCAGCGTTAGTGGTGATCTTAGAATCACAATAACAGTGACAAAAGCTCTCAGTGGTTAGAGCTGTCACCTCACACAATAAGGTTCTGGAATCTGGGCCTTGGTTCTTCTGTGTGTTTATTTTTTTTCTTTATCAATTCTCATGGGGGGAATTCATCCTAAGTGTTTACTAAATACCCAGAAGCAGTGGGCAGCCACCACAGCACAGCACCCACCTAATCCTGGCCCGGGGCCTCGGTCAAGTGAAATGTCAGGAGTATATATATGCCTCAGAACAGTTTTGCACAGTAGCACAGGAAGAAGACGCAAACATTCAGCACAGGTGACCCCAACTACTTAGATGCCATCTGAATGGGCCACTGTTCTTCCCATGTTCTTGTGCATTTCTCCCAGAGTGCTCCACCCTCTCCTCGCAGTCTTTGGTAAACTGAAGCCTTTTCTTTACATGTGAGAGTGAATATATTTGTCCTGGGATACAAGCCAACCCCCAGCTGCGACCCTGAATTAAAATGGGAGGCTATAGAATATTTATGAATTGACCATTTAATTGTACTCATCATGGACAGGGCTGGCCCAAGGCCCAAGTGAACAACAGCCACTACAGGGCTTATGTGTAGCCTGTGTTTTTAATGCTGCATCCTAGTCTCCTGACATGTTTAGCATCCAGTTACATGTGTATGTAGAGAAACTGTCACAACTGTAAGATCTGAAACTATAGGAATGTGCTTTCTATTCATCTTGGAGTTTTCATTCAACTATTTCAAATATGTACAGCTTTAGCTTTAGTAAGGGTTTTGTATAATTCTCTTATTCTTGAATAGGAGGGAAAATTCAAAAGTCAACCATTGAGTCTGGCTCAAGTATCCAACAACTGACACCTATTTGACCTTATTTTAAATCTACAGAATCTTCCTTAAAGGGGCCTTCCACCAAATTTACACATGTTCTTTTCACTTCTCATGAGGAGTACAACTCAGCTCTCACAGTATGCATAGTTATTAAGATGCATCATGGGAAATGTAGGATCCAGGGACTAAAAGTCAGGATATTTTAACCCCAGTTCCTTCAAATGTGGACATTGTTGTATTAATCTGTCTCATGTGAGTCTCTCAGTTTTGTGGAAATGCAATCCAAACTTTATGGAGAACCAGTATTTAGCCATATAAAACAATAGTTTTAGGCATCATAATACTGTACATTTCCATTGGTTGATTCACTTAAGGGCTTTATATAGGTGTCTACGAGAAATACCCTCCATAACATACACATACACACACACACACACACAGGGTGATTTCCACAAAGACTTCTGAAAGTTTCCAGTTTGAGATGATGCAGAGGCTGACCCTTGAGCAAAATATCATCCAAGGCTCAAAAAAGCAACAGCTGGCCCTGCTCATAAGTCTTTTAACCAAACTCATTGTTTTCCTTTTTTTTTCGTTTTGTGCGTGTATTTTTGCATGAGAAGAGGGTTGTCAAGAACAATATTACGTGTGTAAGCACAGACACTGACGCATGTTGGTGTCACATATTTTACATCTGGGTAAATAACTAATTTTACTTAAAATCATGCGTGCCACACATGCACCCACACACACACAAGCTCTGGGAGTCCCACCACACCAGTCAGGGACCAAATGAGACAAGACCTATCATGTCTCCTCTCAGTGAGAGCAGACATTGTTGACTCACTGTAGTCTAGAGGCGCTTAGCCTGCGTCCCACCACAGCTATGCACTGTCTGACCAGAGCCTTGGAGCAAGGGTGTGCAGACTCACACACATCCATGGATGCATGCAAACATTACACAAACACAGTCAGACACATATACATACAGGTGCATAGACTCATAAACCAGATTCACTCTTTCTCCAGTTCTGAGGTTTTCTCTTTAATCCACTCATCAATCACAACACACTAAAGAGCAAGAAAGCATGTACTTTCTCTTGCTCCTTCCTTCCCACACTTGCGCTACCAAATTTTAGGCTTAACTGTTGACTACTTCATATATCCGCTACAATCTGAGGGGGAGTGTTTGCTCTGTGCGGCTAGACGTTACACCTGTCAGACAGTTCCTTAAAGCTCTTCTGAAAACCACCTGTGTTGAAAGGCTCAGTTTTCTCTCCACAAATCCCCTAACCATGTGGCCTGGGTGTGCCAGACACACTCCAGCCTGTCCACAGACATCAAAACCAGTCTCAAGCTCCACTCAAAGGTCCACTAGACCTGACATCATAGCCCCTTTCATAATGGTCAAAAAAACCTAACATCCACCAACATCTGGCTTTTGTCTTCAAATGATTCTGCATCAGTCACAGGTATTTATGGGCTCCCATTGGTACTGATGGGAACATGACACCTGGGTTCATTTTTGGCCCTTTTCCAGCATGATGTTATGATACACATCAAAGTCACATTTGCTTTGGAGCCTCCATTGTGCCTTCACCTCCTCTCCTTTGTGCACCGAGGATGTACTCTTTCACTTCCATTAGGTACAGTGCATACAGCAGACTATACATGGCAGCATCATTTTTTTTTAAAATTAACAATACCATGTGATCACAGTTTAAACTAAAAGATCTACTGTAGCAACTTAGTGCTATTCTTCCAAAAACTTGGTACATTAAAGTGGCTATGAACTATATTTTTCTTGTGCATCAAATCATCAGTGCGAAACACTGTGAAACACTGTGATAATGTGAAAGGGATTACTCATGTTGTTGAGCCTACAGAGACTTATTAACCAAACCTGTAACTCCCCTCAGATATATGGAGCTTTATTGTGAATTTCAGGTCATTGTTCAGTTGTCTTTACTGTTTTGACTCACTCTCACAGCTCTTCAGAAAGCTCTAAAATCCCACTGTACACTGCCTGCTCAGCAAACAGCAGACACAGCAACCTAGAATGTGATAATATGTCAATGTGGGGTTCACAACCTGTTTCTGTTGCTCACAGGTGTCTGAAAATCAATCAACCAAAGAAAGAAAGTAAGAAAGAAAGAAAGTAATTGCAGGTTTTAAAAAAAGAGTGGTCAAAATCATGCAGCAGAGGTCAAGATGTCCTCTTTTTAGTCCTTAGGATGCTGGGCCCTTCATTCCCCATAATGCAACTTTGTGACATCATCAGGATTATTTTGATTAAATGGCTATTACCGATTCACCTAGAACAGCTCTAGAGCCACAGAAGACATCTGTTTTCATCTCAGGACTCTCCATGAGTAAAAGCAGTTGAGAGCGCCTTTTACAAGACTGCCATGAGATTAGATAATAATACAGGATCTGTCGTAGTTGATATTGTGTAGTGAAGGTGCAGATTACTGCAAATTCTCAAAGATTTTTTAAAAATTCATTAGGTCACCATAAACAAAATGACAAGTGGTGAACCTGGACTTTTGGGGCCCTCTGAGATCTGCATTACCCTGCTGCTGATCCGGCCTTGATCACACCTGTGAACTACGCATACACTCTCACATTGGGAGAGGACAAAAGGCAGCCCACATGAACTGATATGCAGCCACACATGCATAGCCATGCGTAGCCACCCACAGTCAGACAGACAGATAGGGAAACACATAACCGGTGTCTCACCACAAACACACAAACACACACACAGACAAAACCGACACACCCCGCCATTCACTGTCCTGGCCTTGTTTACTCATGACCATCACCGCTGTGCAGCAGTCAACCCCATCATTCCACAGATTCCTTAGTCCCAGCTCTATTTTATGTGCTTTGCAGAAGGACTTGTGATTTTTTTCTCTGCTCATCAAAGACAGGGGTCATATAGACATTACTAAATAATGTTGGCTAAAAATAATAAAAGTAATAGTAGTGACAGAGACTCAGGTCAAACATTTTGAGGCTAACATTTTGCTGTATTTTGGTTTTTGCATTCTAAAAGATACTGATGACTAATTGTTCTGCATGCTGACCTGTTTAGAGAGAGGCACAGTGACATATTTCACTGAAACTTGAAGGCTCTAATGAAAACTAGGACCACTGGGTGTTTACATGGTAAACCTTGCCTCAGACAAGCTTTATCTGTGCAACACTGCCATCTGTAGACCATCAACAGTAACTCTGATTGCTTCCTTTATTGCCTTATTGTCAGGTGTTGTCTTACATAACAAGCCCAAACAAAAGATGCACTCATGATTTGTTTGACGCAGAAAAGCAGAGAGTGTCTGGCCAAAAGGTAATTTTCTATATTTACTTTATCCCTTTAAATGCTCGGTTTCCTCCCACAGGCCAAAGATATGTTGGCCAGGTGAACTAGTGTGGTTGTGTTTTTCCTGTGTGTTTGCCCTGTGACAGACTACTGACCTGTCCAGGATGCTGAGACAGACTCCACAAGATCCTGTGGCGATGCACAATCCATATTAAAAGAATTTTATGAGCTACAAAAAGTGAACAATACTAACACATCAGAAATTATCCCAACTTTGTTTTGAAATTTGTTTTATTTAGCGTCTAATTTTTCTTTGAACTTGAACAATAGTTTCATCCACTCTTCTTGCACCCACTTGCCTTAATGCTGAACATTTTAGGTCTACCAACTTATTATTAACCTGTTACTTCTTCAGACTAACAGACTTACATTGCTCAGTTTATTTGTCAATTTCAGCAAGTATCTTTTTAAACTGAACATCTATGTGGTGCTGCCATCTAGGGACAAACCCTGGACCTGCAGGGTAACAAATGAAATGTGAAAAATCGAGCAACCATAGCCCAGTATGACAACAGAGAGAGTGATTGTACCAGACAATGTGGATATTTATTTGTAACAGCTGTAAGCTCTCTAACTGGAAGTAAGATCCCAAACAAAAACACCAGAGTCAGGTGATTTATTTTTTGGTAATAGAAATAATAAATCAAATAAAATGTTAGGTCAGCATATCAGAAATATTTTTTTTATCTAAATAAAAATTATTTAAAATTATGGGATGACTTTCAGCTCTAACACTTGATATAAAAAATATATTAACTATAATTTTTGCGGGGGGGGGGGCATCGTTGTGCAAGTCGTGCCACGGTTACGTCATATGTCTGCGCCACGTCCACCCTCTGACATTCAATGACGGTTTGCACACATTTTTTCTAGGTTTCCTTGATAACACGAGTAGTTAAACCATAAACTGTCTACCATGCAAAGAGCCGCACATACAGCTTTATACGACTGGTCTCAGATTGTCGGTCCAGCGGTGATTCGCCGGTGTTTGAAATGCAGAGGTAAGCAGTTGTAATTTACTTTAGCAGCGACAGCTAACTAAAGTGCTAAATGCTAAAAACACTTACCTAATGTGGTCTGGGTGTGTCTGTAGATATATCGTCTGGGCATTTTTTCCTCATAACTCCTGCTGTCACAACTATTGTTGTAAGCATGCTGTAAGTCAAGACAGTGTGACACTGTTAATGTTAAATGACAGTCTTGGTAGCTAAAAGGTAGGGTGTTATTTTCTTTACAGGCTAGTTTTTCATTATCACTGTCACCAAGTGCTTGCTCATGGGAGAATGTTAGGTTGTAAATAATATTGTAAAGAGTTGGAAAGATCAGCAAAGCTACCTAAGCATGAGCCAGAACACACAGGACAAACCCTCAGCCCTGAACCAGCCCTTAACCCCCAAAGTTTTCTGTTGTGACTACAGAGTAAGTAACGTTACTAACATTACATTTCTGTCATTGTGTTGACAGCGACCCTGCAGCAGAGCTCACGTGCATTCAGTGTGATCCCGCCTCCGCGGGACAGTGAGGAGAAAGAGATGCTGGACAGAATCCTGCGCGTGGACCATGCGGGTGAATATGGTGCCAGCCGCATCTACGCTGGCCAGATGGCAGTGTTAGGTCGAACCAGGACGGGACCTCTCATCCAGGTCTGGGCACAGTGTGACATGTAGCTTTGAAGTAGGACAGTAAGTCTGTACACTGGCAACAATGTGTGCTGTGTGATTTGAGAATTGCATTACTTTTCTTTAACCTGCACTGGAAAACAGTTCACACTGATGGCTGTCCATGGCAAAACACTTACCATCGTGTGAACTGTGCACAGAACAATGTTACCAATGTGGCTTATATTTAAAGGTTTCTACTGAATAAATTATAAAGGGAAAAGAAGGGAAAAGTTGTGACCTTATGAAGGTCAGACTTCTCCAGAACTAGGTGTTTCTTTTTACTAAAAACATAACATTTTTGATTGTCCCTTTGAAATGTTCAGCTATGACACTAGATTTTAATGTATTTTCACTTAAAAATCTTGTGTGACTTAAATGTTTCATCCAAAATGGTCATTGTTAGACTTACAAACATGTTTGTTTTTTTCTGTAGGAAATGTGGGATCAGGAAAAGAAACACCTTGAGAAATTCAATGAAATTCTGGCTGAGAACAGAATTCGTCCCACAGCTCTGTTACCCCTCTGGAACATCGCTGGGTTTGTATTAGGTTGGTACAGCCCATAAACAGACAACAAAGTTGATAACATTACAAGATAATGTACTTTTTATGTAATCAGCTGTTGTCTATCAGCTCTAAACTTTGTACTTCTCTTGTTTTTAGGTGCATCCACTGCACTGCTGGGAAAAGAGGGAGCTATGGCGTGCACCGTGGCGGTGGAGGAGAGTATCTCAGAGCACTACAACAGCCAGATAAGAGCTCTGATGGAGAAGGACCCAGAGAGATACACTGAACTCTTAAAAGTGAGTCAATTCTGGTTACTGAATATTACCTAATCAGCACTAGTTAAAAAAAATACTTCATTTCCCTGAGGGAGTCATCCAAAATGCATATGCGTGGTATGAAGACTGGATAGATCCTAAAGTGTGTGTCTTTAATTTGTACACATCACAGCATGTAACTAATTGACTTTCTTAATGAATGTCTTTGGATGTATTTTAATAGATTATTAAGGAATTCAGAGATGATGAGATGGACCATCACGACACAGGGCTGGAGCATGATGCTGAAACAGTGAGTATATGATATAATCTCGGCTGGTTGATAATGTTTGTGTTGCCTTGCTTGATGTTGCAGATGTTTTTGGTGGTGTTGTTTAAATGTTACTCATTCATTATGGGTTTGTTTTACTGAGATCTGTTATGTATCACTGATCAAAACACACGTTATTGAACCATGCTAAAGTAAGTATGAATACATCAAAAATCAGTGTTCATTTACAGAAGTCTTTTTTGTCTTTGCAGTTTTTGATTAACGTCACGTCAACCACAGTGATCTAAGTATGTTTTATTTGTTTTCTTTTCAGCTACCTGGATACTGGCTACTAAAAAATGCAATACAGCTGGGCTGCAAAGCTGCAATATATGTTTCTCAACGTGTCTAATACATTTTTCAAATGTTTGTTTTGATATCTTGACGCACTTTTTGGGTTAATTAGAATTTTTGTTGTACTTTTTCCAGATAAAAGTATTGTATACAAACATTCACAGTCATCTACATGAATCTACATTTTATTGCTTTGCACAGTATGTAATTTGTGGACTGTTTCAGTGGGTGAACGTGACCCTTCCTAAATTAAATGGCAAATCTCTACGCTGTTTTGTGAGTGAAAATGTTTCATTTTTTATGTGATGTTGGTGGAACAACTGCTTTTGAATTAAGATGATGTGATTCAACACAATATATAATCTAGCTACTTTACATGACAACTTTTTAATGCCTTTACTCTGCCTTAAGATACGTCTGCAGTCCTGAATGGATGATATTTACCTGAACACTAAAAGATAAATACCTAAAATACACGTGATAAGGACATATTGATACTAGCATGGTCATCCCACCATACCCTTCAACAAACTCTCCTGTTTCACATGTAATAGTTCATATATCAAGCTGAGCAATGACTTGTCATTCTGGCCTAACTTCTAAGCGCCCTCACACAGCTGTTCTGGTTACAATAGGTCACTGAGAAAGAAGGGCTGACAAGAGGCTTGTTCAGGGGCCCCTAATCTATTAGGCCTTTCAGCAGCCTGAGCAAAGTGTTCATTCCCCTCCTAGTCAGTATCAGTTTGTCCTCAGTGCACATTGAGTACTGACCCAAGGCCCTTCTACCCGTGCTGTAGCCTTTTTAAGCACAGGGGACATGATGCAATGATTTATGGTCACTGGCAGGAGCTGATAGGACTTCACTAAAATCCTTTGATGGTAATTTGTCTCTTGGCCCTACCAGGCAGCAATAGCAGTCACTAAATGGAAAGCCTAACACTATAAAATATACAGTTTGATGGAAATGAAAGGAAAAACCAACAGATAGAATAGATAGAAATAACCATGAACCATCAGGACAGATTCAGTCTCTTCCAAGTCTCTGGAACTGTGGAGGGATGAAACACCACTCATCTAAAAGATATTCCCTAAATTGGTGTTTTGATTATGGTGGTGAAGAGCATTGTGTAACACACTAGTGTAAAATTTCCTATAGGTTTGTATCAAGTTAAGAGGTTTTGAGTAAAATTATCATTATGAACATGCTAGCATTCTTGCATTAGCATTTAGCCGCAGCATCACAGAGCTGCTAGTGTGGAATCCTGGTCTCAGCCAGTTTCCCAGCTGGACAGATCTGTCTTTCTGCAGATACCCTCAGAACAGAGGAAAATATTAAGAATCTTGCAGTGGATAAGATATTTTATAGGTGATGGATTTTGGAAATTACCTTCAAAGTTGTGGTTAGTTGTTAAACAACCTGCTAGGTTTCCTGAAAGACCTAGATTCTGACATCATATACGTTTTACATAGTTTTCTATTATGACCCAGAATGTCGCAAAGAATAGTTTAAATTAAAATGACCCATAATAATATAAAATGGCAAAAAATGATCTTGTTTCAGCCTCTCGATGTTATTTAGCTGATTTTCTTCTTTTTTCTTTTGACCAGCAGATTAAATGATAATGAAAACTACTTGCAGCCATACGTGAAGCCATTCAGTGACCTCTCATTCCTCTGAATTTGTTAGGTGTTTATCCACTCATTCACTCAGTTCTCTCCTTTAAATTGTCACCTATCTATATATTAACATGTGCACTTACAGAGATGAGCTGTTATGTGGGTTCACAGGCTCTGACTGATCTATTTTGCCTAGCATGAGGTCAGAGGAGTTATTTTAGCTGGGGTGGGTTTGCATATCAGACCTGACCTGAAGGGTTAATGTGCCATATGGAAATAGGTTCTTCTTTACTGTGCATCAGCCCAACTAAAAGCTGAGGTTAAAACGTCCCCCCACTGTATTTGTGATGATAAATAGAACTCTGAAAATGCAAGTGTAGTTCAGCAATTACAGGATACTCATCCTACTCTTTATCTTACAGTTCTTTAACCCCTTTTATTAGTATTTGTACAAAGAAATTACTGCTAAAAATAAATATTGACAACATTTATATTGCCAAGATATGAATAGTAATAGATATTATTTAGTTTCACTGAAGTCCCTATTATGATGATGATTTTTCAAATGTATAAAAGCATCTCTCTTGTACTAAATTAACAAGAGCAGTATAATTTGTTCTGATGTGACAAGGACAAAAAGGCGTGAAACTCACCTCAATGGTGATAAGAGGTCACCTGCTTTACATAAGCAACATTAAACAGTGGGCAGCCTTGCAAACCAAAGGTAGGTCATCAGTCTTTATATCAGCCCCAGAGTAATAGTGCTGACAGTTTTATAGCAAGGTGCAACTCTTTAAATAAAGCAACAAATGTATAGCTACATCTATAGCACCATCTTGGGTGATGAAATTACCGGTAAATAAAAACAGGGGTGACGATTCAGTCACAGTGCTGGTGTTAATGACGCTACATCTAAATTAACTGCCATGTATAACTATTGATATAATACACTTGTTATATAGTGTACAATACCTGTATATAATACATTTTCAGCTCATCATAATTTGATTCTGTGTCCCTCTATGGTCATCAGGAATTGATGTGAATTGTTTAGGTTCTTTTTTCTCAGAATCCAGCCCAAGAATCTGCTGAAACACTGACTGAGAAATTGGCAAAGAGAATTTGAAGAGGGCAATAAAACTTAACTAAACTGGGACTGTCTTGCTGCCCGTGAATAATTGCAGTTGTAAATTCTGAGCAGCACGAATAATACAAATCCTTATAAGTCATAAAAGCTTTCGGATACAGATTGTATTGCTTCTTGGCTTGGATATATGTAGACTGTCAGCTATCAGGCCTTTCTGGGTAGCATAAGATCCATCAGTAGCACTGAAAAAGCAATGGGGGATTGAGTAGATATTGTTTCAAGTTTGGAGTATGATAGTATTCACCTGATGTCTGACAACTGAATATTTTGTTTCAGGTTTTGTAAAAACACAAATACAAAAGGATTTAATCTCACATCAGTCCCTTTAAAATGACAGATTGTACAGAATCATCCTGTTCTCTGATCATATATAAACATGCACTTTGTCAAGCCAGATGTGAGCTGCAAGATAAGCATTCATCTCTAGTACAGTTTTTGACAAAAGTGCAACCCATCCAAAAAAGTTATCCTTCCAGTCAAAATGCACAGTAAAGAAGAAAGAAACACATCTTAATCACCAATACCCCAGTGATAAGAGATACAGTATTGTATACAGTAATTTAATTTATTTAATTAATGATTTTGTTGCCAGAATTAATAACCCATTCACAGTAGGCACACGCTCTGCAAAGCACACTGATTAACTGTACAGACATGAAAGTCTAAGCATGAATTCAACCTGAGCTCTTAATTTTTTTTTTGCTCAGCCTGGTTGACTACTGGGGGTGATGAAGCTAACGCAGATGCTAAGTGTCACGTCAGCATAAGTTTTATGTTTGAACCATGCATACTTCTCAGAGCATGTGTTACCTTGACTCTTTAACAAGGGGTTCCCAGAAGTGAGGGGCCATTAGCTGAACTGACTCAGTTGAGCTTTTCATATACTTATGGTAATCCAGGTCAACTATTCACAAACAGCAGTGTGGTCACACACTCAGACAGGCAACTCTATAAATAGTAAATGGTAAACATATTTACTGTTATGTGGTATGTCTATACATATACATACATATGTGATGTCACTGTCTGCTTTAGATTGCTGTGCTTCAGAGTGGCTAAGTTAAGTAAATGTCAAATGGAGTTTGGTCTCAAAATCATGGATTTTTCCTCCTGTCATTTACCTTATGAGATATATTACATTGCTGCCCTGAAAGACATGTAATATGCACATGTGCTTATGTCCATGTGCAACTGACTACTTAAATCCATGATGAATCTTTTGGGTGATTGAGGGGTGTGTGGCCTGAAGGAGTTGTGACTACGTGTCCACTTGTCTTCACAGTGTGAAGTGACAACACATGATGCAAAGCGCTGACATCACTTTAGCTGGAATCTCTGATTTACGGCCTGTCACACAGTGCCATCTACCAACTGCTTTGGGGAGAGAAAAACACACCAAGGTCAGTCTTCGAGGAAGGTTCATCAGTAAAACTGAATTTCACCATGACAAATTGTGTATCGCACCACGTTTATCATTCCTCCAAATGTCTGTTTTATCAAACAGGCATGCTGAAAACAAAGTGGTAAAGGAACCCTGATTATGATTTGCATATGTCAGTTGCATATGTCTCTTCTTAGCAGTTTCAGTATGTAAAATATAGAGCTACAACAGACAGACCTTGATTCAAAACCAAAGGATTTGTAGATGTAGATGTCTTTGTGCATGTAACTGTATTTTTGTTGCCACAAGGTGTATAACAATAAAATTATCAAGGCCTTAAATTGACACAACAAATGAAAATGGCATGTAGACATGTAGACACATGTTCTGCCTTGTAATGTTGTCAGTCCACCACTTTGGTGCCATCTAAAACAACTCAACAACTACTGGAAGGATTGTCATGAAATTTTGTTCAGATGTTCACGGTCCCCAGAGGATGAACCTTAGTGACTTTGGTGCTCCTTTTTCCATTTAGCACAACCATCATGTTCAGGTTTTATTTTGACCAGTACTTTGTTTTATGACCAAATACCTTCTAACATGCTATACTGAACATGCTAGACACTGACATTAGCATTTCGCTCAAAGTGCCACTGTGCTTAAGTACAGCCTCGCAGAGCTGCCAGCTTGGCTGTCCTGTTGTGAATTTAGCGAGGTAAGCCTTTGATCATGCAGGTCCTACTGAGTCATAGCCACTTTGCTTGGTTGGCAAACTGATTTCTGAGGCATATGCAGATTGCACTAAAGTTTTCTGGGTGTGAACTGTATTTTTTTCCCAAAGGTCTGATCTATATCAAAACTATGATATTAAATGGACTTCTAGACATCAAGGTGGCATTCATCAGTATCTCCTCTTACCAGATTGAGCTTGCACAGCTGTTTATACTCTGTGTTGCACGATAGTTGTATTGTCGATCAGATGTGAGGACTTAAGTGAGGGACCTCTTATTTAGTGCCAGAGTTGAGCATGGTCTGACCTCTCTGTTGGTATCCATCACTGCACTGACAGGCCTGGTGGTTCATCCAGCATGACTCCAAGGCCACGTTGCTGCTCCACTGTGTCATGAGCCCAAAAGACACTTAAAGCCTTTCACTCAAGCACAGTAACTCCCCCCCCCCCCCGTTCAGAACGGGTGGCCCGCTTAGGCAAGAAGACAGTATCACGCCCCAGAGAAACGATTTGAGGTCAGAAATTTAGGCTTTCTGTTATTACTAAGCACACATCAGTAACAACAAAGAGCACACACAGTGAGGTGCAAAGCTGCAATAACATGCAAATGTGTCCATTAGAAAAAGAAAATGAATAGATATCAGAATGCCACATTTTTATAGTTGAAATTGTTCTGGAAAAAAACATGAGTATATGTGATTGCCATGACTTGATATTTAGCTCATTTGTACAGATTTCTGTAACTTTTGTGATTGCTTTTAGTTGTGTTATTTTACAATTTGTCCTTTGCACATCTTTGGCTGGTTAGAATAGTGGTTGTGGCATTCATATTAGAGGCTGAACATATTTTACTTTGATGAAGATGTGTCTGGAATGCCAATAAGGTAGGACAGAATGCATGTTGAGCAGCAGCTTCTCACAGCACACAACACATATTTACTTGTCACATATCCTTTACTATACCTGTTACATCATCCCCCACCTCTCTCCTGAATCCAACACCTTGTATCCCTGCCATCGACCTTTCCTCCATCTATCACAATGATGCATTGGCAGTTTGCAGAAGGTTACCACGCAAGGCCTCTTAACACCTGGTTGTAGGGATAGTTTTGCCCGCCCCACCTGCTACCCTCCTGCAGTGGCCCAGCACTTTACACCGATCTCGCTAAGACCCTGCCTGTCGTCCTCACGGATTGAATGGAGAGCTCTGGCAGAGTTACTCTGGCCAAGTCTCATATCTCTCATCTGAGACTTGTTTTCATGTGGCTCGCACAAATGCCTCTCTTATCTCCCATTAATCATGGGCCTCTTTCCCCCGCTATGCCCTCCACTGCTGGTGACAACACAGATTCAGGGTGATGTTGTTGCAGATTGTCAAATTACACGCAACATGGCAAGGAGAGCTTCAAGGCATGATTGAAAATGGATCATAGCCTTATTGAAAGTTTTTGTTGTTTCATTCTTGATACAACATAAGTGTTTTAATTCATATCAAAACAAGAGTTTATAGACTGAGCCCACTCTATGGTTTCGATCTGTTGTTCGTATGGTTGGATTTTGGAGTTGTTACCAGTGGGTCACAACCTTTCTGCACTGTGTTGTGGGGATAAGAATCCAGCATATGACTGCCGTCTCTGGCTCGTTGTTCTTTGAAGCTATCAGCCGACAAATATTCAAGCTTGCGGCCGGAGCCCTCAGCTCTTGAGGCTGGTGATGACACACATGCTCAGCAGACAAAGTGCCCGGACCACCCGGGCTTTAGGTGTCCTGACCTTGGAGGTTGGCTGTGAAAAATAACAACACAAGGGGAGAAAGAATGCCTCCTATGCTGCGCAAAGGGTCAAGCTGTTGCCCTTGTCAGGGTGAAGTTCAACATGCCTCCTGAGCCTCATGTGGGAGCAAAATGTTTGTTTTCAAAGGTAAAGACACAAATGTAATAGACTCCAGAAGTGTGTCAGGTCTCACTTTTTGTGTGTGGTGTGTGAGTGTGTGTGTAGATGCTGATAGGGACGATGTTTGACCCATTACAGACTTGAATCACTGGAGGTGTAGAGCACAAATTCACTTTAATCCATTGATCTGCAGCCTGCTCTGAAAAACATATCATTCTGTCCAATCCCATATCAAAGAAAAACAAAATAGCAGCAATGCCATCTCTCTGTTCGTGACGTTCTGGCGAAACAGTGATAGATTTACAGCAACTCCTTTCGTTTTTCAGCTATTTGAGGTATCTGTTAAACAGATTGTTGCATTGATTTCTGGGAAGACAGATGGTGGTGTGCATGCTTCAAGACAACTGAAGGAATGAAAAATTGTTCAGCTCGGTAGATCAAATTCAGTATAGTGATGTCCTTAGGGTACATTTTTATTGCGCGTAGGTGCATACGATCTCACAGACATATTTTTGAGTAGCTTTGTTTTCTTTCTGGCCATAGTTGAAAGTAGCTGAAATAGCATGGAATGCTTGAAAATGAGAAAAAAAAATACCATTTTTTTCTGTGCCAAAGCAATAAGACAAACCTTGATAAATCAGTCTGCCTTGTTTATGTGTCTTTAGATGGTTAGGTGATTATTGTAGACAACATGCTATGTGATTTTGCCAGAGGAGAAAGATAATCCTCTACACACCAAGAATAAAGACAGCTACAGAATCGTTCTGCTGATCGATCTGCTGTTCTCCAGTCTCCGAAAAGGGATGTTAATTGAAGGTATACTGCCATTATAATGTATTTATTCTTGTCTTCTCTGCTTAACAGACCTCCCTGCCAGTCTTCATTCCCAGCAGCCCCTGGCCTCCCAAGCGATCATTATTTGCTGTGATTGACACGCTGGGATGGTGTGCATTTCATTGATGAGAGTTTTAGAGCCCTGGGTCTCATGATCCTTCAGTGATCGGTGGTACGTCACCCTACAGCCATCCCAGGGGGGACAGTCACAGATCAGTTTCAAATATCTTTCATCACCAAAGGCAAACTAACCAAACCTGCCATCCAGGAGTCTGCAGAGGACGACCTGGAAGGAGAAGCAACTATAGGTAAAGACAACTTATCACACACTGCACAAAATCTTTCAATCTGGAGCATAGACATTCTTTGATTTGAATATTTTCTAATCAGTCTGAACTATTGAGTGACTATCATATTGCCACCCCCTATTTGCAAAATCAGCATAATCCAGTTTGAGGTTAATGAAAGTCCTGTAATGCATTCTAGGAGGCCTGTTGTTTCTCAGTGGAATGTTAACAAGTCAGCAACAAGTACAAGTACAATAAGTATATAGTATCATCTTTGCATTTAACAAAATTGGTTAAATAACCAATATTTCAGTGAAAGTCTTATGTTTTCTTATGACTTCTTATGACTTTCTTATAATGTGTAAGAGAAAATGATCTTTGAAAGTTGAAGCCTCACTGCAAACTACCTTAAAAAACATAACCGTGATAATCACAGGCCTAATTCAATGAGATATCCATGAGTCACTAAAAGATTAGAATTAGATTTTAGGATTCTTTGATTAAAAGTGACTTTATAGAACCAGTTTTGTTCCAATTTGAGCGATTACAGAAATGACAGTTATTGACTTTCTCATTTTGACTTCTTCTCCCATAGTGGAATAATGACAATTTCATTACATCAGATCAAAGAATACGAATAGCTTTATACTACAATTGTTTAAGAATTAAAAAATCACTTGAAATATCTTTCACTTTTTATGTGGCTTAAGAAACAAAACCAGACTCCTGTATTTGTTACATAATGGCCATTCTCCAGTAAATTAACACAGTGCATTAAGGATGTTATAGAGGAGCTGTTATTTGGCAATGTCATTCTGTTTTTGATACTTATGATGTGAGACTTGTTTAAGAAGGTTTGGGAACTTGTATTATGCACTTGATGCCACGGCCAACCAGAGTGTCCACCACCTGTGCCTTGAGAGTGTACACTAAATTGTTGAGCATGCGGGAACCTTACGGTACTATTCATTCCCGTGTTGGAAAGTGTTTGACGTGTGTGCTCCAATGACCTCAGGGTCACATACCACACAAATGGGCTATGTAGTTATGCCGACCACATAGATGTTTAAATCAAAACACAGGCATGGGCAGAGGCGGACGACGGGAGGGAGAAGAATAAGAGGGGATGGGGGAGAAAGAGAGCTCGTTCTTGATCCTTGGTCAGATGGGAAAGTGCCGGGTGGTGGGTGTGTGTGACGACTTGAAATATATTGAAGAGACACGTGTGTTATCTTTTCTCCTCGCCACTGGCCTTCCAGTACCTCCCCTCGCCGTTGTCGTCAGCAGTTTATCTCAGGGCCTGGCAGGAGCTGCGAGAGAAAACTGTGGGAAATCTGATCCATATGGTGGCACTATAAAGCTTGCTGCTGATTTGCAGGCTTCATCAAAACCTGGTCAAGGCTTCATCACCACTCATGCCTGGCATCCTCCTCTCACACCTGGTCACTGCACTCTGAACTTCTCACTCCTTCCTCAGCAGCACCATTTAACTGCCTGACCCCAGGGGTGCCTCAGCAACAATCTTCAAAGCTGATTCTTCTAAGAGAGGTTAGTTCATTTTTAGGTTGAAATGTGATGGATTTAACTCAGACATAGATATTTAGATCGATAGGATTTGGTCCTTTTGACAACAATTTTTCATGTTTTGCATGTGCATTTGAAGCTAGATCATGGGTAGGAAATACTGAATTTATAACAGTTTTTTCTCAGATATGAAGATACTGGGCCAGGTTGCTTTCTTGCTTTTGCTTGGGGGAATCTGGTGTCAGAACAACCGTAATGCTAAAGCTAGTGGCAAGTCAACCAAGAAGTCTGGTGGGAACCAGGGAGGTGATGTTGGCCAGTCAGCCCCTGTGGTTGATCTGACTCCTGGAAGCACTGAGAACACTGGAGGCACTGGAAGCGCAAGAGGTACTGGAGGCTCAGCTGAAGCAGGACAGGAGGGGACTGCGGGAGCTCGAGCAGCTGGACAACAGACAACAGATGATATGAGGCTGCACTTCCTCAAGAACACCCAAGTTACATGTAACGACGGAACAGCAGCTGGGTGAGATGTTCTGGATTTCATATCTTCTCTCACTTCTTTTTCTGAAATGAAATGAAATTTGCCATTTGCTGTCAGTTTGCTGATTAATACAGTGATTTTAGCTACATAAATCATCAATGTGTCCATAGATGGCTGCTTTATTTCCTCATTTCTGTTTATTTGTGGTTCTACAGGTTTTACCTAAAGGAGTTCAGAGGAAGCCGGCGATGGCTGTTATTTCTGGAAGGTGAGCATTTAAAAATCCAACTGGTTAATTTTGGTCCCCAAAGGTCAGCTTGTTTTGGTGCAATGCCACCATTGGAATTTTGATGGGGATGTCGTCTTGTCTCGTCATCCTCTGTTTTTCTCCTTTTTTGGTTGTTGCCTGTCACATTGATAGACTTAGGATGGGGGAAATGTGTGTGGATTGTCCTCCTGTTTGACTTAAGTATGAAATCTGAGAGAATACAAGACACGTGCCTTAGATTTGCCAAACACAAACATTTTACCTGGCTGAAATGATACGATTTAGGATTTATGAGTGTATTACTCTGAGCAGTGGAACCTAATAAACTGGTTTTGCTACATTTTATCAGGTCAGATTCTACCGTCTCATATATATCTTACTGCTGTTGTATTTGTGGGGGAGATCATTTGGCACAAGCTGAAACTCAATCAAAACAGGTTCTGTCATTTTGTAAATTAATAATTTTTCTTTTTTGTCCAAGTGTGAATGTATGGTCTTGTTAGCAGGCTACAGGTGCATTGCTTTCCCTCTCCATTCATTGCAAGCCTCTATGATGGGCTAACAAGGGTCTCCTTTGCTGTGCCGGATGTGAATGTCTAATATTATTAGTCTGTATTATTTTTAGGTGGCTGGTGCTGCTACAGCAAAGAGACCTGTGATTCCAGGTACCAAAATATCCCCCGACTAATGAGCTCATCAGGTTGGCCCCAAACAAAAAGAGGTAGGTCAGCCAGTCATGTTGTAAAAAGCACGTCATACATGTTCCCATAGGTGTTACTTTCTTTATGCTATCTTTTGTGAGACGAAAGAACATCTGTTTGATCCCTGATTGTCGGATTTGCAGGAACTGGAATTCTGTCTTCTCAAGCAGAGGAAAACCCACACTGGCATAATGCAAACATTGTGTAAGTACCTGTATATCCTGCACAGTGTGTCTTATTATTGTGGATACTCAATGTGTCACGTGCCATGATGTGATGGCCGTCATTTGTAAAATGTTCACAGTTCTCTAGACATTAAAGTATGATCTTATGGCTGACATGATACTTTTGTTTTATTATGTTTTGTTTGTACCCCTAGCTAATTTCATGTTTTTACTTAAAGCTGCACTAATTGATTTTACGGCACCTGGGGGAGCAGAACAAAATGCTCCACAGAGCTGAGCGACTGCAGAATGAGATGACAGTTCTTTGTAGTGGTGTCTCCATGCTTGAACCTTTTCATGTTACAAATACTCATTTGATCCATTGTTAATATATATTTTTTATTAGTGCAGCTTTAAAGTGAGAAAGAAATAACACATTCCCCCTATTACAAATGAAACGTTGAGCTCATAAACAATAAAATACAGCTCAATTCACTACATTCAGGGGTTTGGCTTCTTCAGCTTTACATGGTCTGGTAGGGCTAGTAGCTTATAGTGACTAATACATGTGTGACAGAAGAAGCCCCCGCTGCAGCCTGAGTTGATTTTTATGGAAAAGAAAATGAATTGTTTTGATGGCCTCAAGCTTCAGTCTAACAAATGTCTCCTTTTCTTCAGATTTATCCCTTACTGTTCCAGTGATGTATGGAGCGGCACTGGGCCTGCCCCAACCCCTCCTCCAAGGCCACGGCAAGGCAGAGAGAAAGAAAGAGAGAGAAATGCAAATGCAAGTACGTTTCTTCAGATCTTTACAGTGAGGTCCCTCATAACAATGACAGAACAGTGCCTCTTTGGATATAAGAAAACACAATTTACAATGTTTTCTGTGTGTGGCACCCCTAGTCATGTGATGTCTGTATCTGTTGACAGCTGAGTATACCTTCATGGGATCCCTGATCATCCGTGAGGTCATCAAAGACCTCATTCCCAAAGGAATCAAACAGGCCAAGGTTGTAATGCTGTCTGGCACAAGGTGAGTTTGTTTTATAGTTCGTGCTCTGATGCTGACTCTGGACAAGAGCCTGAATCCCCTGTCCCATCTGGACCATCTCCATGCCTACCATTAAATAAGAGAAGCCCTATTTTGGGTGCTTCCTCTTGTCAACAATGAAGATGTTTATCATCAACTATGAACAATGACATAATGTCTATTGAAGGGGCCTTGCCCTGTAATGGTGAACATTCCTCCTAGGTTAGCAACATGGTTGTTGGGACACCCCCAAGCTCCACTGTCTGAATGCAAAGCTGCTATGTTTTCACTTCCCTGCTGTTAGCTGGCGTGCTTTGATACACTAAACAAAAAATGTCTCCCTTGAAGCCAAACTATTTATTGATGTTTTTGGCTCCCCTGCAGTGCTGGAGGGACAGGTGTTTTGCTGAACATTGAGAGGGTGGCCAGTCAGTTGGAACAGCTTGGTGCAGAGACTCAGGTTCGAGGCCTTGTGGATTCTGGCTGGTTTATAGAGAGTAAGCAGCAGAGATCACCTAACTGTCCTGAGACTGTTTCCTGCTCACCTGAAGATGCCATCAAGATAGGACTCAGGTAAAGATGTGCATTCCTCTGGCACCCTGCACAGACTTGATGTTAAGAGTCACTTTCATAGTCCAGATAGAATTTGAAACTTTCTCTACAGTGCTGTTTTACAATGTTGGTTTTTTTTTTTTTTTTTTAAAAAAAAGCTAAGCATTTGAATTCAATTTTGTGTTTGTTAAAGGTTTGCATTTTTTCCTCAGGCTGTGGAATGGCGTTGTTCCTGATAGATGTCGGCAGCTCTATAAGAGAGGAGAGGAGTGGCAGTGCTTCTTTGGACACAAACTCTATTCTACCTTGACCTGTGAGTGCTGGTTGGTAACTAAGTTTATCACAACATTGGATTAGCATGCTATATGATATAAGATATTCAAGTAAGTAAGGGGCACAGTGCAATGTCCAATGTGAAACTGTAGTTGGTAAAAGCCATCTTTCTTGCTTCATATTTAGTAGATCTAACAGGTGTGATAGCATTACATGTAAGCTTAAAGACCCCATGCGTGGCATTAGACAATCAAAAAAGACAGTGTGGAGACAGCAGCACAGACTGAAGCTGAGAATTTGCTTGTTTTCTACAAACAAAATAAGTGATTTGTTTTCTCGGGGGCAGCACAAGAAACCCCCAACAAAATTGTTATGCTAAATAAATTAGCAAAGAGTTGCCTATTTACATACCCAGCAGAGACAGATAATAAATGTATGTCCAATATCCATTCTCCTCTTAGTTCCATTTTGGTCTCCACCAACTCTTTAGGGAAATATCTGTCTCTTACTCAATGCTCTGCTTTATTCACCAGCTAATCCCTTACTTTATTGAGAAAGTAAACAGTAAAAAGTACCTGTAGTACTAACCCAGTTAGCTAAAAGCAGAGTGATCAGGTGATAATTCTCTGGGTTTGTCACTACAAGCAAACTCATTCAATCTTCTCAACAATTATTAACTGGAAAATGTTCATTAGAGCAGCTTTAATGCTGAACTCTTTCTATTCCCTGTAGCCCCTCTGTTTGTTGTGCAGTGGCTGTTTGATGAGGAGCAGCTGAGGGTGGAGAACATCTACATGGGAGGACAAAGTCTGTCTGAGGAGCAGTGGCAGTATATACAGAACCTGGGCAGGGAGCTCAAGAACTCCCTGAGAGATGTCACGTAAGCTCCCGACAAGTTATTTGGAAAAGCAAGATATAGTGATAACAACAGATCTAATATGGTTAGAATAAATGATGACTGGCTAAAGCTTAGAGATGACTGTATTCTTCTGTGTGTGTTTTCCAGGGCTGTATTTGCACCATCTTGCCTTTCCCACACAGTGATCACTAAAAGGTAAAAATGGACCTTTGACTTCTGTTGTGTTAATACACCTTTACATTTCTCTTGTCCATTCTCACCCATTCCAGTTGTCATCTCAACCTACTGAGCTCTTGCTGCTTATGCTCGCTTGTCCATCATGCCACATTCTTCATGTCACCAAATGCCATTTCACACTTTTCCCTAACCCCTTGGTGCCCTTTGAACACACATATTTCTTTTGCTGCACACATGGACATTGATGCATCAGTGCAGTCTTAGTTAAGTTTATACAGCAAGTTAGGTGTATTTACTTAGGGTGAGGATTCTTTATGGGAGGAGCTGACGTTCCAGTGTTGTTGAAGGGTAATTTTGCAGTTGCAGTTCTGTGATATAACACTGTGATATAGCACTAAGATGATGAGCCAAAAGTGTCCATGCAAATAATATATATCTTTCTTTCTGTTCTTAGTAACTGGATGAGCTTTCAAGTTAGAGGCACCTCTCTGCCACGGGCCCTGCAGTGCTGGGACAGGAGTCTGGAGGCAACACGCAACAACAGGACCCCTGCCAAAGGCTGTCCCTTCCACCTGGTGGACACCTGCCAGTGGCCCCAGTGCAACCCCACCTGCCCGGCCTTGGTGGACCAGGCCACCCAGCAGGAGCTCACCCTGCTCCAGATGCTAGTAGCCATGGGCCTTGACCTTCAGAAGCTGGGCTTGGATCCCCAGGGAGATGAAGATTCTCTTGCCAGCATGGTCAGCAACGGTGGCTAAGTGTAAGAGTGGATAGCTCTAAGAGATAGCCAGGCAAAGGCTTAACAGAGGAAAAAATGTGTTGAAATGTTAATGTAACCATAGAAATAGTACAGGTATCTGGTTACTACATCTTGTGCTGCTCAGCATTCCATTATGCTCCATGTATCTGTTAAATTGGTGACTTGGCTGGTGGGTATGTCACTGTGTCTGGGTCTGAGTGGTTTGGCTCTCCCTCTACTGGACACCAGAGGAAAGAGCTTTAGGCCTAAACTGAAGGCGTTTCAATTGTGTTGGTTGAAGACCTTTGAGTTTTATCAGATGGCTGGACATACTTTACCATCTACAACACACTTTCATCCTGATCACTCAACATAAAAAAAGCTACTTCAGAGCATGGTTGTAGAGTTGATTACTTTTAAGGAATAGAGGCTCCTGCAAAATGTCAGAGACACAAACATGTTGCTTAGACAGAACTCATAAAAAGACACATTTGTACACCATATACTGCAGTTGTTAGTATTTGATTTGGTTTAAATAAAGGTTTATTTATCCTCTTTAAAGTAGCTTTCACACAATAGCAAGTATTCAGGATGTGATGATTTTGATTCTGGTTCTTACATAACACAACACACAAAAACTGCACTCACACTGTCTCAGTAACTTTTTGCACACATACTTCCAAAGACACTGACTGTGGTTTTGTGGCTTGGTTTTAGTCTCTAGCTCCTGATGCTATGCTAACTTACCTAAATTACATTATACTTATATAAACATATTTTATGTGCATGTAAGACAAACGTGTGATTAGTTGATATTTTTCTGTGTAGACCAGCAGAAGATGATCTCTGTACTGCTACAATGATTTGTTCTCACTCAGCTGGTAGCACAATCTACATCTACTGACATGCAAAGACATAATACAGACTATGTATTGCAACATTTAAAAGCAACTTTTTTCACAATGTCATGCAAGCTTTGCCAAGCATTTACAGATGTTACTGTAACTGTATGTTTTATTTTCATTTAGGCACTGTAGTAACTATGTTAGAAAGATTTGACTAGAATTGTACCTGCTAGTAATAAGTATCAGACTGAGTTGTTGAACATGTTGGAACAGGGAATAAAAATTTAAATTCGCTCTGACATTGTGAACTCTTGCATCATTTGCATCTGTTTGTTTGTTGTCTTGACAATAATGATACTTAATGTGATTTTTCTCAGCTTGTGCCACTTTACCTAATGATGGAAACAAAAATTATTCTTGTTTGATCTTGGTATGTAATTTAAGATGTCCATTTCTTAGATTTGATTATATGTTAATGTCAGTAAGTGGTATGAAAATCTTGAAAGGGTTTGTGGAGTAAATGCCTTTGCCCGGCACAAATAAGTTTTTAAAAGCAGATTACACAAATGCACTCCATGGGGAGCATCATGCCTCTGGAGCCTGCTAGCAAATCTTTGATCAGCAGAAACAACAGGAGTGGGGGATGTGAAATGTTGATAGTAATTTGAACCTATAATGTTGCAAGGCCTCTTCTGTTTCCTGTTTCCTCTGAGCTACCAGTAGAGTGCACAATCTACAATCTACAATTAACTCCTAACAAATAATCTTTTGAAACACAACTCATCCACTGTCCTTCAAGCCCACACTGGTCATATCTCCCAATTCTTGCAAACCATATTGCTCTCCAAATGCTGCATCAATAAATCCGGATTACTTTTATCCCTTATACGTATATGTGGCACAAAAAACTTTCCATTTGTCTCTGACAAATCCATTAAAGTTACGGGTAAGGCAAATGCATGAGGTTAGATGCAAATGCATTCAATTATTCATCCTAAGCACTAGGAGGCGCTGCTTAAAATCTGACACATATTTTCCAAAGAGGTTGCATTACAGCCATAGACTGTATTACAGCAGGTAGCAAAATTAAGATTTTCATAATTTGGCCAAATTAAGCATTTGCAGGGAGGTCCTTGAAGAAAAGACAGGCTGACGTGTTTAAAATGTACACAACAAAAGCTTCGCGGGTGAAATCACATCATTATGTTTTAAGCCATTACTAAAAAGTTGTTGGTAAATGTGCAAATATTATTTGTGTCGTTTTATATTGGCACAGCTGGGACACAGTACGCTACTTATTAAATACATAACAGTCATTATTTTCGTGATGGTGCGGGTCATCTCCACTTGAAAAAGTCTTCACTTTTTTCCCATATTGCATTGCAGTTTATTACAACTTCCTCTTTCCGCCATATTGCAGAACCGGTAAGATGTCTTTTTTTACTGTCACCTCCAATCTTTTAAGTATCTGAAGCATCTGAATGTTAAATATGCCAATTTTATTATCATCTTGAAGCGAAAGTTCATAGTAATGGTTTGGGACGATTATCGTCTCGACTAGTGAAAGGAGTTCATCATATTTGGGCTTCAAATTTCATCCAACAGTCCCTCTGCCCGGCCCTGGGAATCGGTGCGTTAAATGCGCCTTGAAATGCTGTTGGCTTTGCGATCACATAATTATTTTTTTTCACTCTTAACAAAGGACACTTGTAAGTTGTCCGTCGTTGTCCGTGTAAAACACATTTATACGCAGCCGTCACAGGGTTAACCATTGTCCATCTCTGTCCGTCAACATTTACTTCATAAATGTAGCCGGCGATGCTAGGTAGCTACTCTTGTCTGCTCATGAAGGACCATGCTTTCGTGGGAGTCCCTGCGTTTGTCTTGTCCACTGTAATTCAGGCTAAACGCATCGTTACCTGCGGCGTCTAAAATTAAGCGGGTATAATTTAACTATTTCTTCATTTGCCCAGCGTAATTTAATACTGTTAGCTACGATGCTAACCCATATTTGAGATAAGTGAAGGCGTCACGACATAATTACTGCTAGCCAGGCTGTGCTAACTAGACATCAGTGTGTCATATCTTGCACCTTCAATTGCACTTTGAAACTAATTGGTACACGATTTAAATCTAGGTCCCATTCAGAGAGCGCTGCTTTTTGTCGAGGAATAGCTTCCCAGTCAGATGTAATTGGTGACATTTGGCGGTGTCGTAACTCTGGTAACTATCCGTAGGTCTTCTCTCTTCAGTCTGTGCTATAGTGACTGGTGAAATGATTTGGGGACACTTGAAAAAGTGTGAGATAGGAAATTAGGCACAGCTTAGTTCATTTTGCTTGAAGTTCACATTTCTTACATTTAACACAGTCTCTTTATATGTTTCCAGGCATCATGGTGCGCATGAACGTTCTCGCGGATGCTCTGAAATGCATCAACAACGCTGAGAAGCGTGGGAAACGCCAGGTCCTCATCAGGCCTTGCTCCAAGGTTATTGTGCGCTTCCTAACCGTCATGATGAAGCACGGTGAGTTGCTTTTAGTTCTCTGGTTTGAGTGAGTTTGTGGTGATTTGGCATCTGGAAACAGTAAGCTAAACACCTGGCTACATGATAGTGGCAATGCTTCAGACCAGTTAATAAGCTCATCTGTAGAGCTTTTTGCAGGAGATAGAAGTCACTAAAGAGTGTGTAATTTGCAGAGTACTCAAAATAATACCATCAAACTAAAGAGATTGTTTGTTTGAGAAGTGTACATGTTGAATTTGGTGTCTCAGTTGGATCAAATCTGAGGCACTGGCTCATTTGACCATATAAGAAAAAATGTGATGTGAGTGTTTACTGTTTGTACTTTATGTTAATGTTCCTTGTCATCTGTTCCTCCAGGTTACATTGGTGAGTTTGAGATCATTGATGACCACAGAGCCGGAAAAATCGTCGTCAATCTCACAGGCAGGCTGAACAAGGTAAAATCAGTGACCACTATTTGAGACAAATTCTAATAAATGCTGATTACATGTTTGAGGCAGTAGAGATGGCATCAGGGTGAACATGAACTACTCTCGACATAATGTTTTTGAAGACTCTTTTACAGCTGTTTTTTACTTACTCAATTACTTCTGTTAATTTAACTGTTTCTTGGGAAAGTGGTAAAAGCAACAGCCTTCTCGCAGAGCTCAGAACAGAGACAGAGAGAGGTCAAAGCTAACATGATACATCTCATAGCATTCAACCTATGGTATTTAAACCTGTTTGACACTTATGTGTGGAGTATAAACCAGTGTTTTTTTTGTTTTTTTGTTGTTTGTTTTTTTTTTTTTTCAGTGTGGTGTGATCAGCCCACGTTTTGATCTCCAGCTCAAGGACTTGGAGAAGTGGCAGAACAACCTGCTGCCCTCAAGACAGTTTGGGTGAGAATCTAATACACCAATAGTACACAGCTTTTAAACTGAAATGTCACAGTAATGTATGTCAGAGTTTGCTTGAAATGAGAGTGAAAACTTGTTTTTAGAGTTGAATTTGGTAACAGTAGAAGTTCCAGTCTTGCTTTTAAATTGGGGAGTTGCTGCAGTGGTTGGAAGTGTGAGTTCAATTTGCTTATCATGATGCTTCCTGTTCTAATATTGTTAATTTGTGAAATTGGTACATTTAGTTGATTTAATCAGGAGACTTGCGGTTAGTCAATGGGTTTAGGCTCTGGATACGCCATGCATTTGTCTTGTGACTGTAGTGATTTCTTTTCGTATTGAATTATAGGCGTACTTTGGTGTTGCATATAACAGTAGCTCCCTTTTATACAGCCTGTTCAACGTGGCAGTGTTGCACTTCTATTTTGGCGCTGTGTGTAAAAGGAATGAACACAGAATAGGGAGCATTGTTGTCCTGCATGTTAGCTGGCTGCGGAGAAATACATGTCTATAAGAGGGAGAAATGTCATGGTGGGACACATTAATCTATTGATTGCTAAGAATTTTGTTGATTATGTGGAGTCGATATGTTCATATCAACACCGGTGTGTAGTGCGTCTTGAGGCAATATAATTTTCACTACATGGCAACAACCAGCAGGAGGCGCAGTTAAAATTTACACAGAAAATCTTCAAGCTGTCGTGGAAATCGAAGGTAGACATGAAGAGAGCAGAAGTTTGGTGTGGGACTATCTCTAGGTAAGAAATGAGAAAAGCTTATTGTAAACACTGCAATGCTGGTGATAACTTATGTGTATTATGTCTAAAAGACTCGTATGTGCCTAGAACGAGTGCTGTAGCTGTGGTTTGTTAATTTGCCAGGTTTGACTCGGAGCCTCAGGATCTGCTGTCTTAATGAGCGCCGTATATCTTTTTAGTTTTGCTTCCTGTTAGCTCAGCTTTAAAGGCTTTGTTTAAGAGAATTGTTGTTGGACTACAATTTCTTCTTTGAATTAAGATTTCATTGAGGAAAAACACACTTTTTTTAGCAGCCTATTTTCTCTCATAGGCATTTTCCAAGTAAAAATACTGATAACTTGCTTATTGTTAATTTTCCAGATGGTAGATCAAGGAAATTTCTTCAAATACCCATCCCTAATACAAATGCTGTTGTGTTAGATATCATGCCTGTGATTCTGGAATGCCAACAGGCTCTTTAAAAGCACGTACTAGGTGGCGTTATGTTGGCTTTTTTGGTTCATTATAAATGAGCAACGCTGGCATAATGTCGGAGTCTTCTTAAAGGTAATATAGCAGTACGTCTTTATAAAAGAGGCTAGTGGCAAAAGTTACCAGATGAAGTGATCCTTACTTCAGCAGGTAATGTCATTTTAAATAAAATAGTTTGATATTTTGATTAGTGGTTGTCTGACAGGGTCAGTGAGTCAGAGTTGGCTGGAGGTTAGAATGAATGATGGAAGGAATCTTCTTCAGAAGCAGTGTGCCAATGAAAACTGCCTCACAGCCCTGTAGATACAGAACAATATGTTATTTGGTGACAGAAATGACAACTCTTGACAAGGTGTCTTTGTATTATGCCACCTTGTCATTCCCTTCACTGTGTGTTTCCAGCTTATTTGTTTAAAGACTGACTGATGTATATTTGCAAGGAGGCTAAAATGTATAAAGGGAGAGACTTGGTGGGTTTGGTATGTAAAATGTCGAGTTGCCTGAAGTATGAGCATAATTCTACATTTATGCTGGGTAATAGAGAGAGAGAATTTGATTAGTGTGTGGAATTGTATCATGTAGACTCATAACTCATGGCATTGATCATTTATCAACATATTTATTTAATAGGTGACAGGATTCTGTTCCTCATACAATGAATTGGTGTTTCTGGGACATATTACTGAGCAGTAGTGTAAAGTAGAACTGCAAGAACTCTGGTCAATAGATGTTACCTGTTGATTTGATTCAGTTTTTTTTCTGGCACAAGAAGTTCTCTGCACTTGACTCCACCCAGCCTGCCTGATGCAGTCATAGGAATATTAAATAGTCCTATATTTGAAGTTTTTACTCTCCATTTTATAAGAGGCATTTTTGTTTTATTATAGGATGTGGCAGATATAATATGGAAGTGAATAGAATCATGAGCTTGACTGAAGCTTAGGGATGCATCAACGTTACTTTTTCAGTCTTGATACAGATACCTAGGCTTTGGGTATCTGCTGATTCAGAGCACTAATCCGGTACCAGTGTTAAATTAAGAGCAGCCTTGCTGTGGGGAGGAGACTTGTGTCATTCTTTTGTTTAGACAACATCAGGCCTGACTTAAACCATGTTCCTAACAGAGATATATGCATATACATTTACTGAATTGTAATTTGTTTTTTAAATAAGTGTGCAGCTTGGTTAAAACATCTTCTAAACATTGAATTGATGCCAGATCCAGCTGTTTGAGTCAGTACTGGATCAGCGCATCTCTGCTGATGTGATCTCTCTTCAAGGATTACAGAGTGTCTGTTGGGCTGACATTATGCTTGCACTGAAAATTAAATGTTCAAAGCAAAGTCGCAGCTTTGCCACCAAAAAGAAACACACTTGGTTTTGAATTGAATCGGTGGTCCGCAGTTGGTCATCAGTGTCCAATTTCATGCTTTACTTCAGAGTAACACCAGCCTGTTTTGTTGTTTTTTGATTTGTCTGTCTATACACAGCATGTAGACAACCTGCCTGGAAAAGATGAGAATTAACTTTAATTTTAGCTCTGGAGCTGTAGGTGACAGCTTTTGTAGTCAGATGCACCAAATGTCCTTTTTCTTCTACAGTCGACATTGGCTTCATATAGTTTATAAACATGCCCATTGTGAAATGCAAATTAAAAAATGGTTTTCTTATCAGTTATGACTTCAAACTTATAAAGACACATTTATGGTGATGTTTGGGGGACATTTTTGGTTGTCATTCATGTGAAAGATGTTGAATCATACAAAATATAATACTTTCAATGTGATGGATTCAGCCTAAGTGCCTAACATGTTTGCTTTTGTTTCCACAGATACATTGTGCTGACCACCTCAGCTGGCATCATGGACCATGAAGAGGCCAGACGGAAACACACAGGAGGCAAAATCCTTGGATTCTTTTTCTAAAATGTAAAGAACTGCAAATAAAAAACCAACCAGGGGAAAGCTGGTAGTCTGCTGTTGACTTATTTCATATAAAGAAATGTCTGTAGAGAACTAGCTTTTTCAAAACGCTGCAGCTTTTGTTAGCGGTTCAGTAATAGTCCTTGGACAAGACAAATATCCTCAGAACACACCATGTATTTGATAAGAGCACTACTTGACAATTCTACTCCTCTAATAGTATTTGATTTTGTCCTTTAAAAACAGAAATGCATTCATCAGACTAAAAACGCATGGAAAACAAATGATTTAACTTTGTAATTGACAAACATTGAAACTATAGGAGATCATATTATGATTGGCATAAAAATGGCATCGGCACACTGCTCTCACTGTGTCTCATGGCTGTGCAACAATATGATCAATCAAATGTTCACTATGTGTGTATATATGTAGCCACTGGCTGCAACTCCCCAGAAAAATGTCTTTCAGAAGACAATGACAAATGTGATGATGCACATGTAAGACACAACCCCAAAATAAAAAATAAAAAATGGAAATAAGGAAATAAAGAGAGAAAGAAAGGAAATAAAAAGACATGGACACAAGAAGTAAAATTACAAATAAGTAAAATAGGATAAACTTCTGCTTTAAAACATGTTAGCTCAGCACTATAACAGTTTTCAAAGCAACATGAGCCAACAAATCTTAAGGCAAGAGTGCCAATATGCAGCTAAACTGCAGGAGCCTGGTACCAAAAGATGAAGGCATGCTGTAAATATGCAGATGAGATTTAGTGGACTCAAATTAGACTGTAGGCATGAGGAAAATTTTAACTTTGGATTCACTTGTGATGAAGTGATAAAATGAGATGGAATAGTTTGTCACCTGATACAAGCAGACAGAGCAAAATTAAGTCTTTATCACCTGTTTTTCCCTGAGTGAAACAACAGGTTGATAAATACTGAACTGGCTGTGTGTAGGACTGAGGAGGTGGTGATGCGTTTATGAGTCAACCCATTAACAGCAGATAATGAAGAAAAGGTAAGCATGTGGATGCTTGTTGTGACAGCAAAACCACTACTGAAGAAAGTATTGCAAGTGGTTGAATTTTGTTACCTCGGGGGATTTTGTCTATAAACATTACACACCTGACGACACAGAATTTGTGCTCAAACTCCAGACAAACCTCAAATAAGCACATCCATGTCGTAGACGTGCCCCCAGTGGCTATTAAGAGCTGCCACATCCCTGCTATATGGCTGCCAGCTTGTAAAAAGCCCTGGCTTCCTGCCCCTGCAATCCTCTCATCAGTATGACCTTTTCTGGGGTCCTCTGCGTATTTGCGTCGTGTCCCCAGCCTCTTTGGAGTCTGGCTGCTGACCTTGTGTAAGACTCCGAAGAGGAGAGGTAACAGCCCGCTAATGCAATAGCTCTGTCCAAGTGCTCCTCGTGGGCTGAGCGTGCAGACTGATTGCCTCCCTCATGGTTTCACAGCACTTAAGCGCTGTCTTGTAAAGTAAAAACCAAACTCTTGCGCTGCTGCTGTTTTAAAGAGCAGGGACACCAGCCAGGTTACCAAGCTCCAAGAGTTCAGAAGAGCTGGAGAAGTATGGCTTTAATGCTCTGTTAGCAGTGAGCCTTTTGACATTAAAGTGTCTGGGGGGAAGCTGTCTTGGCAGCAAGAAATAGACCAATTGTTCAGATAACATGTAAACAGTTTGATACTACTTTTTCTTTTTTAAAACTGGGTAAGTGGGGAGATGCTTTGGTGTCAAAGAGCTACCTTGGCATGCACAGACCGGAAGAGGTGGGGGCATAGTCTCCCAAAGAGCAGAAGGTTAAAGGCTGTGGACCACATTGTGAGTTTAGAATCTGTCACGAAGCTTGAAAACTTCTAATACCCCCCTTTCCTCTGTCTCCTCCATCTTTTTCTTCACTTTGAACTTTCATATGAAGTAGAAGAGGCTTAAAACGAATCTCTGAAAGAGTGCTTCAGCTGAAATGCTGTCAGCCTACAGTAGAAAACTGCTCCCCTGGGGAGAAATCTGTAAAAAAAATCAGTTTTTCCAAACTGATTTCTTGTGAGCTTCGGGTAGTGGCATTTACATACCCTTTCAAGGATATAATAAGTGATATACTTAAATACATTTCTTATGCTCACCAGACTACTATGTTACTTAGTTTTAAAATATAGGTATGTAAAATGCCATCAAAAACAGAAGAACTTTTAAATATCAAGTAGGGATGTAATCATCAAAGGAGTTTGATAAAGTATGAAACATTGTTTTACACAAGATAAGAATGGTCAGTACTTGGCTCAGTTTATTGAAAAACGTTGAGCTTTAACATGAACAGAATAAAACAGGACATAAGTTTTTCAAACGTGAGAAAACCTCATTCACAATCACATTTACATTTTACAGATTACTACAAAACCATAAAGCATAGCCATAAAACATCACTCAACAGTATTTTGTGGCTCATTACATGTTTCTTGATAATGATGGTAAATATTTTATTCAATTGATGTTATACTGTTATTAACCTAATAGTTCAGTTTTTAGCAGCCTTTGATATATACCATTTCCCATAGGTCTGTGTCCACATGGAGCTAAATGTCACCAGCTCGACAGAATGAAATAAGTCTCAAGTGCCCATGGCTGGGTCAGACACAGCCAGGATTTTTGAAAACTGAGGGGGGGGGAAGTGTGAACAGGGGACAAGAAGTCAAATTCGAAGATATCTATTCTAAAAACACTCAATATATAAAACCCAGAGTAATTTATTTTTGTTACCCCATTATTACAAAATATAACTCCCTTGGTAGCTAAGTCCTAAATGAAGAAGCATTTTAGAATCACTTTGATTATTGTAGCAATTTTACACTTAAAGCAGCTTTGTTTTTTCCAGGTTACCTTCAGAAGACACAGACGACTGATTGTAAGACAGTCTTTAATAATTAAAACCTTCATCCATGTTTAATTAGCATAGACAGAGATACTGCAATATAAACACAATTTGGACTGGTTATAAACCCATTTTAACTCTTAAGAGATGCAGTGGCAGCCGTGGCCAGAAGTTGCACCAACTGTAACAGCAAGTAGAGAATAAAGCTCCCCGAGGCTCTTTAAAACTGGAAATGGCTTGAGGAGGAAAACACCTCCTAGGAACCAAACCTCGCAGTGTTTGTGCAACAGTGATAGGGTCTGTTTGAACACCATACATCTGGGGACCGGGGTCCACAGCCTGGCAGCTTCCAACATGTTTCTCCAGTCTTCACCATATGTCAGCTGGATCCCTGAGATGTCCCTGAAGGGTTTAAAACACACCTGCGGAGGAGAAGAGGTGATGTGCAGAGCACAATACAAATAGAATACATTAATACTGAAGTAAAAAGTCTGCTGTTTGGCTCGCTTTGATAGAGAGAGCCAGAGGCAGAGGAAGAGAGGGAGCAACTTGGTCGTGTCTTTGTGTGAAACTAAAAATACTGTACTTATGAAAACATGATGACACCTGATGACATGCTTTTATATCAGATGTATTTCTTAAGCACAGAATCTGAGTGACATACAAAATCATAGATGACCTGACTGATAGAATATGACAGACATGGTGGTAAAGTTAAAGGATCCATTCACCCAAATCTCTCTCTCTCGAAGCACACTGATTTTTTTCTTTTTTCTTTCTTTCTTTCTTTCTTTCTTTCTTTCTTTTTCTTTTTTTTTTTTTTTTTACAATCCAATAGCATAGTTAAAGTGGCTAATTCTAAGTGTTCTCCATCGAACATGGTTTCTTGCTGGGAGTAGGTGGTGGTGATGGTCGCTTACCAAGAGCTTCATTGTGTTTATAATACAAGAAGTTAGAATACACCCTCTGAGCAGTGCTACGTCCTCAGGACAGACTAGGACACTGCAGTGAGTTGCTGTCAGACAGGCTGGGGCTAGCTGATTAGCATGCCAACCAGCCGGCCAGTAGAAGAAAAGAAGTGATAGAACTAGAAGCAAAACGTTGGTGTTGCTTTCCACCGCTGGAGACAGGTCTTGGCAAGTAAAGGCCTGAAGATGATGTTGAACTTGTATTGCATACAACCAGTACATATAAATTATATGTATATTAAATGTTTTTAACCTATATAATATTAACCTACTTTTAAAAGAATTTCAACATTTAAAAGTCATATTAAAAATGTAAACAGCAATGTATCATTAAGTCTTTATAGACACAATATCCCAGTTACTCTGAATAATCCTAAATCAAACTGTTTGTTAGGGATTGATTCTTTGCTAGAAAGAAGTTCCCATGAAAAGGTGGTCAAATGGATGCGAAACACAGTAAAACTATATATGAATATATTTTAAAATGCCATTTGTCAAAACTGGTCTGAATTTCAGTGTATTTGTTTTTCTTTGTGATGAAAACCCCCACCAAATTATGTTCATTTGTGTGGCATAATATGGGACATATTTTGTTATGTGTCTCCCCTGTGTTGAAATAGCACTGCTGCTCTATCCACATTGATCTTTGTCGTGCTTGCTAACCCCTGTCATTCTGGAGACAAAATCTCCATTGCCTCGAGTAATTCTCTTTGTGACTTGGGCTGAAAAATGAGCGCACTGTGAAGTGATTTGGTCTCTCAGTGTTCTTTCCCAGCATGATGGTGATGGAGCTTGAGCAAAGCAATTCGATTCAATGCTGCAAATTCCTGGCAGGAAGAAAACATTTTGCAGTTGACACCGAGGTCCTTGTGCAAACATCACATCCATTACAACGGACAGCTGAGAGTCTGACCATCGTCTGGAGTCTGGAAACTTATTAGCTTCATGCTATGGCATCAGTTTTCATAGTGCACCCATGTCCAGCTTTACTGTGTGTAATAGATGAAGTCATTAAGGTCTAATATCAGCACCTTTTCTGCCTCTTATGCTCCTACAATTCCTCTCGTGAACACTTGGGGGCAGTAGAAATATGTCTCATGTTGAGTATTCCTCCTCTGGTCCTCATATTGCATTCAGGCCAGGCTGGTTGGCAAGCAGCAAGACTAATTATGATTGATTCAGAGATAACAGAATTAATATTGGAATAGCAGTAAAAGTATGAAACGTGGATCCATTGAAAAGAAAGAAATTTCTTTTTTACCCAGCTCTACATTGTCTTCTGCTGCCATAAATCACTTAGTGGGTCACAGTGAAATGGGGGCGAAAAACAAAGACGATTAGAAAAGTGAAAGGGGCTGTGCAAAAGTGAATTGAGGCAATTTTTGGCTTATAGATTTTTACATTAAATATACTCTTAATAACAAGATTCAAACACAGAGTGGGAAACAAAGTCTGCAGGATATTAAATCTGCCTCATCGACAGGATCTTTACAAGAGTTGTTTGAAGAAACAATACAGCTCATCAGCAGAGTCAGGGTTTTTTTCCACCAACTAAAAGTGTGATAAAAGGAGAGGAATCATTTAAACTTTGATCACCACCATCCACTGCTGCAATAAATTTGCATTTATAGTAAGAATAAGGGAAAGCAGAATCAGAAGCCAGAATCAAAAGCAGACAAAGAAAAACCCAATAACAACAACAACAAAAAAAACCCAACTTAATTTGAATCAGTGTAAACAACAACATAAAAGTGATTTTGGTTTATAAGGTTACACATTCTCAGGCGAGGTTGCTTCTGCAACAACACAAACACATCCTGTTTATGCTTACCATACTGATGTTGCATGAGATCATATTTTACATTGCACTTCTACTTCCAGCCATGTGATTTATTCCACCACCCCAACACAGCTCCGACAGACACGGTATCAACAAAGACCTGAGGAAATTCTGGAATAAATGGTGACCAGCTGAGAAGGAGATATGAAAATGTATCTTTTGTAGAGAGAGAGTTAGAGGGGAAGACTGTTGTGCCCCCCACCTCCCAATAGGAATGAATTCCCTCATTCCAAGGAGAAATAGAGGGCTGTGCATCGTCATATGGTCATTTCACTGATACACTTATCTTGTGTTTTTCACTCTCTGCCCTATCTCTGTCTGTGTGCCTTATTTACTAGGGCGAAACAGGGAGGTAGGAGTGGTGCTGGTGTATTCATGGTGCGGAGGAGTCTGGTGTGCATATGATGAATGAGATAGTTAGGAAGCAGTGAATTTATGGCTGTGAATGCAGCCATCCATTCTGCCCTGCAGTCACTGGCTGTCCTCAAGGGCATCGTGCTCCTCCGGGTCTCATCTTAGGTGGCTCACTGGGGATCCCACCACTGCTGCTGCTTCTGCTGTGGAGACGACGCCTGGGTCGTCCAGGTAAACGACACAGTAGTCGTCCTCCCCCCTCCCCTCGCTGTGTGTTGGGCAATGGTTAATTAGCAGGCAATGAACACAAGCTGCTAATGTACATATAATAACAAGGAGGCCAAGAGGTGCCAACGAGAGACTGCCGTTATTAATTAGGGCTCTCATTTGTCCGCTATAGATCACCTTGAGCATTATGGTGCAGTTTGGCCTCTTATGTGGATGATGTACAGTATGCCCTGCAGCAAATCACAGCACAAGAAGTGATTACTGCTCAGGCTTAAATATTTAATGATGAGTGAGTATGTAATGTTACTTAAGGTAAAAATCATCATACACATCACATATTTTACAAAATAAATTGGTTGTAATTGCCTTGCAAGATAATCCATTTTCTGATCTGACGCCCCTATCAGCAGGACACTCTTTGGAGGCGCCCTCCAAAACCACCATGACAAATGTAACTCATATGACTGGTCTGTGATCTGCCACTGCCTGGATTTAAGGCAGGAAAAGATTGTGGTTTGGGTTAAAACAAGACTGAGAGTCTGCTGCCGTACCAGCTGCTACAGAGGCTGCTGGGCACAGTTGTGCTTTAAAACCAAATGCTAATGTGAGCATGTTAATATGCTACAACATTAACATGCTGATGTTTAGCAGGTATAATATTCTGTTCACAATGCTAACATTTGCTAATTTATATTGTGAGTCTCTCAACACCCTTTCAGTTGTTTATTGGAGACTTGCACTTCCAGTTTTTGAATACGTCCAGCTCTTGTTCAGGTTTGAGTGCATTTCACTTTAGACAAAAGTGCCTGACAAATGAATTGAGCACTAAACACAAGGTATGGCTGAGTCGGGGGGAACATTATCTTCTTTATTCTTTGTTCTGAAGAAGGCGGTTTGCCAAAACATTGAGCTTTATTAATTAAAATAAAGGCATCCAAGTAATGAGTGTGCAGATTCTTACTCTTTCTTTTTCAAAGTAAAATTTTGACCTGAGATAGATAAGCTTTATAATGTTTTTTCTGGTCACCAATTTATGACAAGTGACATCAATCCATCAAATAAGTATTTGATGGATTGATGGATGGATTTAATTAATATTTATAGGTGTTCACCTGGGTTGAGATCTCATTACATCATCAAATATTAGAATCAACACTCATCAAACAAGGCTAGAAGGTTGTTGTTTTATTTTCTTGTTTCTTGCACCTCCTGCAAGTCCTGAGCTTCTACTTGCATCATATACTTGATAGACATTTTGTGCGCAGTCACAGCTTCAGGCTCCCATCTGCCAACATCCAAGTCAGTTTATTATTTGCAGGTGGTGAATCATCCTCTTTAAGGTTGGTTGTTCTCAACCAATCTCAAAAATAAACCACTTTTTTCTATTATGCCCTAACCCTGAACATAAGCATTTCCTTTACAAGCATTATGAGAATACCTATCAAAATAAAACAGAAAGTAATTGTTTCAACACTCCTCCAAGCAATCGGGGGATTCGGGGCCAGTACAGAGTAAAATCCTTACAGCACGTACAGTATTATCTCGAAAAGGCAATGATAGGCAAGTGCTTTTTAGCTTGGCATCCCTCTTCTACTTCACCATACTGTCTTATCTCTGCTTCAGAACAATCTGCTGTGGGTGCACTTGTTGCTGTTTTGGCATTTGCTGTATTTAGCAACAGTTAATTGTGAAATTTGTTGATGCTTTTATCAAGAGTAACTCACAGCAAGCTCGAGTTTGGCGTTCAAAGACACTTTGATTGTTGTCTAGCAGTTGATGGATACACATGAGGATGCACATCTGCTAAAACACGCAGACAGTGCTGTGCCGCTGAGGGTATTTGTGGTAAGATTTTGCGGTTAGGACACTTGTGTAATTTGGCCTCTGCGCTGCTGTCACTGCCCTCTCAACACCAAAGAACTTTGTAAAAATGACATAACTTCCCAATTACATCATCCTGTCTTTGTGGGCAAAAGAAACACATAAATATCGCAGGCCAGTAACACCGATGAATACTTTGACTTTGTCCGAGGGTCTGCGTGACAAGATGTGTGCACATAACTGGAACTGGAAGGATGTTAGTGTTCTGGGGCACATCATGTGAATGTTTGTGCTTTTATGTGTGTGTGTGTGTTTTTTATGTAAGTGCATTTGAGTGTTTATGTATTTGTGTGTGTTTGACAGAGAGAGAGGTAGCAGCTGTAAGAGCCAGGGGGCCCCGGGGCTCTAGAAGAAGACGTCAGACCCAGCTGGACGCCTCCAGGGGAGGTCAGGATGTGTTGACAGCTTCCTGAGGCAGATGAGAGAGCAGAAGTGGCTCTGCCTCTCATCTCCAGCGTATGTGGATGTCTCTGAAGATGGCACAACACATCACATCAGGTTTTTCTGTAATTAACACTTTTCAAGGGTTTGTTAAAAAGGGTAGGTGTTTCTGGGAGAAAATGGAAGGTGTGTGTATGTGGGCACGTGTCATGAATTTGTGTAAAGAATGGTAGAATTTATTCGCAAAAGTATGTGTACACGGAGCAGATGTGCATCCTCGCACCCTCCTCTTTGACATCTCATTCTTATAATAATCCCCTTGGTATTTATGCTTGCATGTGAGAGTTATCAGGTGGACACTGCTGCTTTCAAAAAATCACTTCAACTCCATAGCTTCTCCTCATGCAGATGGGCATTTTAAAAGACAGCTTTTCTCAACTCACAGGTTTCCCCTGTATTTAGGCAGCTGGGCAGTGCCAGATATCATTACCTCGCCTGTCTCGAAATCACTTCATCCCTTCTCTCACGAAAAGGCCTATACCCACCATCAGCACCACAGGCCCTCATCACTTATAGCCTTGAAAAACCACGTCCAGGTGCAAAGGTCAGAGGCAGCTGTGATCCCGGCAGCCATCCCACGATCTAGGTGCCTTCCTCTTCACTCGGCAGCCTCCATATTGATTTGATTAGTTGCTAATTAAAACTTGGCAGGCTGGACCGGGCACAAAGGAGATCGCTCAATTAGCAGGGTGTCAGAGAATCTAATTCTCTCTCTTTCACCCTCGCCTTCTGTCTCTCTCTCTCCCTCTCTTTCCCTTCCTGCTCTATCACACATCTCCATTCTGTTTAATGAGTATAAAGGATGAGTGAAAAGGGAGGGAGGATAACTCTCAGAGGAAAGAGATGGAGCACTCTCAAGGAGCTAAAAGCATCCAGCCCTGTAATCCTTAAGCTAATCTTTGCTTAAAGATGCAGTTTGTAAGTTGTAAAGAAAGCGCCGCCTGCCAGTGGACGTTTGTTTGGGCATGTTGCCTCCAGCGTGCCTTGATGCCTGCTACCTTCTCTTCTCCTGGCAAGACAACGAAGAAACACACAAGCTGTTGCAGTTTTAGTGGTGTGCCTTCTGGGAGAAGGAGTTATGAGCTTTAAGATCCTCTTTGTTGAGACACCAGATTTTCAAAGCCTCTGTAGATGGGAATAGCGTTCCATTATAAAGGCTGTTTCCACAGAGGAGTTTCACATGTTGATCCTGCTCATTTCATGGTGACATTTGAGATATTTTTCTGAACTTCCATCTCACAAACTTGCGTCTTAGAGGAAACATCTTTGTTAGAATAACAAGCTGCTGCTCCGGGTCCTGTTGGGGTTGAATGTGCTCCTTGCTGAATTCATCCTTTTATCCAAAATGACTGCCTGCCTGCTCCGTTAGATCCTTGTCTGTCTCTGTCTGCAGCCTACAGAGAGGAGGCGGTAAATTCTGTAATACTATTTTCATTGGAGAGATTTCTTTAAGGCAAGAAATCTGGTCAATTTGAGGCTACAGGTTTGTACATTTTAGTATGTGTGGACTTGCATCGATTAAAATAAGTGTCCTCTAATTTGTTAATTTTGTGAACCACATAGGGTCGAATATATGATGCAGAGAGGAAGGCAAGAGGGATGTATAACTGGGACTATTTGTTTATGTCGTTATCAGTTTGCAGCAGGAGTCTTGGCTTTTCTGATTCTTCTTTGCTTCCAGCGACTGCATCTCCAGAGTTAGCTCCCACATGGACCTCAGCTTTTCAGTCAGCTCCCTACCAGCTTAACAGAGAACGTTATCATTGTCAAAATGGATTTAGATACTGTATGTGTGACTGTAGTGTATTTCAACAAATACAGACACACGCGCTCATGGGTGATGTCTTCTATAGGAGGGAGAGCTGTTAGAGATTTCAAAATGGATAAGGAGACATTTCTGGCGGATGTCGAAAGAATAAAAGACTGGGAGAGCAAAGGGCAGATGGATTTTATGAATCGTCCAACATATCTTGTTTATGTAACACATAAAGTTGGTTTTGCTCGCTTTATAAGCCTGTAAGGCTGCAAATGAAGAACACCTCCCAAACTCACACCCACACACACAAATACATAACAGCTCTCCTAAATGTCCGTATTGTTAAGCCAGGCTGTCATCATCCTCCTGCTCCTGGCAAACTGGACAGGGCCTGCATTCATTAGTCAACTTCATACTCTTATATAATATTTACAAGCAACAGTTTATGTGCCTGCAGAGACCGGGTCCTTCCAGTGAAGCCTGGTCGGGGCCCTGACTGCAGGAGAGCTGGCTCACCTCGGACCTGATTGACTGTGGCTTTTATATACTGGGGTCCTCCATTTTGCAGTGCAGCAGCTCAGGCTGAAATGTCAGCAGTCGCCAGTTGTTGGTGCCAATGACAATCGCTCATGAGCTGGCACTGATTAGCTTTGAATAAGCCTGAATAGCAACCTGGCCTGTGGTGTACATAGCAGGCTATTGTTTGAGGACTGGGTGCACACTAGGAGGATATACCCCAGACATGCATGGATAATGTGGACAGATTAGTCCTATCATTCATACAAAGGTACTCCTACAGATTATATTACTGCCATGAAGAGCTGAGAGTGAAATAATGTGGATACTGAAGTATGACACTGCATACTATATAATACAGATTTCTCATTATTATAACACTGTGATATAACTTAATGTTTTCCAATTAGCATCTCTTAATGGGTGATGGGTCCCTACATGAATACAATTTTTTAAGTAAAGAACTGAGATTTTTGTTTTTGTCTGTGCTCCTCTCACTGTTGTAAGGAAGGTGAGGCTCACATGAAAACAGGTGATGTCACATACTTACCTGCACCAATCAGGCTTCAGCATGAATGCATTATAAGAATTAGACACCCATAATCTGAATTAGGGAATATAAGGGCCAATGCAATAATAATGCAATCCAGTGTTAGTATCTTTGTGACAATTGATCATCCAGTAGGGGCGTTATCTAGCCATTCCAAAATCCTAGGTCCTGTTTGCTCTGGCTTTGAGATTTCTGCTTCTTCCTAATACATCTGAGATGAATTAAGTTTCATATGGTCACAGCATTGAAGGAAAAATAAAATCCACAGCAGCACTGGTTTCAGAAACAATGTCTTCATTCCTCTGGATAATCCCCATAACATGCCATTGAGAAATTTCACTGGAACTATTTTTTTTCAATAAAAAGCTGTTCCAATGAAAACTGTCCACAGTGAAAACTTTTTCCTCTCTCGTTTCTGTTTTAGGACAATTCTGTATAAATGTAATGGGTCATAAAAACAGATCAGAGCACTGGCTCTGTAATGTCACACCGGGTGCTCATCATCTTAGTTTTGAAATAAAATCTCAAAGAAAGTCAGAATATGTGTGTGACAGAGAGCAAACAGACGTGAAAGGAAGTGAGATTAAGAATATGTGTGTGAGAGAGAAAGAGTGAGTATATGACTGTGAGGGACATGGTATGAAAAACAGCAAGTCATATACAAAAGCAGAGACTGAAAGCTCACACAGACTCTCTCCTCTCTCTCTGTGTGTGTGTGTGTGTGTGTGCGTGTGTGTGTCAGGTGACAGAGAGGGATGGGGACATGGGCAGGTCCTGGTAATGAAGGACTGATAAGTCCCTATTTCCTGGGCCTGGGTTAATTGTGCCCACAGATAAAGGGTAATAAATTGTCACAGGGTAATGGCAGGAGCCTGGGCTGGGCCCTGTTCCACATTCATCATGACTGACTGGGCTTGTGAGCCTGGAGAGCAGGCTGGACTGAAAGACTGGTAGAGCCTGGCAGGCAGGGATGGAAGACAAGAGGGAGAAGAAACCTCACAGGGCTGGATGAGGATATGATGTTAGTCTGTCTTACTTACAAGGCTTCTGCAGTGGGTTGTGTTGTGTTGGAGCAAGGACAAAAGATGACCTGGTAATGGAGCTTAGAAGAAAAATGAGAGGAAGATATTAAAAAAAAAATACTGTGAGGCAGATAATTTACATACACAACATTAAAGAATTCATAAAACCTAGTCTTATCATCGCCTTTGGACATTTAAAATACATCCCACACAAACTGACTGTAAATAGCAGTTGTGCAGAAAATAAGTATGATCATATTATCATTATATTCCATTTTAAAATTAAAAAATACATACAAATAGCATTTTAATGTTGTAGAAGGCAGAGACGGAGAAGTGTACTTTAATTTCTCTAAGCTTGTTTAAAATAATAAAAATAAAATATTTTTAATTCCATTTGTGCACTGTATGTTTTTTCATGTAAAATCTTAATCTGAAAGGTAACTACTCACTGTAGCTGCCTGATAATTGTAGAGGAGTAAAGCAAAGTACATTTTCCTATGAAATGCTGTGGAATAGAGGTTTAAAGCAGCGTAAAATCTATATCCTTATTTATCCCAAAATTGTCAAAAATACAGTTCTTGAGAAAAAGTACTTAGTTACATTTCACCACTAGTAAACAGTAAGTTCTTTGGACTGAATTTAAGGCAGTTAGTATACAAGAAATACATGTAGTAATAAAATATGTGACAGTACCTGATCAATGTCAATCAAATTGTGAGAAAGCAAATGATTTTTTACTTATTTTTTTAGTTTTCCAGGATCTATCATGGGCTGTCCTGCCACCATCCCATCAGTTCCCCCATTTCCTTTGTGCATTCCATCATTAGACAATAATGAACATCAACAGTGCACTCAAAGATCAAATGTTTTTAGTATGAATACCTATTTTTTAAAAGATTTAACAAGAACGAAAAGTAGTGTTTTGCTTATCTGCACTGGCTTCACACCTGGGTTGGTTGGTACATTATGACATCACTGCTGGGTGTGGTTACAGGAGCAATAGTGCAAACTGCTGACCAATAATTTATTGTTCACATGGGGAAATTTGTCTTCAAGTGCAACATGTGTATCTTTTAACCAGGGACGAGAGACATATGGAGTTACTCTAATCTTGCTTCAAAATCCACAAAATTGAACAGATGATAAAGCAATAATATACTACCACAGGTATATCTAGAGAGAATCAATTCAAACCAATATTCATTATTCTTATTTTGCCTGTGATTAGTGTGTGCATCCAGGCAGCAGTGGTGCAAAGTCTGGTTGCAGCTGTGGGTGTCTTTCAGTTTATAGTGCACCACAAAGACGTCACTGTCAGCTGAAAACCTTGAGCTTTCAGTTTCTGTAATTGTTTTCAGGTTTTTCAGCTGTTGTAGGATTATGTGTAAGGAATTTATGTGACCCACCAAACTCTTTCCAGGGTTGATTGGATAATATCAAACATGCATTTTCATCCAACTAACATCAAAGTTGATTCTCAGTTTTTAAAGGATGGATCTTTAAAATTGGGATGTGGGGAAATGCCCAACAGTCACACATGGTGTCAGAGAGACACAGTTCATTATATAAAGAAACAATTCACAGTGTATGTTTTGGTGGGACTCAGTGTCCCACCTTGCCAGCATGACAGATCACTTCTTCACACTGAGAAATTGTGGTGGTTGGAGGTTGGTGCAGTGGCTGAGGGATGATGCATCCCACACATTATACAGCAGAGCTGCTCCCACTGAGGAAGTTGATGTCCCCACCATGCAATGATGACACTCAGTGCACCATGACATATGATGTGTGTACAAACAGTAAGCATATAGGCTGGAACTGCTGTTCCTTTTGACTGTTTTATGTGGGTCACACATGGTGTACTGGGGCGCAGCGGGAGAGAAAGGACGTTTTTCATGCAACCCATAAAGGAAGGAAAAACAATGCCCTTGAGATGTGACTTCTTGTCTCACAGGAAATCACCACCCAGAGTTATGTGGTACACGTCCGTGACATTGAACCATTAGAAAAGCTGTGCTCTTAGGTGTTCTTACTTTTCTGCCTTGCATTCAGTCACATTTTGCCCTCTGACTATTCTCTTTCCATTGTGTGTTGTAAAGAAGAAGTGAAGTTGCATTGCATGTGTAAGCTTTAGATTTTCCTGTCACATGGTTGGTGTTTCTCTCCAGGGGATAATTTGGGTCTCGGAGAAGCTGTGATATGAGATACACTGCTGTCACAGTTTCACTTTCATCACTTATAGTGTAGTGTTTAAGAATACGATGGCCAAAAAAAAATGTTGGTGATTTATAGGAGATACGTTTTTGAAAAGGTGGTGAGGAGAAGCTGAAAAATAAGAAAAGAGTCAGATAAAAAGAGGACAAGTGAGACAAAACTAAACCTTAGAAGAGAAAAGAGGAAAAATCAAATTTGCATCAACTCTAGCACTGGTGAAATGTTATAGGCTAGTATAAACCTCTCCGTGAAGCGTAACAGTTTTCAGGCAGTTATGTAACAGCAGTTGAAGGTACAAATTTGTCTTTTGAATAAACTGTGTGAACTTATTAGCAGCTGACCTATGCCACTCATATAAAAACAGGTTGACGTCTAAAACTGTGCAGAATCCACAGCTGAAAATACAACTAATGTGCTATTTCCTCCTGTTTGTTGAATAGTTGATGGAAACTACAGTTCTCTACTACAGGTCTTTTTTGAGAATGAAACTATATATTTATAACCAGTTTTTAAAGGGGCAAGTTTTCTGTGCTGCCTCCTGTGGTTTCTTGCTGGGAGCAGGTGGTGGTCATGGTCGCTTGCCAAGAGCATCAGCCATTGTTCTATTTACAGTACAAGAGGTCAGAATACGCCTCTGAGCAGCGTTACTTCTTCAGGGCAGGCTGGGTGGTACAGTGAGTTGCTGTTGGAAAATGATCACGTTGGGGCTGGGCCGATGCTAGCTGGTTAGCATGCTAACTCCAATAAAAGAAAAGAAGTGATACAACTAGAAGCAGAACATTAGTATGAAGTTTGATGCTGAACTTGAAATGTTTCCTCTAAACTGGTATGTAAACAGCTGTTATATGTGGCTCCATTAAAGGTTTACATCTTCAGTAGTAAGAAATTCATTTGGTTCTGAGTACCACAGTTAGGATAGGGAAATCTGAAAGTACTGAAAGACGAATGTGCACATTCCTGGTTTTGGTCTTTTTATAGGATTTCTTGACAGCAACAAAAATATAGAATGCAGCCACTCTTTATTTATTCTTATCTAATAGCAATTGAGAGGTAAAAAAAACATAAAATGCAAATTTTCTCTCATTAAGACTAAACTAAGCGAGTAGATGAGAAGAGTTGAAGAATAAAAGAGAAAAGAGAAGCTGAAACATAAGAAGAGAATCAATTGTTTTGGACAAAAAAATACAGGTAGAGAACAGGTAGACTGGAGGGGAAAAGAATTTCACAGTACAGAGGAGATGACAGTGGATATCAAGGGAAAGAGGAGGAGATGAAAGTTAAAAAAGGAAAGCGAGAAGATGGAAAGCCGATGAATGCTCAGATTCATTTGTTCTCTGCCTCTCTCTACCTGGTTGCACACACCTTCTCTCCGCTCTACCAGTCAGTGTTCACAGCTATAAATCTCAGAATGACATTTTGGCCGGCAAGTCCCACGTAAACACGGCCGGCAAAATGTCAGTGCAGAAGGCAGACAAGCCTGACTTAGGAAGAGGGAGAGTAGAGGCAGTAATGTCACCACACTTTAACACACCCGCCATCAGTCTTCATGACATTTAAGAGATCTATCCCGATCCTCTGCATGCACAAAGGAAAAGTTTGGTGAGGAGGCTGCGAGGGCCTGATGAGTCAGGGGGTTTAATGGGTGAATCTGATCGCAAACAAAAGGCTCTTGCCCTCACTTATGTGTAATTTTGCTTGTTTTACCAGTCAGCAGCTTTCCTCGCCTTACAACTCAACAGCTACACATTAAAAAGAAGAGGAAGAGCTCAATTTGGAAGGTAAACCCATGACGTATTTTTATTGTTATTTTTACAACCGTTTTCTTTCTTTTTTTCCCCCTAACCCAGGCAGGTCATTTGAGAACATGTTTCTCACACAACACTCATGTCGTTTTGTCTTTCAATTGTCAGCTTAACCCTCTCTATCTCTGCGGTTAAACAACAAACAAGAGACTCTTACCTCTCAGGCCACAACATTCACATTCTTTTTCTCAGAATTTTCTCTAAAGAACTCTAGGGCCAATTTGTCAGAAAGTACAGTCTGTTTGGAAATCACAAGCATCCAAAGCAAAATAATAGATCACAAATTAAAAAGTAAATCACTTGAAATTCTATCATCCACCTTCTTCTCCTCTGCCGCTCTTTCTTTAACCTCCCTCACTGCTGCATGGGGGTTGTATTGATTTCTAAATGAATAATTGAGGAAGTCGGCTTAACTGCCCTTTTCAAATCTCCCCGGCCTCCTCTCTGATTCACTTCACCTCCCTCCCTCTCGTCTTTCTTCCCCACAGATCTACATCTTCCCCTTATCCTGCCATCTCCTCCCCTCTCACCTATTTCTCTTGTACCCTTTTCTCTCCTCCTCTGACCTTCCCTTCTCCTCTTTTTCCCTTCCTCATCTCTCTTTTCTTCCCTCTCCTCTCCTCTCTTGCACTGCTGATGTGGATCCTATTCTGTGACGGGTTGTTCAGGAGGGAATGGGTTGCTCGCATGGCTGGCCAGCCGGCCTCTGCGTATCATCCGTCAGCAAGACACGCTGTTGTTTTAGAGTTCTGCTGGGAGCTGTCTCCTTGTCTCTGTCTCTTTCTCAGTTGCTTCACTCTCCCTGCACACACACACACACACACACACGCTGTCTCTCTGTGTCTCCATCTCTATGCCTCTTTCTCAGTCTCCCTCCGTTCCCCTCCTGACTTATTTCCACTGTACATCTTAACTCAAATACACAGCTGATCAGCATTTTAAAATCGACCTCAGGCTCTTTGCTCTGAGTGAAATCAATGGCTGTGTTAGACTGAGACTGAATAATCCCAATATGTTAATTCAACTGAGTGGGCTCCAGGAAAAAGCTGTTTTGTTTTAGGATGAAAGCTGTTAAAAAACAACATTCTCTTCTCTGTCTCTTGAACAGGTGTTTCAGTTTAATAAATGGCAGCCTTTGTACAGGTGTATTGATTCTTTGCTGTGTAATATTATGTTGTTTTTGTGTGCTTCTCTTTTCAAATGTTGACTAGTTTGAAAAAAATTTGGACACTAGAAAGATATCACCATACTTCCAAAAAACTGACACATATCCACAGTAGTCAATGGTGAACAGTGAGGGACCAAATAAGAGCAAATTCAATCAACTATAACAAGGAGCACCTGAGTCAATAAGAATCAAGGACATACTGTAGACTGTATAGGTAAGTTACATAAGAAAAAACTACAGTAATGAACAAAAATTCCTCCAGTATAAACAAAAAATGTTGGTTATTATTACTATTCAAAAATGATGCACTGCACCTTTCTGAGCCTTTCCTGGCTGAGCTCAGGCACCTAAAACTACTTAGTTAAAGCTACACTGTAGTTTCACTAAACAGCAGCCACTGTGTTACAGTTTCAGGATATATGTGACAACGTAGTACAACAGTAGCACAAGTAGTGAGTAGTCACGAAGTCAACAAACTCTGAACAGTAGCTAATATTAGCTACCAAGGGCTAGTGGTCACACCAGACCATGTGTTACATGGTTTCATTTTAAGTTTAGGGAAATGTGTTTATAAGAAGAATGACTATGAATGACTGTGAATGACTGCTGTCATGTTTTCCAGTGAGGACACTGTAATGTTTGCTGATAGTATTACAAATTACTTGCTTTGGTTAATTATTCCTGATAAACTCTGAATAATGAATCTTACTTCATTATAATAGATACCATTTGTGTGCCATCATCGACACAAACATCATATTCACTGCACAAATACCCATGTACCTAGCTAGCAGGTGATTAGCCAGTAAGCTATTGCTAACTTTCATTGCAAACTTGAGCAGTTTTACTTGTTAGAAAACTGTTAAGTCATGATTACTCATGTGTTAATGGAGTGTCAGTTTTATATGGAAATCTTTCACATGCTGAGAGTGATATCATTTTTCCCTGCCTGGACATAACTCAAATACAACAGCTCATAAAAGTATAGCACAGCATAATGTCCTGCATTATGTGTCAGCTGCTGTCCAGAGTCAGACTTGTTAAGTGGAATATGACATGCACAAATTTAAATATATATTTGGTCATCATGCCACGACTTGGCATGACTGGTTTTTAAGGTATTTACCATTCCAGTTAATATAAACATAAAAGAGAGGATCACCGGGAAAGAATGACACTGTTCCTTTTTTCTTGAAATTTGGGGTGGCAGGCCTATAAACTGGTCTCCTTGAATTACTGTCATGATAATCCAGCGACAATGACAATCTACCTTTGTGAGCGTGTGGGACGAATTTCTAGCACAGTTGAACACACAGGGCCGACTCTAGGTGAGGAATGGGGAGGCAAGGGAATTAATCTGTAAGACTTGTGTTTCTGTGCTGGTTTCCCCACTGGTTTTCTTGATTTTGGGTCCAGACTTTAAAATGTATGACTAGTAGTGACACAGCCAGCATGATAATAAATGACAGTTGCTTGTATTTCTTCAAAGAAAATGGGATCTTTTTCCAACATTCATAAACCTTTTCTGCTGTTTTTTTTTTTTGTTTTGTTTTTCACGTCTGCTTGATGTACAGCAGATCTCTGCAGACACTTCCCATTCTTCTTCTCCATACATAAATTTATGAACACTGTGTATGAACTCACATTATTCTCAGCTGGGTATCCTTGCCTGTGGTCATGTTGTCTGTGAGAGTAAAAGCATGTCTCCTCCTTTGCCTTTCTCCTGCTCTCACGCACCTTGTACCAGCAGGTGTATAAGTGGAAGCTCGACGGACGCCGTCCCTCAGCCTCTCTGATCAATGTGCAGTGCGGCCTTGGCCCACTTCTCGCTCTTAACGTTCCTGGTGTTGTTATCTGTCCGATTGCTGATGTTTTCAGACACTTCCTCATGTAACACCGGCACCAACCTGTCACCCCTCACTGCTGCTCCCACAGCGTCTAGCACCAAGCCCTGCCGCATCTTCTGCTCGCTCACTCTCTTTCTCACTGTCGGTGAGCTGTTATTGAAATATTTAGCACCCACTCCAGCTCACAAGCATGTACTGCCTTTCTTCTGCCTGGCTAGAAATATATTGGCTTGGCAGTATGAGTTGGAGCAGTGCAGAGTGGAGGTGCTTCAAATCGGATTTGACTGTTAAGGATCATTTTCTCGCGTTCGCCAGACATGCAGCTCTCCACAGAGAAGCAGGCGCATGCTGGCTCTGAAAGATGATGTCATTATTCTGCTGGAAAGAAGATAGGAGAGATAAGTATCATTACCAGCCAGCTGGTGATCAAAGTCTAACCATTTCCATTTCGTTTAAATCTTTTAGTGGCTGGTGATAGTGGCTTCAGATGGCAGTTTCCCCAAACCATGGCTTCAGATCGATTCTCATCTCAGCTTGAGTGTTTCACTGGCCCCAGTGTAGATTTTTCACAAGGAAACAACATTTTCAGTGGCGTTGCTGAATGTTGCAAGGAGGAATTGTGCATAAGGGCATAACAGTGGGGCTGGACCATAACAAACACACAAAGAGAAAGTCAGTGAAGCTGATCGCGTATTCAGCTTAGCCGATGAAAGAATACATGCATACCCTTGAGCTGTCACAAATTCTTCAAAAATGAATAAGGCCCTCAGATGCAGCAATAGTGTCTGAGGACAAGGAACCTGAGCACTGGGTGGTTGCTTAAGAAAAAATATGCAGGGTCACTGCAAAATGCTTTAGAGTTTATGTGATGGAAGGGGATTGGTGACGGTGGAAATAGCTACTGTGAACATTTCCTGGAGGTAAATATAACAAACATGATAGCATTTTAGGGTGTCTGGTTGTCTACTGGTTCAACCGCATAACTGCAACACTGACAGTTCGATGCCTGGCTGGGAACCCTTGCTGCATGTCATGTCCCAGTACTTTCTAACCTGTGAGTGGCACTCAGCCCCGAGCCAATTCCCTTTTACTAAATCTGATGAGTCACAAATGTAAATAATATTAATAATATAAATATTATATAAATAATATAAATAATATTTTCAAATATTTCACTAACGTGAGTAAGTGGTGTGTTTGTTGGGGACTATTTTTAGCTGTGGATTAATACACAATATATACACTCAAAACAGTTTCCACGTTTATTGTAATGCTTTGACTACACAGACAATACTTTAACTATGTTTTTGTCTCAGTTATTCATAATTTAATAAACTAAAAAGAAAAACTACAACAAATAAAACTTTTCTCAAAAATTTGGAAATGGAAATATCTTTTGCCCCCAAGTTATATATGCATTTGGCTGGGAAATGCACAGTATGTGCCATTAGTTCCCTACCTTCACATCTGCACTGTCCATAAATGAGTACTGTCTACTTAGATTTGCACTGCAGATGACTCTGGAGCAAGTTTCAGAGTGGATTGGTAATTTTATGAAGCACCATTAATATGCAACTTTGCACTGAAGTACAAAGCAGGACACAACACAAGCTCAGTTGGTGATTGGTAAGCTTGTGTGTGTACTTAGGGGAGAGGCTCTGCTAGTTGTTGTCATGTAATTTGACAAGTCAGCTGTAAGATTTGGACAAAGCCAGAAACTGAGAAACACCAAACATTACACCAGCAAAGGATAAGTTTTAAAATGAAAAGATTGACTCCTCAAACAGGGAAAATAATCAAAAATCAGCCATCTGTGTGTTGGCAAGCTGACTGGCACCAGAAGCCGGATGAACACTTGATGCCTTCTTGGACTGACACTTGACTTGGCTGTGAGCTTGCGGGTTAAATGGTTTTACTAATAAAATCTTCATTGTTTCCAAGCACAAGTGGCTTTTCAAAGAACATCAAGCAGAATACAAGTCTGTACCACTGCAACACTGCAAGCCTCTGTTTTCTGAAGAACATGCTTATAAGTTTCATTGTGACGTTCAGCTTGGGTTGCACAGGCTGCTGAGCAATATGCTTAAACACGTCCTCCATATAAATCAATCATCAGTTTTAGACATTGTACCATTTAAATGACGTTCATCTAGTTTCATCTATTTCAACTGCAGGTTATTTTGTAAAATGTTCACAACAGAAAATACAGTGAATGTTGTTTTTGTCTTTGTTTGAGCCTTGGAAATACAATTTGTAATTGTCATAAGTTTTTGATATTTTGCATTCAGTTTACCCTGAGGATGCTGTCTAAAGATAAGTTTGACTGCAGAACAGTTTTGCCAGCTGGAATGTGAAATCTTGATTCTCAGTATCTCAGAACTGCAGGCTACACAGACAGAGGATGAGGGATGAGAGGTGAAATCAATCATCAAGTAGATGGTGAGTTTGTGTTTAGCCTACTGTGTATGTATTACTATCGATTTAAATGCCTCATATGTTTCTATGTATGATATTTATATGTCTTCATATATTTACAGCTGTACAGAAAGACAGAGAGAAGGAAGCTGAGACAAAAAGTCAGGTGGTAAAAGAAAAGGGAGAGGAGACAGCAGCACACCAGGGTTTATCAATGCAGTTTAAACTGGTTTCCAAACTGCTTAATTTCGATCTGCATAACAGTATACATGTATCTTTATATTTTTTACTTTCTGTTGATAAGAGAATGTTACCTCAGTGCCCATACTGATAAAACACAAAAATCTTCAGACGCACTGTTAATTATAAGACCAGACAAAATACCACTCATTAAAAATGTAATTTAAGAAACTCTGTGAGTCTTCAAAGAGTCACTCACAGTAAACTTTGAAAGTGTAGGCTAATGATGCTCTAGAGTTTTGTTATTGACAAAAATCCCATGAAAAGACCAAAACTGACAAGTGTTATTTTGTCTCTCAGTACTTTACAATTTTGCCAGCCTGTCTGCAGCTCTTAGCCCAAAGCCTACTTGTCACAGTTCTGTTTCATTACTATCTCGATTCCCCAGTACTTTTCCACTCATCCCTCCTCTACTCCATTCTACCTGACAGCCATGCCCACCTCATCAGCCAACTCACTTCACCTGTGCCAGTGCACCTCTACCCACCAATTAAACCAGTACATAGGCCTCTCCAGTTCACTCACTCTTTGACCACCTCTTCTGCCTGCTCTCGCTCTGTTTGGAATAAATTCTCTTGTGAACTGAACAGGCTATGTGCTGCTATTGGGTCCTTCTCCTACTTGTCACACAACTGATGCCTACTGAAGATATACAACTTTGAAAACAGGTCACAAATATATACTTCCGCTTCCACTTTTTTAAAATGCTGAAAAATATCCAGAAACAGCTGGGCACAGCAGCTTTTATTAAAACTCTACCCAAACAGGATTTGTGTGTTTGTTGGGGACTATTTTCAGTTGCGGATCAATATACATTTGGTACACTAACAAATATTTGAAGCAAAAGGATGGTGTATATGGGACTGACTCAAAAAACAAACAAACAAACAAAAAAAAAAAAAAAAAACAAAACTAACAAAAAAACTATAAAACTAAACTAAAAAAAACTATAGTGCCCATGCTCATCATAATGGATATATCACCCTGGGCGACAGTGTGTCTCATTAATGTGTTTTTAATAGTTTTTAGAGCTCTATGTCACAGGGGTATAATCTGTATCGGGCTTTAACTACACAGGCTATACTTGTTAGGAGGATCAGCCCACTGTTGGTTTTTATTTTTGTTTTTGTTTTTTTTTTTAAATAGGATAATGACAATGAAAAAAATAGACTTATCTTTTAACCAAGTGGAAGAGAATAATATGTTTTCTTTGTTTTAAGTAAAAATTACAGCAAAATCCTTAAGGCAAATAGCATGGCGAGTAAAAACCATACATCTGTATGGGTTATATGTATGTACACACACACACACACACACACACATACATGTAATTGGGTGTAATATGTAAATGTGCAGGTTGTCAATCAGTCATTTACTGTTACTGAACTAGACTAAAAGACTAAATGTATTCAGTGGTGACAAACATGCCTTCCCCTGCTCTTCATGTGCAGATGGCCATGTTAAAGTCGTGAGAGAGAAAGTCTGCTGTCACTATTATTACAATCTCTCTCTGTTTCAGGGGTGCTAATTAATCAAGCAGTATGTGTGTCAGTGAGCTAGAGTTAAAAGCTGAAAATGATCATCAGAGTGTTTATCTGCCATTAATCTGAGTCATTTCCTCCCAACATCAGCAGGATGGCTTTTAGTGTTTCACATCCTAGTCAAACAAACATAATACCACTTATCCTGCTGCAGGGGAATTCAGCAGTACAAGGCCACACATTACTCTTCACATCCGCCGTAACTGGCACACCTGCACTTGCACGTAAACCTGCATGTTATGTTTTTTTGCTTTCTCACTTGGTGACTCATGCACTTGCTTACTCAGGAAACACATGCACACATACACACATAAACGTACAGCAGTGTAAGCCAGGACTAATTAGGCTGCATGTCCCAGGTCTTATGGGATAGTAGATGGGATCTGTTGGCACTGTAGCATTCCTTTGATTAAGGCCTGTCAACCACACAGCAGTGCTGCCTTGTGTGAGATAGCCTCTGGGGAACACACACACACACACACACACACACACACACACACACACACATATATATCTGCTTTATCTATTGACAGTTCTCTGCTTTTGTTATCAGATGCTGCAAGCAGAGCGAGTGTAACTCTACTTCAAAGCTGTATTTATGGGAGCGCAGAATGATTTGGATTGTCCCATTTATAGGAAGCCATCATTCACTCGAAACGCTTTAACTTTCCCTGTAGCCACACATTAAAGAGCGCTGTTATGATGTGGGTGTTGGGCGAGAATCTCTGCAAGAGGACAATTGTTGAAGCTAATTTGGTGGAAAACATATGGGAGCAACTAGCTGTACCCACAGTTAACGATTCAACTACCTCAGTTTGACTGAGGAAAATACTTATGGCATGAAGTGATGGTTAAAGCTCCAAATGATTTCCAACTGCGAGGCGTACAGAGATCAGACTTCAGGGAACATCCCTTAAGTGCTGAGTTTAATAGGAATTACTTTTGGTCATAATTCTCACTCATCACTCCAAGTGGCTGATGTCATGTGTAACACAGGCATTTGATTAATTGTTGATGCCAACATTTTGATTGGTGCAGCTTTAATATAATACATTCTGTCACATTTTGCAAAGCCTGTCTCGTTTGTATGTGCTGGTATTTTGAGACATGTAAGGAGTTGAAACAAACTTAATGTATTTCCATTAGTAAAACTTTGTATGAATATCCCTGAATTAAAATGCTCAAATATGATTAAAGTTTAATGATCCCTACGAATGAATAAAAATACATTGGATTAAAAGCATCATAGTATCCAGGTAAATGGACTTGGGCAAAGCTATGTGTATTTAATAAGCAACAACAGAGTAATGGTGGAAAGATGCTTCAGCAGGCTTAATGTTTTCTTATCAGACATAACATACTGTCTGGCAGTATATCACCGCACAGAGTCCATACAAACAGTTTTTTCCATAGAATTTTATTTCCAAAAAGCAGTCAGAGAAAAGTAAACCAAGCCAGTCAAGTACAACAAACTAAGTGCCCCAAAGGGCAGAAAAAAAAAAAAGCTGATAAAGACAGAAGGCCTGATGATATATACAATAGCAGACATCTTTTTGGTGTTGCAGTACCAGTGAATCACTTGACAGACCCATGGTATTCTTCACATGTGTCAAAAACAAATAACAAAATATTTTCTTCTTAATGGACAGAGAAGGTTCTAAAAGTCAGCTAAGGCACACAGAGCCTCCCCGGAAAGAAAGAAGAAGAAGCAAAAAAAAAACAATGGGGGAAACATCAGTCAGAGAAATTTGTGCAACAGTTGCTCAACAATACATTCCAGCAAGAACAACAACAATCTGGCATGTGATTTTCTCTGAGAGGCAAACAGGACAAGGTTGTTGTCCAAAAACACTGAAACAGGTTGTGTACTTAGATCAATAAACACCATCGATTCACTCTTTGTGCCCAATTACTGACATTTTAAAAACTCTTAATAATTCAATGTCTTTTTTTTTTTTAACCACATCTGTATTTACATGTAGAATACCTTTTAAACAATATTTCAATACAAAATACCTATGTACATCATCTTCATTTGTTAATCATTTTGTTACAAAATAGGACTTTCACATTGAGTTACATTTATTCAATTCACCTTTTTCCGAAACTGTCATTGAACTTACATAATATGTATTGTGTGAAGTAATTATCCAGAGCACGGTGGCACTTAAAGTTAAAAGATGGCAGCAGAAGCCAGCCAGTGGAAAACAGAATTGTTCTTTACAACCCAACCCCAGAAACAGTGTAGATTTGAGAGGGAAGGAGTGATAGCAATTATAATAGACACATCCAACAGAAAGGCAAGGTGAACTTGACATTAATGAACAGTAATGTCTCTTAATTAGCCAGTGCAAAAACACTCACTTAGCTCGTGTGATGGCTAAACAATGTTGACAATCACAGATTGAACTCCTAATTGGCTTCAGATGAAACTTATTTCAAAGTAAGACAAATATCCAATGTTCAGGATGTGTTGTGGTACAGTGCTACCCTCAGTGGAATTAACTCGTCTCAAATGTCCAGAGATTGTCTTGATGGCAGAAAAGGTACTTCAAATGTAGATAAGAGTTGAAACGGTGCCATAGACCCGATCTAATAAATTATGCATTTTGCAATCAAGACACAATATAATAATCACTTGAAATTGTACATTATTGTCACAGCATGAAGATCACTACCACTCACTATCATTCGGAAACTGACAGGAACCATAAAACACCAAAAAAAGCACAGTTTCTCCTTCAGTCCAGACGTTGTCCAAGGTGTTTTGCTTTGTGAGGAGTGTTTCTGTTCACCTTCTCTGTTTGGTGAAGTTGTTAGGCAGCTGACCTTTGACCTTGTAGGTCAGCGTGGCTTTCTCTTGGGATGCACTTGGCAAAAAGCCATGTAAGAAACCAGGACAAGAGGATCTATTCAGACAGGACAACACTGACACACAGGTGTGGGCCATAAAAAGGTACAGTATAAGTTTGGGGTGTTGGCCTTTGTAAATAAAGGCGGCTTTCTTTACAAAAAAATATTTATCATGCTGCCAAAGCAGCGTCGCAGTTATTTAGTCACTGACTAAAAATATCAGTATTAATATAAACTTATAAATAAATAGCGACTCATGGACTCACCCCCCCCCTCATTCACGCAATTTTTGAGACTTCTTGTATAATTATGTACAACATAAAGAATCACTGAAAAGATTGGAAAGAAAGTAAAGAAAAAAGGATGACACTGAGTACAAGGATGACAATTTTAAGGTCAGCTTGAGATAAACGTGTTTCAAGTTTGAGGCAGTTTGGTAAAAAGAAAAACAAACAAAAAAAATAAGACGGACAAAACAGTTCTCTCTTTGTCCTCTGCCTGTCACAACATCTGGGTTTTATTAAAGAAAACAACACTATGTCAATGTTAGGTCTTAAAATACTATTGTGCAACAACCACAAATGAGGCATTTATGAATTTAGAATACTAACATGTCTACTTTAAATTTCTATTATTATCCAAATAATTGTAATTGTTCTGAGAAGGCCTCTGTATTTGCATTTCTCTCTTTTTCCCCCCTCCATATTTACGAAATGTGACTGCAGCAGATGGTGAGCTCAGCCACAACAGTTCCACATCCTGATCAGGCACTGAACTGAAGGAAGTTGTGCTGCTGTTACTGATTTATTCTACTGATTTACAAACTGAGTCAGTGATCTATCAGAAACTCAGAGGTTTGACTTTTTAATTGACTTTTTAATTGTAATTGACTTTAATAACGCTAAAATATTTGTTGTTCTTCATAATTGGGAAATTTGCTTTCAGTGGTGCTGCATTTGAGTCGTATCAAAATAATCTTTTCACCTGTTTGGGTTATCTGACCGCTCAGATATCATCTCATTTTGTTTATGCTGACATAAACCTGAGGGAGGCACATTTAATTCAGTACCAGGCTACCTCCTCAGATATGTCTTACAGCTAAGGCCTTATTGCAGCAGATCTTTAGTCTGCTGCCAGTGTCGACAATCCGCGCTCACATGACTGCTGTGCCCGTGCAGTTCTTTAAAAGCTGACTTCATAATTCATTCAGCAGCAAAATAGATGCTTGAAAATTGCAACGTTTGATCACAGTAAAACTCAGCCATGAGGAGAAAAATAAATACACTGAGAAACTGAAATAGCAAAGCCAGCATAATCCCCTAAAAGGAGGAACCCCGTGGGAGGATCTGAAAATCATTCTCCTTGCTTTCTGTCCAGACACCCTCACCAACCTCCCAAAGAAATCCACTCTTTCTTTTCTTTTCTTCTTCTCCCGAGACAGAGGAAGAACGCTTCTCCTTCCCTCTGTCTGCAACGAACCCCCTTAAATAAATAAAAATCGACAGTGAAATCTCCTGTGCCGCGACCTCCCGTCCAGCTGGAGGCCTCACTGCTACCTGATGCGCCCGTCTGCGCGTGGTGCTCCCAGATGGGATTTGGGGTCTGGGCTCAGGGAACTCCAAGGGTTCTTGGAGCAGGCCTGCATGACAGGACAGGCGGTAGGGCCCACGGCGCAGACGTCGGCCGCCTCCCACAGCTCGCCCACCAGGCTGTCTAACCAATGCTCGAGCTCTGGGCCGGTCAGTGCCGCGTTCCTCTTGGCCTGCTCTACGTAGCCCAGGCTGACAGGGATGTTGAGCACTGGGTTGAGGCCGTGGAAACTCTGCTCCATGTAGCTGTTCTTTGCTGGCCCATTGTGCAGCTTCAGGGTATCCTCTGGAGAAACGTGGGAAGGAAGAAACAAAGAGCAGAGAGGAAGAGATAGATGAAGTGTGAAGAGTTGATAATCAGTGGTCAGACAGAGAGAGAGGATTATAGAAGGGGGGAAAAAGAGTTGAAGGGAGAAGAAAAAAGGAGAGACAGGAGGAGACATGAATGGTAAGATATCAAAGTAGTGAACGTGATTTGCTTGATTATTAACTGAAAAGCTTAAAGTGGCTGCTAATTTGCTTGGATTGATTTTTTTTGACTGGACTCTTCTAGTCTTTGATGTGGTATGTCAAGCCACTGCAATGCTGACTTTCTGGAAACGGTCAGAAACACTCAGACGCGCCCTCATTCTTTCTTCCCATGACGGTCAAGCTCTGCAGAAAGACAGAAAACGTAGACACAACTTCTCCTTAAAACACCTCCTCCACCCTGGGCTCCAGTGAAGCTGTACATTCCTCACTGCTCCTCTAACTAGGGCGCTGGCCGTCCCTTCTAAGTGCGACTGTGGAACACAAACTTGCCTCACACCCAGATGTTTGCAGACATCAGCGCTTTTCATGCACTGGTGACAGGAAGATGCAGTCAGACATGAGGTGCTCCACAAGGCAATGTCCGATTCATGCCAGCCAGCTTTGTGGTAGCAGTGTGTGTTATGAAGTCATGCGCCTGTGTAGAGTTTTGTGTTTGTGTATAGAAACATGCAGTTGTGCATATGTGCATGTGTGTGTATGCATGAGTCTGCTGCTGCCAATGCTGGTGGAAGGCCACGTCATAAAGTTTTACTGGCACTGCATGTAGGAGGGAAACCTGGTGCCAGACATGCCAGTAAATTATGGGCGGGTGGATGGAAGACGAAAGCATACGCGCACACACTGACACACACAGAGACATAGTTAGCCAAGCACACACAACATTATGAGATAATGATTATAAACTCCACTTAAAGACATCAACACTGATAATGCTATTTAACAAATAATGTATCTTACATTATAAAATATGCAAAATATACTTATATAACTCTACTTCATGTCAGCCATTTCTAATGATGTGTCAATTCAAGGCACAATTCCTCACCATAATGTAAACTAAAGGGTCGCCCTAACAACAAAGGGAACAACCTAATTATAACTATTTACCTTTTCTGGTGCTTAAAATGAGACTCTGACTTTTGCTGAACAGTGGCCACTGTGGCCACAAGCAGTAATTACTGTAAGTGACAATTTACTACTTTTGTGATAATACAGCTGAGTTGTTGATCTGTGACATGCTAAAACATAGAGTGACTCATTATTGCCAGTTATACAGCAAAGTCTGGTGGTTTTACTTTTCATAATTTAATCAAATTTAGCAGACAATACTTATGTACTTCAGTAAGATTTTAAAGGAAGTACTTTTACTTATGTTTACTTTATATCAAGTAAAAGAGCTGTTATAATGTTTTTTTAAAACCTTTAGAATGTTTTGTATTTCGTCCCTTCCTTTTATATCTATCAATCACCAATGAATTAACTCCTCTCTTAAACTGTTTCAACAAAAACCATTAGAACCTTCATGGTAGGATTTATTGCTGGACAGCTGCATTAGACTACATTAGTTTTAGATAGGCGCACATATTGAATAGGCAACTGAGTGTATCTGACAGCACTAATCTTATAACTGAGCGACAACACTGCAGGAAGGGCAGTTGATTTGTTGGGGTGACATGCAGTTAAATTAGTACCAAAGGTCTCCAACCAGGCTTCAATAAGAAGCCAAAACATAATTGCGTGGTGCAAACGAACCTAAACGTCTGTAAACTGCTGATTAATATTTAACTGAAACTGTTTTGCAACGGACCCCCTCACAGCCCCACCGAGACTCAGGTTAAAGACAAAAGCTGAAACTTTATTTGTTGTTTCTCCTCATCATTAAAACGGCTCAGGGAGATTATTAAACTGAGAAAGACGTGATTATGCCGGAGCTGGCGTCGCAACTCTCATGTGACTTTCGGCTGCTTATGGACTAGAACAATGCAGTCTTGCCCCTTATCCATGCTGGCTGATTGATTTAATTGTGTCATTGTTTTTGGAGGGCTAAGTGCGCTGTTGTTTAACATTCTGTTTAGTATGTATGAGTAGCTCACTGGGTTATTAGGGGTGACTTGATGACAAACAACCAGGGTCTGCAAAGGCCCAGAGGCTTGATTAGAAAGGGCATCACAGCAAATACAAGTCTCTCTCTCTCTCTGTCTCTCCCTCTCCCTGTCTGTGTGTGTGTGTGTGTGTGTGTATGTGCAGACATTTTGGAACACCTAAATTGGCAATTGTTACTTCACAGTGAATGCGATGTTTCTCTGGCTGCTCAACAGCAGAATGTTGGTGTCAACCACAAAAAAATACTGAAGAATGTAAAGTGAATATAGACTTTCTTTCAGTCTGTCAAACACAACTACTGTGTGTATTCAAGCTCTGCATTTTCATTTTCAACACCCTGTATATGAACTACTGATCTATAACAGATGAAGGGAGACAGTTGGTGTGATTCACAGCTAAAATGAGCCTGTCCATCATTTTTTATTGCAAGTACCACTAGCCACGTAGGGGCCTCCACTCTGCAATAATGTACAATAAATAATCTTTTAAAAGCTCATTATGTTAAATTTTTGGCTGAGACTGTGTCAGACAGGTGTTGGTTCAAATCTGTAACTATACTATATTGTAAAATACTCTATTACAAGCTAAAGCCTTGCATTCAAAATGTTACATAAGTAAAAGTAAACATGTTTAATCAGGAGAATGTGTCAAATGTAATGTACTTGCTCCCCAGAATTGCCATTTCCATAGATTTTCAATATGTTATATTATTTGATTATTATTCTTATGCCCTCACATGTCAAAAGCATTTTTATGTAAGATGATGATGATGGTAATAAGTACTATATATAATAATCATAATGTTTTACACTACAATTTTTTTTGTATATCTATTATTACTGAGTCCTAGAGGTTTTCTTAAAAATGATGTGTGCAAACAATCTGCCAGTCTAGTTTGATTATTTTGCAATTATTTTGTACAAGACAACTTGTTTCAGACATTTTCTATATATAATATATAAATGCCTTTTGCAAAGAAGACAGAATACAGGACATCACTGCTCTTGAATCAAGAGAATAATGAAATTTGAAAATTCATGAAACCAGTTGACTTCTATTGAAAGAAGTAGAGATGAGCCCACCATTGTGACATATTTCTTCACTTGTTTTAAGAATTTTTTTTTTTTTTTAACTTAGTAAAAAAGAGATTCTTATAGAGTATGGACCTAACTGTCAGCTAAATGTAGAGGAGTAAAGTGTACTATACTCTCTGATAATTAACATAAACTGGAAGTACTCAAATTGAGTACAAGTACCTGAAAACTGCACTTAAATGCAGCAGAGTGATATCAAGGTACTTCACACAACTACACAACAAAAAGCACAATATTTAAAAATGACCGTCCAACAGTATCAATGTTATAAGCTTGTTTGTAGGTGTATGTGTGCAGCACAGGACTTCCACTAAACTTAGATGTGTAGTGAAATGTCTGTCATTTAGAGTTATACCATACAGTAGGTACTTGTTTGATGAATGATTATCTGTTGTCAAGGAGCAGCAGTGCAATACGTCTAGCAGGCCATTTGTGCAAATCACACAATCAATAGTCATTCTGTGATATGCTAAAGATGAAACAAATGGCAGGTGCTAGTTAGAGATAAGCCTCATGACAACCACTGAAGCTATTTAAATCTCTCTCTCACCTTGTCGTATGGGCTGGTGTTTGTAATAGGATAGTGGGGCAATAAGGAAATTCATCTCAGCCACAGGGCTCCAGTGGTGCAGGATGCGGACGCTCCAGACACCAGGTCGCAGAGGCTGGTTCAGTGGCGGGCGATAGTGGGTGAACTCTGCGCTGGCATCGATCAGGATGTCATAGGTGGCCGCGATGACGTTGGTGGGGTCGATCCACACGACCGTGACGGTGATGTTAGGGCCCTTGCTCCACTTCTGCATGCCCACCGTCTCGTCCATGGGCCCCATCAAGCCTCCAAAGTTTCTGAACATACGTTCTTTGGCATCCCACTCCGTGCCGATCTGACAGTGGAGAGCAAGAATAGGGGTTAAAAGAGTGAGTGACAGAATGGGGTAGGTACAGAGACAAGGGGAGAAGCAACACCAAAAGGCACAAGAGATGAAGCTATATAAATTCACTCCTACTACTTACTGCATATAGTGCACAGTGATCATAAATAAGTAACATGCTCTGTGCATGTGCCTCCATTTGGCCATACTATTAAGATAACCAATATCTGCACTGAATTATCCTGGGAAATAATCTTCAGCATGCATTTTTCATCAAACAGCCCCACACTCCAGCCCAGCCCCTCCACAAAGGCATTATATAATGTTATAATATGCAGGAGCTGACAAGCCTGATTGTTTTGTCCTGCACATTTGAGTGAATTCGTCCACAGTTACAGGTATATCTTTAACACAGAATATAAGAGGCAGGCTGAGGAAGCTGTGTGACTAGACCCCAACCATATCCCCATGGGGGTGAAGATCAAATGCAACCTTGTTTGCTCTCTGAACAACATTTCAGAGCAATAGAAAGAGAGCTGTAAGGCGATGAACACCAGTATTCAGTATTTGTCCAAAACAGAAACTACAGTGGAGAAGATTATAACCTGACATCAGTGAAAAACCCCAAACAGAGGAAGACAGTGATTACATCCGACCACTGCCTCTTTGACGGTGGGGGTAGGGGTGGGGTGGTTAGGAGTCAAGGGAGGAAACCATAAAAATCAGCTTCCAAAGCTTCCACAAAAACTGGAAAAGCTGCATTCCCTCTGACAATTTTGAGATAAATAAACTGAATAAAAATGTAACAGATAATACCAAAGTCAAATATATCTTTGGTGAATTATGAGACACACAGTACAGTGCCTCTGGCTGCACAACGTGGAACCAGCTGCCAGCCTGTAACACACTGGAGGACTGCCAGTGGAACAATGAGCCAATTTAAGATTATTACATCTTGTAAGCTTACATAATTAACATTTAATGTTCACAAGTTTGCCAGTTTGTTTGTTTGACTGAAATGAGAATTACAGGTTATGTCCTTTAAACTGATTTGACAATAGAAGACTGGGCAAAGATTTATGACTTGAAATGAAATAAAAAAGAAAAAGAGAGAGAGAGAGAGAGAACAGTGTAATTATAAATTACAAGAACAGGAAAGGAACATAAGTACAATAGCTTTCAATGTGTTCATTGTGGTCAAAACTGTAACTGAAGAGGTGTGATCTGTGTGTGTGTTGGATTGCAGAGACTGCAAAACCGTGCGGTATTTAAAATGAGAGACGTGAGGCAATCGAGATTGATGGTGGAGACAGGGTGATAGAGGTAACACACACACACACACACGCACTGACAGTGAAAAATGTCTGGGGTGTTGGCAGAAATGTGAGAGGGATGGCGGCTTTAGGAAGCGCTCATCCTTACAATGGTAGCTGATTAACTCAGCCTCACCCGGCTGGACGATCAATGGCTGACTGGAACTGACTCTGTATTACATCCTTTGAGAATTGAGATTGCGATGTACAGTATAAATAGACACAACTTGCATAAATGAGACACATGGAGAGAGTGTGCGTGTGTGTGTCTTGGCCATCCATAAAAGACACCTCACTTTCATCTCAATTATTGGACTGACCTCTGCCATTTCTGCCCCTTGGACCTCAGCTCTTTTCTCTTTAAATTACTAATCAACTCTCTCTCTGGCACCTCTGTAGCTCATTACTTTATTTGAGGCTAACTGGCTGGTGCACATTACATCCCCAGTTGATTGGCAGCACTCTTGTTCTAAGCCCCAGAAAGAAATGAAGGGAGTATTGACAGAGGAATCTCACTGTAATCCACCTGGGAGAGAGCCTGCAGACCGCCGAGTAAAGTTGGGAGTTGTGAGAGGGAGATTCTGATAATGTTCACATGCTGCGGGTAGGAGGGGGACCGCCCCCCTAAGACTTGCTTCTGGTTCTTGCCCGTAGTTAATTTGGTAACATGCACCAACTAAGTGTAAACATAAATTATGCACAACTGGTGCAGCAGTCCAAGTTCCACTTTTTCCAACAGTCTCAGGCCAGACGAGTGGGCAGCTCCTACAGGCTCTCTGCACCAACACACACACACACACACACACACACACACACACACATATGGTATGTACTCACAGTTTAATAAGGTGCACACGCAACTTGTTGACTTGTTTGCCTCATGACCAAAGCTCAATCCCGTCCCCCGGTCACTACACTATAATACTGGGCAGAAGAAGGTAACATGCTACTATGCATTGACCTATTGTATATTTATGCAGACAGCTTTGGGTCCTTATGCCCACACAAACACAGTACCCAGCATTGTTTTCACATTAGCTAAACATTTTAACTACATTCACTAAGTTTAATGCTTTAAATATAGGATTTTTTTCTGTGGCTAAGGTATCAGTCTCTCACTGATTGAAGCTTGAGGTACGTCTGTGGGTAACAAAGGAAGCCAGGAGAAGCAAGGAATTCTTTCTTCCAGTATGAAAGTGGGTCAAACAGGGATTAACTTCTGGCCTATTTCAGCCTCAGCCTATAGTTTACAATGACCTCCACACTCAACCTGTCCCTTGCTGCTTCTACCCAATAAGCTTTGGCTTAAGACCAATACCCAATCAAGCCTTACGACTGCTCACCAAGTTGGAGGCTTATGACCTTCTCTCGCTTGTGGCTATACTTAGAAGAACATGCTTTTGTGGAACTAATGCTGATCTGGCAACCTCATCGTGTCCTCCACCCCTCATCCCTCCTTGTTTTCTATTGCTCCTGTTTTCTATATTGTCCTGGCAGTAACTCCCTTGTTTACTCACACTTTCCACTCACCAGAACTAATCATTCAGATTTTCCGTTCATCACCGTTAATTACTAATGACCACTGTTAACTTCAGCAGATTTAACCATCATTTATTCTCTGCTGTTGACCTGACAAACACAAGCGGGAACTCATACATCATTTCACTCTCATTACTGTTCTTCATATATGCCTCATAATTCATGTCTTTTAACCATATTTCTTGTTTCATCCTCGGCTCAATTCCCTATCTGACGTAATAGAAAACATAAAATGCTCCTATCTCATAATCGACCTCTATTCCATTTCTTCCTTCTGACCCTGTGACCCTGCAAACCTCTTCTCCACGTCACCCGGCTTGGCGGCACCCAAAGTCTGACACCTCCATTAAATAAGGCAGGTCAATTTGATCAGGCAGTGGAATGGACAGTCCCAGTCTGCATCTGGCCCTGATTAAAACCACAGGGAATGAATGCCCCTCAGAGCCTCTGTTCAGAGGCTTATTAGTGGCACTTTTTTTATGAAGGGTAATCAAACACAGGTGTTCAGCAGCAGCATCAGAGGACTCCCCCGGGGCAACGTTTACACTACTGAGGGACTGTGGGTAGGATGGATGGATGCTTGCTAATAAAGATACACTGTGGAGCGATGGATGAAGGAAGGGAGGGTGGAGCACAAAAACATTGTGCTAAAAAGGTAAAGAAACCATGTAGTAAAAGATGCAAGCTCAGAGTTGTGTGATGCATCAGAACAGACAAATAAATAGTTTGACAAATACAGTATATAGTATGGGAAATACATTTCATCTTGTCAAGAGTTAGATGAGAAGATTAATACCACTCTCATATCTGTAGACTCACCAGCTGGTTAGCTTAGCTTGACATAAAGGCTGGAAACAAGGGAAACAGCTAGCATGACTCTGTCTAAAGGTAGACTATATCTGCCTACTGACACTGCTAAAGCTCACTGATTAACATGTTCAGTCTTATTTAACGGAAGAAGAAGTGTAAAAATAACACATTGTGGTTTTATGGGTTTATACATGCTGCTGTTACTTCTATTTCCAGTTTTTGCACAAAGCTAAGCTAACGTGTTGCTTGTGGTATCTTCATTCTTCTCATCTAACTCTTGGCAAGAAAACAAAGATAACTGGTTATCAAGTCTGTCAGTAGTGTACCATGAACTAGAAGTAAGCTAACTGTACAGGACATAAATTTAGAATAAAATTAGAATAAATATTAGATGAGACATATAAAGGTGTGTGTGTGTCTGTGTGTGTTTAATTACAGTTATATTTTGGTGTCACACTGGCCACAGAAATGCTCCCCTGAAACTATCAACCTCTCTTCTAGGGTTAATATGAAGGCACATGGATGTCAGGCATTCTGTGTAAAGTATATTGATAAAACTGTACATTGAGGCTCAGCTCGAGTAATATCGTTTTTATATATAACATAAAAATAAAATTTTTTAGGCTTTCATTTTTCAGACTTGTTAGTCATAAATAAAAGACTGGTGGATACTCAAAATTGGGTAAAAAACAACAATAAATTCAAAACATATGGAAGCCTTATGAAATCTCACAGGCTGGATCTGGAGCCTGGGATTATACATGATATATGACTTTTTGTGAATATTTCACTGTATAAACAAAAGGGCTGGACAAAATTACAGAACACCTCATTGTATCTAATACAACAGTGCTGTAACAGATTTTTGAGGCTTAGTCAGACTATGTCAGGAAAATGTTGATTCCACTCTTTTGAGGTTTTAGTTTGTGAAGTTGTTGTATTGGGGTAAATTTGTGTTGCTGTCGTTGTCATCCCCTGTATATCCTTTACCACAATATACTTGTGTATATACATCGTGGTAGCACGAGGACTATAAACCATCAGTCACGGTCAGTCATTCTACTGTATTAGATTTATCCAATGCAGCGTAATATACCTCTCAATGTCAAATCTGACTTGAGGTGAAATACTAATTTTAACTGTGTAGGCTGTAAGTGGTCCTACACTAAATCATGCTGTAAAAAGGCCTATAAAGGCAGCTGGGAGGCAGCAGTAGAGGAGTGAAAAGTAAGACATATCTGTCTTCCTTTATATCTAAAGGAGGACAGGGAACCTATTGTTAAGCCAACCATATGGTTTATCTAGCAAACTCCAGTGTATAGCTTTAGTATAATGGGTCATATCTGCTAAATTGACAAAGAGCACAGAGCTACTGCAGCTACGTGCTGTCTTATTTAAGCCTTTTCTGCTCTTGTTTTGAATGACAGATGGACAGACTGACTGATTGACTGACAGCCACAGCACAGTGCCAGACAGTGAATGCTTTCTCAGGCTGAGCATCCAGATAAAAGCCACAGCTCACATCACTTCTCTGTCACTCACGGTTTCATAGTCTAGACACACAAACAGGGATCAGTAAGAGGAAGCTGCGCGGCGACTGGGCGTCCGGATGCTTTTGAGTTCACTCTGAGACCGCTGGAAAAAGGTCAAACAGGGTTAAGGTGTATGACTGTGCTCCACAGGTGCAAAACAAAGCAAACAAATTCATTCACAAATTTGTTGACATTTCTGCCTCCTACAAAGCATGATAAACCAGAGAAAAAGGTCAATTTACATTCACACAGTTAATTTTGTCCTTTTTAAAAAGACACTCTGCTGCTGTCACATCACAGCCGAGCAGTTGTATCCCAAACAGGCGTTGTGGTAAACAGAAACACAGATTAACATAACAAGACAATCAAGGGAAGCATTCCACTGTGAAGGTGAGAAGACGTTCTATTAGGAAACAACAAATAAGCAGCACATGAAGCGCTCATCCCTATAAACTTAGATGAATTCAATCAATTTACATTTTACAAGGCCATTACAGGCACCAGTTTAATTGTGTGGAGATGCACCGCTATGAGTCTTGGCAAGGTCGCCATAGCAATGAATATAAGGTCACCATGGCAATGAGCTGTATATCTCACCTCTAATTATATGCTGAAGAGCTGTGTTTTTCCTATGTGGTGCTTAGGGTGTTAATGGAACTCATTGCCTGACACTGGCAACCGCTGACTGATTATTTTGTGACTCATGCCACACAAGTGACTTCTTAATGTAAGAATAAATGCTACACCACACAAGCCAATATGCTGACTCACCTCCGCAAACTGCAACCTGCTGAATGTGCTGGTGGGAGGGGTGGTTAGCTTGAAGTTCTTCTTGGGCGCCACCCAGGTCTCCATGGTCTCCAGCTTGCTAGTGGCCAGGTTGGTGGCATGGTGCTTGACCAAGTAGCCCTGGAACTGGTCTGACTGGAAGTAGAGGTGCACTGACACCGGGTGGCCCATGGGGAAGTACCTGGCATAGCATAGAGAGAAGTGAGAATCCATTAGCAAAACCTGATAGCTGCTGACCTACCTGCTGTGCCGCTTTTCGGGGCCAACAGTGTAAGTGGAGAAGAATATCTAGATATCTGGGATAGCCTTGGACATGCTAATGTGGTTGGATGCTAATGTGTGCTTGCAGTGAAGGTTAGAGGAGAGTCAATGTGCTTTGTCAGTGTGTGATATGCTGGACATTAATTCAATGACCTTTAACAGAAAGCCAATTTGGTCAAAGATATGTGTTGAACATGCTGATAATTCCCATTAAGTATTGCTCACACTTGCGTAACAGAGGTTTTTAACTACATTTATGCTCCTACACGACCATTACAGTAGATCAAAGATGAGTAATGGGCTTGTGGACACTTAATTAAAAGTGCAAGTACCTTTGAAAACTTCTAAGTAAATAAATAACAAACTTCTTCCATGCTAATTAATGCTTTACAATGTGTTGGTTGCAACAACATGTGCTTTGGTTCTGAAGTGGAAGGGATGGTTAAAGAAGACACATGATGGTCGAGACCACTGCAGTCTGCGAGCTTCAGAAAATTACAGAATAGTCATGGGCTGTATTGGCAGGAGAATCAGATTAGTCAGACCTCAGAACACACACACAACGCACACGATCCAACTAAACACATTACAAGTCCGCCGAACAAAGTTGAACTAGGTCATCCAGTCAGCTGAAGCCGCATGAAGGTCTTGCCCCTCTGATTAGTCTGTTGTTTGTTTGTGTGTCGCTTCGTACGTGGCAGAGGGCCGGTCCTCAGGGCAGCCAGCCCGAGTGACTTCTGGAAAAACAAAAAGGGTGCCAGGGTGGGCACTGCCGGGGAACACTCCACAGCTGCTCTCTGCATACTCCCTCTCACCCAGATTTCTCATCCTCTGTCTCTTCTGCTTCCTTAAACTTGTCTTTATTCCTCCTCTTTTACATTTGCCATTGTGCGCACACACACACGGACACAGCTTAACACACACACACTGTCTCTCCCTGCTCCCCAGTGCACATGGCCTCATCAGTATTCCACTAAAGGACCAGGAGTCAACCCGTCCCAGTAAATGCTACCCTGACAAGCAGAACAGCAAATATTTACACCCACAAGGATAGCAGCGCACACTCCCACCTCCTCTGCTCCCCTTTCCCATGTCTTTCTCCCTTTCTCCTCCTCTCTGTTTTCCCACCTGCCTTTTCCTCTTTGCTCCTCTCCTCTCTTCTCCTTCTTTCATCCTGCTTTGTATCTTTGTCTCTCGGCTCTCATTCCCCCCTCCCTCCCTCCCTGCCCCTGTCTTTCCCAAAAGAGATGTGGTGTGGCTGCCAGTGTGAGAGGCAGTGAGAAGGGGCTGGGGCGTAGCCTGCACAGAAGCTCCATTCAGGCTTTTACTCCGCAGTCTCTCCAGTCAAGTCACAGCGGGTTTCTAAAAGAGCCAAATCCCTCTCTGTGGCCTTTTCCTCTCTTTTGCTTAAGTCTCACACTGAGGCTGACCCGTCCATCTGTTGGTGGCACATTTGAATTCTATGCATGCAAAATACACTTAGTTGTGAGTTCATTAGGTACACCCAGCTGAAGCTAATGCAGTCTAATACAGCAATCCTCCTTCATGACAGTTATAATGTTACAAAAAGTGTGAAACTTTCATGAATGGAGGCTTCATCGCAGGACTGTTGTATTAGACTGCATCAGTTTTAGTGAGGTGTTCCTGATAAACTGACTCATCTGCTGTGACTTGCTTTAGTCCTGAAAACAAAAACGTGATTGGTTTTAATTGCTTGGCTTCATCAGTAAAATTCCAGATCAGTAAAACATAAATAAGACAGCTCCAGGCAGGCCTTGTGTAGTCACGCCACACACATTGTGTATTTAATTATTAGGCCTATAAACCAGAGTGTGGCTGAATTAAGAGAAAATCACCAGGCTCATTTTAGTTTTTATTTCTCCTTTTTGTTCAGCCTAATCTGAGCAATGTCTCACTGCAGCCGTGTGACTCATTGCAGCTCATATACTTCATAAACTAGAATCATAGAGTTGCCTTGCAACACACTGAAGATTATTAGTGATGAAATAGAAATAGTGTATTATTCATGGCCTCCATCCAGTAATGCTGCAATGATCAATCTATGACAGAACACATCATAAACCAGGTATAACTAGTAGGGATGTCTGACACTGTGTGTTAAATTCTGTGGTCATATTAAGCCTAAGAAAAAGTAGACTTCAATATTTTATGACAGCACACAACATAACATAGATATGATGGGTTAAACCCAGTTTGGGCCTCTCATGTGTTACCATTACATTCAACTCACAGGGTTAAGCATCTGATTTTCTGAAAAGTAAATACCTGGAGGTAAAATAATGTTCTAATGTTTGAGAACCCCACAGGGTTGTTTACTGCTGTCTTGACGGTATGTCAAGAATTCCAAAAAAGTCCTCTAATATTCTGAATCAAAAAATGTTTGTTTGAGGAAAAAAATGTTTCTTAGGTTATGACTGTATTTCCCGATCCAAACTGTCTTTGTATAACAATAGAAAATAATAGAAACATAGTAACAAGTAACATTCAGAAATGGGTTAAAATGTTCACCTGTTATGTATTGTGTAGCTATTGTTATTGTGCAGCAAACATTTTCTAAATCCAGATGGCTTTAAGGATAAATACTTTCAGAACAGCCATAAGTGATCTTAAATAATGATGAAGATGATGTGAGATAATCAAAGATCAACAGGTAATTATTGTTTGACAAAATCAGGCACTTAGCTAAGTGACTTAGTGCTGCAACTAATTATTTTCATTGTTGATTAGTCTGCCATTTATGTTTTGAATATTTGATTCACTGTTGTGTCTACAAAATGCCAGAAAAGAGTGAAAAATGTTATATGTTTCCCATAGGTCTTGGTGACATCTTTTGATATCTTGTTTTGTCTGAAAATATAAATACAAATATTCAGTTTACGCTCATGTGTGATGCAGAAAAACATTAAGTCTTCATATTTTAGAAGTTAGACAGCAAATATTAATAATATAATAATATAAAAATCTGATTGGTTGCCAATTAATTTTGTGACTAATCACTGAAGCTCTAATGGTAATAAAGTACATGAGAGGCACAAACTGAGGGCTTATGTTAGGTAAGCTTACAGGTTTATTTTTCCCTAATGCTGTCATTGGAAATACATCCATCCATTATCTAGAACACTTTGAGTGTTGTTGGGAGGCCTGGAGCAAATCCCAGTGGACACAGCGTGAGAGGTGGGATACACCCTGGCAACATGTCCAGGCTTCACCTACAGTACGTCTGCCCTGTAGTAGACTGGGCTGACATAGGTGACAAACAACCATTCACACTCACATTCACACCTAACTTCACCTAACCTGCATGTCTTTAGACTATGGGAGGAAGCCAGAGTACCCAGAGAGAACCCACGCAGGCACAGGGAGAACATACAAACTCCAATTGGGGTTTGAACCTGGAACCTTCTTGCTGTGAGGTGAGTGTGGAAATATGTGTTGGAAGGTGAAAAAAATCAAATGTTGTACTACTTAGCACTTAGTACCATTAAGCAATATCTGCTTTTCACATGTTATGCTGTGCTATTGATCTTTTCAGAAAGTCTGTACTCAATTAGCTCCACCCCAAATAAAATATAGTGAAAAAACACTGAAACATTTTTCAAGGGAAACACTGATATGCACTAGAGGTGCAGCATTCAGACACGTCATAAACTTCATGACTGATGTGCAGTTTCCGTATAAGGACTACAGACCTGACCTGAACTTGACCCAAAAGTCTTAATACAACTCACACACATAAAGTGACACTTCATTCTCTGTGTATAGGTTAGATGGAAGAAATACACACACACACATATACACAGATGCGTCAACAGGATCGGTCTTAAATTACTTGGATAAACACTCAGATATACAAATCTTACACTACATGCACACATTCACACCAGTTCTCTGTGTTTCCTTGCTTTGTGACCTTTGACCTCCCAGCCATTTCAAATAGTTACAAGTAAACGTTAAAGACTGGGTATGCTTGTTTGCCCTAAGGAAATGCTTTTTCTCACAGACCTCATTTCCCAGCAGCGACAGAGATTTGGAGACCCCCACGTTCTGTCTCTCTTATGCATGCAAATACACACATATTCATACACACACACGTTTGAAGCTGCCTTTCCCCTGGTCTGCTCGTGCTCTCTCTTTTAACAGATGTAGCATATGAGTAGAAACAGCTGTAGCGGATAGGTGGTTTTGAGGTTTGACAGATGGAAACATGCTTCCTTTCTCTGCTTGGCTTTACCCACAGGACTCTACAGAACACCCACAATGCAGCAGGGTTTGGGTGGGTGGGTGCGGTGGTTGGACTAGATGCCCTGCTTAAGGGGAGTGAACCATCTCATCTGGCACAAGATGATTGGTTTTGTTTCCTGTTGCCTCCTCAGTGTCCTCTGTGACTGTGAGTGACACAGCTCTTGAAGACGTTATCAGTCAGTTTACCTGAGGATCTGTGAAACTTTCCTCAGTAGAACGATGTGAATTGGCAGCTTGGATGACTACCAACAAAAACTACAGCAGATCAGAGCACAGTGTGTCTTCATAACAGTTTTCCTTCATGCTGTGTTCTATTTAAATAGTGTTACCCTGTATCATGTAGGAAAAAGTCATCTTAATGTTTGTTGATGTCGTTAAGATGATCATAAAGATGTCATGTTAATGTATGTGTGTGTGTTTTTTCTGTTTTTTTTTTTTTTGCTATTGTAGGTGTTCTGTTTGGTTGTTTCATCTTTTTTTTCAAGGTGAGATGCTTTTTATGAGATGCATGGAGCTTTCTGTCACACAAATTAGTGATTTACACCTCCGCTTTCTGTTTTGAATCAGCATATTTAATTTGTCACTGTTTTTTAATCACTTTGCATCTGGGTTTCACTGCTGTGCAAATAAACTAAAGGAAAGCTAACCTGAAATGCCCCTCCACCAGATGCTACTGAAAACATATGCTGTCGAAATCCTTACAGAGGTACATCAAGCTGAAATGTTCCATTTGGCCATTCAACATAAAAGCATAGTGTGGTTTTTTCCTTTTCATTTTAACCACATATGTTAACAGCACTCTGGAATTCATACATTTCCACTAATAATACACTGGCTTGAAGGGACAGCTTTCAATGCTGTGGCCTATATAGCCTCATTATCTCAGGGATAAATTGACAGGGTGAGATATTGTGTTACAAAATGAAAAGCATTACCCAGAATTCTCAGCTGCTGATTGGAACTATTCATTGTTATCCTATTTCCATGACATGTGATCCCAGGCAGAGAGAATGTATTAACAGAGATACAAAAGATTTGTATATATGTTGTGGTTTCTCATGCTAACATGGGTGTGGGTGGCTTTTGAGAGCATAATCAAGCTGAAATGCACCTGCAGATGCAGGTGTGCTGCAGTGATGATGATGTGTGTGTGGACGTGGAAAGGAACAAAGAAGTATTTGCATAGGCGAATCTGTGCATGTTTACAAAACAAACCTGCAGCTGTGATCCTTGGGGTTTCCCTGCAGCGAGGCGGTGGCCCTGGCCAGGCCCAGGCGTGAGAAGGAGTGGTAGTATGTGAGCTGCGTGTCCGACAGGCTGGCCACGCCGTCCGGCTCATCATACATGTTCTCCCAGTATGAGCTGAGCGCCGGCGTCCCCTGGGGGAACGGTCCAAACAGGTAGGTGTCCAGCTGGTTCACTATCTCCTGGTTCACGCTGGCTTCAAACTTTCTGGCAAAGAAGGTGGGTCGCACCGTTTGCTGCAGAGGGAAAGGGAAGGGAGGCGGGAGGGCGGGGAACAGAGGAGCGAAGCAGGGAGGGATGAGATAAAAAGAAGAAAAAAAATGAGAAGATTAAGACATGGTGGTGTGCCAGGATGGCAGGGGAACAAATGTGATGTGTGAGATGTGTATGGAAGTGACGTGTGGGCAGAGGAGAATGTGAAGATAGAAGGTAGAGTAGAGGTGGTAGAAAGCAGCAGATAAAAAGGAGGTAAATCTTTTCTCTGTGGAGTAGTGAATGAATTATTACACACATTAAATCAAAATTACTCTCTCTTCAGTCTCTCTCTCTCCTTCTTTCACTTGCAGAACAAATGGTCTATCTGCATTAGGTCTATGTCAGTGGTTCCCAACCTGGGAGTCAGGACGCCCACAAGGCGTCGCAAGATAAATTTGAGGTGTCGTGAGGTGATTAAAAGAGCACTCCACTGATTTAGCGTTGCACTCCTGTGACAGTGTCTGACTGAAGATGGGCAGTTTAAATAAAAAGAGGCAACAGAACCAGAGATATCATCTTTTGTATTTCACGCCTTCTTCTTTGTCAAAATCTGGTGCCTACATTGCCCACAACTTCTTACTCCTTTTTTCAAGTGGCTTTCTTTTTTCAGACTTTCCTCTAATATTTGCATTGTTTTATTTTTCTTCCTTAAATTTTACTGGATAAATGTTCTTCTTCAGGGCTCTAAAATGATCTAACGGGGGAAATAAATTATCCGACACATCTGACATATGCAAGTAAACATTGCTTTCACAAGCCCAAAAGTTTGGGAGCCACTGCTCTTTGTGGTTCCCATGAGTCAATTAAACATTATTCCAGTGAGTCAACACAATGCACTCACTATAATATTTGAATTAACAAGGAAACTACCCATCTTAAATACCCTGTCTTACGGGAGGGGAAAACATACTGTTAAATGTCTGAATTGAATATTCTGCTCTTGCTATGTCAGACGCACAGCAGAGTCCAAGGAAGAAAGGAGGAGATCTGGGAAAAATTTGGGGAGAAAATAAATGATGTAGCAGGAGAGGTCTTTAAAAGATAATGATGTAACAATGCACCTACTGATGAAGGGATTTTGGGTGCTTCACTGGAGTCACTCTGGACATCTGTGTAAGACAGTCTGATCACAGGAATTAAGGTCAATGCTAGTGGGCAAAGGTGTTTGACGGCGAGAGGTAAGAGGATATCTTACATCAGCAGCTGCATGATTTCTCAGACCTGTCCTTGTCTGTATTTTTCCATCCATTCATCACCTCTTTCCTCAGCAGCTCTTTGTAAAGGTCGCTCTGTCTGGCCTCCACCAATCCACCCATCTCTTTCTCACCCTCTCTGTCCCTGCCGCTCTCTTGCTCGCTGTATGTTTGATGGTGCATCATGAAATCTGCCGCCTACACAGCTTGGCTTTCACACAAAGACATCTTTTCAGTCCCAGACACAAAACTATTTACTGATAGTTGCTCAGCACTGAACACCTCTGTGCTACCTGCTAAAAAAAAGAAAAAAAGGAGACCTAATGAAGCTGTGGCACATTTCTGAGACTTCACTGTTTTCTCAGGCTGGAGTGGCGACTGTGGGATGCTGGTGCGACTTCACATGGTACCAGATGATGCATTAGTCCTCCGTGATTGGGCAGAGATATCAAATGAAACATGTAGGAGGAGAGTTTTTGTGTCTACATGTTTCCAGATCTTGTGTGTTCTGACATGCCCTCTGTGCAGTCATCTGAAAGCACCAACCTGTCACAGCCTGTTTTTCCAAGAGACTTCCCAAATGCACCTCATTCTGAAAAACATTACTAAACAATGATGCACTAAGACAAAAGGCACATCGCCACCCTTTCTCTCTAGAACATCCCCTTCGCCTGGTGAGTGCACTTCAAAAACTCAACAGTTGTACATTGAATTATTCCTCTCATCTGCAATCCAAATTCAAGCCTACTTTAATTGTCTGTATCTTCCCCTCTGCTAAGGTTCAAAGGGAAACTTGGATCGTGAGCTCAACGGGATATTAAGTCCTATTAATACCGGGGCCTGCTTGGCTTCTGGAAAGGCTGCCTTGTTCCCAGGGTTGGACTTCACTGATACCAGGGTGCCAACCAGACACAGGAACAGTGCCAAGGACCCGTGGTAATGCACTGGCACTGAATTGCCAGAGACTGAGGCGAGACAGACGGCAGACAGGAATGGCGAAAGCAGAACTGAGGTCAGCGCGGCAGCTTTGACTGGTATGTGAAGGACAGGAGAGACGAAGTGAGTCACAGGATATTTAACTATGGCAGAAATGTTTTCATTTTTAGTTTGTAGGAGCACATTAAAAGTCAAAGTGCGATACTGACTTTCTCTGGGGTCCTGGAGTCACTGCCACTCATTCACTTTCATTTTAAAAAGCTAACTAACCCTCTTCTCTCCCTCATACCCAAGGCAGGGAGGATCTAATTACTATTAATTTTTTTCCCTTTCAGGGTCATACTAATGGAGACATAATTTTGCACATATTGATTGTGAAAGCTGTGGGAACAGGCTGGATGCTGAGAGCAAGAGGACAGACCTTGAGGGCAGAGAATTTAGAGACTGACTGCTGCTGATTTCCCACGACGTACCGAGGTGTGTGCGCTGCAAACATCCACCAAATTGCTGTATTCTTTTCATTTTCATTTTAGGTTTATTGGATGTCTCTGATGGACCTTTTATCCAAACCGCTTAAATCCCAGGGACTGTATTTATCAAACTGCTAAAAGTGAAATTTCAGACTTTGGTGAGGAGGAAGAATAAAAAATACTCACTTTTACTCTTAGTTAAAGCCTTTTAAATTTGACAACTCTTAAGTTGCATCTTTTTAGGGTCCTAGATGTAACAGAGTCAAAGGAGAGAGCACACCTTCTGAGACATGTTTTAGAGCGACTGCACAATACATCAATCGTTACCATGTATTATTAATTCAGAATAGGGTGGTTTTGACTTATTCATTGCAGATATTACTTCTCTACTACTCTCCAAATGGACCTTTTATTGTATAGTTTGTTAAAATTGTGGCATGCACAGGTGACAGAAGTACTCAGATCTGTTACTTACGTAAACATAATAGTTGTACAATGTAAAAAGACTCCATTACAAGTAAAAGTCCTGTATTAAAAAGTAAAAGAAGAGAAGTATCAGCAAAATGTATGAGTATCTAAAGTACTCATTATGTAAATTGACGTCTCCTGTGTCTGACACATTATTATATGTGACATTTTTTGTCTGTACTTTAAAATTATATGATTTATACGACTGAACATGTGGGCAGCTGTTCCAATATTTCACATAATGTCAAACTGAGATAACTGATTTCTCCATTCATTGAAAGATGAAGTCCAATCGTCCTTGGTTGATATTACCTGCAGCTTTTCCATGTGATGGCTTTCTTACTAACAGCCAAAGGTATTTTAAATAGGTATTTAACCTGTGCCATGGGTTTATCAAAGATTTTGCCAAGGTATTAAGCAATGAAAGAGCAGTTAACCCCTATTCAAAATATTTTAACCAAAAAATGAAAAGATATATGAAATATGAAAATGGTCAGCCATGTCTTTTAACCACACTGCCACTCCTTTGTATAAATTGCAATCTTAGCATCCCAGTGTTGTGTGTTATCATTACCTGGAAGCGGTGGAAGTCTGCAGGCTTGAAGTCATTCGGGGAGCATCCACACCAGTCCACGATGTGTTTGTATTGGCACTTACAGCCCAGTTTACGATTCCAGTTGGTAATGCGCAGGTTGTTATCCACCATGCTCTCACAATGGGCGCTGTTCTCCAGCACAGTGTGGAAGAACGACTGGGAGGCGGGAAGCACAATTGGATGGGGAAGAGAGAGAGAGAGAGACGAAATTAGAAGATTTTATTCCTTTTGTTTTCTTTCTACACTATCCAACTCACAAGAGGAAATAGAGTAGCAAAAGAGAAAGGACTTTCACAGTAGCTCATGATAAACATCCAATTTCCAAGTCAGCCGTTACACCCTCCCTTCACTTTATGATTTCATGTCTCCAAGTTCTTTTTTCTTCCCCGGCACATCTGACACAGCCACGAAAAGAGAACAGTGAGCGCTGCTTCTCTAAATGATGCAGTGCTGGTACAAAGTGGTGCTCACCTGTCAGTTAAAGGTTAAGAAACACTTGAACACATGTCTGTGTGTGTGTGTGTGTGTGTGTGTGTGTGTGTGCACGTTACCTCAGCAGGCAGCAGAGTGTAGGCGTAGAAGCGCTTCATGTTGGTGACCAGGTCGTCCTTGGAGTTGATGACATATTCCACAAACATGCGGTTAAGAAGGAACCAGTCGGAACCGCCGTCCACCGAGATTCCCTCTGGGATTTTACGGTCGCCCAGCCTCCACATGTGCGTGTCGCACTCATAGAAGAGACGATCCAGACCCTGCTTACGGATAAACCTAATAAACACACACAAATGCATGGTTATACCACTGATTACTGACTAAATACACAAACAGTTAGAGCTCATTAGTTCAGTGAATTTATGTTTATTTGAACAGTGTTTACATTTTTTTTTTGTATTTTATTATTTCAAAAAACTTACAATTTAATTTTTTAATATATTTTTATTTTAATTCACAGCATGTCATGTAAGACAACAGACATATCTGTGAAAATAAATAAATAGAAAACAAAAAAAAGACAGATATATTGCTGAAGTAACTCAAATACTAAAAAGATAAAGTAAAAAATGTCATTATAAATGAATAAATGAATGGCGAGTCTCAGGAGTTATTGTAAATTCCAAAAATACAAAAATCCAGATGTAAATCAGTCTGTAAAAAAATATCATTTACATAAAAACAAGCACTCTGCAGTTCTTGTTTTTGTACTCTTGTGCTATTTTTTTGTTTCTTTTGTATTTCCTCCCATTTTTTTCTCTTTACTTTCCAGAAATTGAATTGATTTTTTTAAGATGTGCTTGTCACAAAAGGACCTTGTTTACTGTAAACTTCAGTGAATATCATCTTCTTTCAGGATGAAAACAACTTTTGGTTGCTTGTAACAAACTGGGTGGAAGTCTGTGTTAGAGTCTGTTTTTTTTTTTTTTGGATGAATATTGGTAAAAACTGAAAGAGATGAGCGAAGAAGAGTGCACTGAAAATATGCTCAGGTGGCTGCAGAGACTCAACTGCTACACCAGTTAAAACGTAAGTACTGCAGTAGTTGTATATCCAAACATTACTTCCCAATTTTGGTCGTCTGTCCTTGGCCTTAAAGGACTTGACAAGTATGTTGTTCGCGCTTGTCACTACACACTTTAATCAACAGCAAGAAAAGTGACACCCTGCATGCATAATGGATGGTGCTACTCCTGTGAACCTATCGAGTGTTGGATAGAGGGAGTCAAATTCAGGTCAAGCAGGTCAGATAGTTCCCTCTGTTTTCTGAAAGGTGACAAAAACTGTTGATGTACTGACCTTGTGGCTCACAGGCTCACATGCACGTTTACATCTGCAGATGACATTTTAGAAATGCACTCATGCAATTTTTCGAGCATCTCATTTTGTTTTAGCCATTAAAACATATGCATATACTGGTGGATTACCGAGATCATTGCTGTTGTTAACACAGAATTAAATCAGCAACAAAACTCACTCCATCAAACAGCACTGAATAAAATACTGTGACTGCAAACACGAAAAGGTACTGCTGAGTCACGCTGACTCATGTATCCGTGCTGGCTGTTTTTTTTTTTTTTTTTTTTTTTTTTTCCATGTGTGTTTTTTTTTTTTGCCCACAGTGTTGGGTGGTGACTGGTTTGCCACCGGGGCAGAAAGCAGAAAACAGCAGCAGAGACGGGCGTTCTGGCAGCGACCTAGCTAGTTCACCCCACCAAGAAGGTTAATTAATGAAGCCACAGATGGGAGCTAATTGTATTATGATTCAGTGACCACGCTGTGCTGGCAGGAGTATGCTATGTGTGCGTGTGTGTAAGAAAGAGAAACAGAGATAGCTAGCCAGAGAGTAAGAGAAAGGGTGTGGTGTTGTGGGGAGACTAAAATGAAGTTAGAAGAATTTGCATCTTACCTGGCGTTGTCCCTGCCATGGGACTTGATGAAGTTCATGTCTCTGTATTTGGACAGGAAGGCCACCAGCTGGTTATTGGTCCTGAAAAGGATGAAAATGACTTACTTTTGACAGGCAAACATAGCTAGCTAGAAGTGGAACAGTGATTTTGCTGTGTGTGCTACAGAAAGAAATTTGAGATTTTGAGCTGAGTTATGCAAATGAATTCACCTTTTACTGGCTGCTATGGAAAAGCTCCTTAAACCTGCAATACATGATCTTTCTGGCCTTTTGGAGGTTGTTGTCATCACCTTTTAAGTTTATATGACAAACTTGTAAGCAAACTTTAGTAGCTGCACAGCAACATCAGCTTTCATTTGGAGTTGCAGTTCTGGCTGCCTAGTAAATGTAAGTTCAATAGTAACTCTCTCAGAGGCTCTGTTTTTGATCTCTACTACTGAGCTTACTGCTAGTTGTAATACTGTGTCCCTGTGTTACCTGTTCAGTGTTTCAAAAAAACAGAATTAAGTCTAATTTATCAATTTCCCTCCTCATCCGCCTCCTCCTGATCTAACAAAGCAGGTAAGTGAGGAATGAGTGGATGCCAACATTTTCCACAGTTCTCTATCTTGCCGTGCTGGTTCTCTGCTGGAACATGTTGAACCTGTTGCAGGAAATCTTGGGGTTTTATTTGATAGTAATTGAAGTTTTGAACAGCATACCACAAAGCTGGTCCAATCATGCTTTTATTATCTTAGAAATATTTCAGAAATTTTCAAAAAACATTTTACGTGTTTTTATTTCTTCACGCCTTGATTATTGCAACAGTGTTTTCACTTGTCTTAACCAAAAACCTACCAATCTCAGCCTACAGGCTTTTAACCACAACCAAGAGACATAACCACAGCATACCTGTTTTAGCTTGTTTACCCTGGCTCCCGTTATGTTTTAGAATTGATTTGAAGATTTTACTGATTACATTTAAGTTTCTTTGTAGCCTTTCTCCCACTTACATTAATGATGTTTTAGAACCATATGAGTCATGTATGTAGTTTGAGATCCTCAGGCAGAGGTCATTTATCTCTTTCAGCTGAAAACTAAAGGGGACAGAGCATTTTCAGTCAGGGCCCAGGGGCTCTGGAATGACCTGCCTGAGGAAATCAGGCTGCAGCCGAGTCAGTGAGATCTTTTAAATCCTTAAAACATACTTTTATTGGAGAGGCTTCCTGATTTTATGTGTCTTTTTGCTTTATTTTATTTGTCTTTTTCACCTCACTGGTTCAAAACGGACGGGGCTCAGTTGGAAAAAGTGATGCCATGTTCTTATGTGCACCATTGACAATTAAGCAAAATCTGAATAACAATGTAATGCGACATGTAGGGGTCACTGTCAATCAATGACGAAGCTGAATTTTTGATAAACTCTTAATAAATAATAACCAAGAATGTTTATCATCCCAAAATTTAACTGTCACTGTTGCTTATTTAGTCATGAATATCTCAACATCCCCTCCAGGCATGTTTTAAGACACAAAATATTCTGCTATAAATTTCTTTTGGGTACAGTTTTTCAGTTCAATGTTCAAAGTTCAGTTAACTTGATAAAAATTCTTAGGATTAAATCTACTCATTCCAGAGTCTATCAATGAATTATTGTTAGTAATTTCAAAAGTTAAAAGCTGAACATGTAATGTCTCCTACTTCACTGAGTAGGAGACATTACACAGTGTAGGTGCACTGCAAGTTTCACATTTCCACATCACACTTGTCTAAGTTGCCTGTTGAACCATGACTTGCTTCCAAACCAGCTGTGATGTCTCCAGCTCCTGCTCGTACGTGCAAGTGTTGAACTCGGATGAGAAGGTGAAAACAGTGAGATCCTTTTCCTTACTTCAGCAGATACATAAGAAAACAGTCCTTCTAGTGTCAAACATCATTCTTTCATCATTCAAACGTTCAAGTAACAACAACCAAGACACATTTTTGAGTGGAAGGGGAAATACTTTTTGGGGGGGAGCTTTAAGTAACTGGGGCTTTCAGTAACTTCCGATCAATTAATGACCTTGACTGCTCTCAGTGTCACTCCCTTAGTCCCTTCAAACTGTTAAAACTATTTAGGATTATACAAAAGATTGTGCCATCCATGATGTTGATGAATGACTTCATGCTGCTCTTACACTGTAGAGCAGTCTACTCCTTCATACACAGGCCAGACAGGCTAAAAGCTTTGCTCTGCAGGCTATGCCCCAGTCAATGGCTCTAACATTTCATCTCTGGTGGAGCCTTTCATGATGGCTTGGTTTGCCTTTCTAAAAGAGCAGCGAGGCTGTGGTAAAAAGCTCAAGGATCAGTGGGGGGAGGGACAAGTGCATATTAATGTCATTTTCTCTTGAAGGAGCAATTTCACAGCCTGGGGGGCTTATCTTAGGAGGTCCTGAGCCATAAAGCCTAACTGATGACGCGCTGTACAGACACATGCAGTCTTCTCTGTCTCTACTTCCCATACACACACACATGCACGCATGCTGTGTATCTGCTTGTACGCACACTGACAATGTAATACACATGCACAGAGACACACAAATGCTTGTAGGCATGCAGACACACACACACACACATAGACACAGAGCAAGGGGAATTCATGTCAAGCTCCACATTTGCCACCTGAGTGGTCACCCTGTCCACTGGGTCTAGTTTGCTTACTGTCAGCCCTGTGGCTGCTCTCTCTCACAGTGGTGTTCACACATTAACACACACGCGCACTGCTGTGTGTTTCAAACCTGCAAAAAAATGTGCACCTTTTCAATATCATAGCCAATTAAACTTCATCATTATGCCACTGTTTCACTCCCATGGTCTTACTGTTAAATTCATAATGTGCCCTTTTTCTAACAAGGACTTAAAATATACCATCCCAGAGGGGAAGAGCTGAATGCCACGGCTGTCGGGTTATGAACCCACATTCTGACAACACTCAGACTGATGAGAGATGGATCATACATTCATCATCTTTGTCCTTGAAAAATCTTCAAAAAGTTCTCTAACTTCAGTAATTTAAAAATCCTGCCTGAGTTTCTTTAATTTTTAGAATTCCATTTTCAAATGAGTTGGCTCAGTTTAATGGGTTATAAAGACTTTTTTTCACAGCAGGAAATGACACCTATCACTTATGGAGCAAAGCTAAAATATGAGATGCAACACTTTTCCCTGACACAGATGACAAAATGAAAAGAGATTAGAAGATACGACGCCTGCAGCCAGTCATTGTCTCACAAAAGCTCAGACCTCTTAAAAGCTGCTGTAAAGTCTATGAAAGGGGCTTTAAAGAAAAAAAAAGAGTTAAAAGCAAGGAGACTGTAGATAAAAGCTGGGAAAGAGCGCTGTACTCTCTGACAAAGCAAGCGTGTAACTCATCCTCTGGCCTCTCTCTGGACACACACACACACACACACACACACACACACATGCACGCACACACACACAGTATATCTCCCCCAGGACACACAGCCCCTCTGCTGGTGTGAGGGGCTCTGGGTTTGCCTTTGAGAGCCATCCATGCGGCAGGACAGACATTATCAGGGAATTAGAGGGGAAATAATGCTTGTCTCCAGTCCCACTGATAACAACAGCAGTAGTCAGGGGCAGCGCGGGGCAGGGGAGCCCCCCGCATTCCTGACTGCACCATCACAGTATGGTCGCAACGGAAAGATGAGCAGCACTCTGACCAAGCCTGTGACCAAATAATATTTCTAATGTAAGGAAATATTGGTGCAGGCTGGGCAGTTTTAGCTGGATGAATGTATTAGGATCAGTATAAGTAATGGGTTAAAGCTTGTAATGAATTGACAAAAAAATAAATAAATGGAAGAATAACACATGCTGTTGTTGGGGTTTGTAGTCTGGCAAGAGTGAGCCTTCTGCTTATGCCAACATGTTCTTCTGTGCTGTAGTAAGTCCATAATGATAATGTAATGCTGATGTGTTTATTTCTGAAGGAGAATGTCTCTTTTTGCTTGATCCTCTTCCCAAAGAGATCAGAAAGGATTGTTGGCGACAAAACAGCTGAATGGGTTTCAGTTTCTTGCTTGAGGACACTCGAGTAGCACGGATGCTCACTCTCACAGGGGCTTGAACCCGAGCCCACCACTTTAAAGGGCCACATTTGCGAGTTCAAGTCAGTAAATATGCAGCGCACAGACTCAGTCAAATCCGAGCTGTGGTTACAAATGCACTTGCTAAGCAAAGATACAACAGTGCAATTTACATATTTCCATATTGCATGGATCCAAAACATGCAGTTCCCTCTCGTTCCCCTTCCCTAACTGCTTATTCTTGCTCCCTTGCCTCTCCCTGTCATTTCTGCCTCTCGGTTCCCTCTTTCGCTCCATCAGTCGTTTCGTTTCCCAACAGATGGAGCTTAAAACCTCCACTGTCAGCCCTTTTCTCAAAAACATCACCCTCATGCAAATGAGGAGGCGAAAGACGGGAAGAAAACAGTGTCTTGGTGCGTGCACTTGCAAATACCTTTAATCATGCACTGACAGACAGACAAACAGGATAAATATGCACACATGTACGCAGACAGGTGCTGAGACACACTCGACAGACACTACACTCAGATGTGCAACACACTGGTGCAGAAACACATACACATGAGCAGACAAACGGACACAGACAGCGTGTCAGCAGCGTTCATCGATATGGCAAAAACAGGTAAACACAACAAGACTGAAGCCGTCTCTGAACAGCATCCGCATTTGCCCCTGCATCTCAGCTCCAGCTGTGGAGACATCAGATCCAGCTTCTTTTTACCCAGTGGCCATTACAGCTTGTCTAAATTCAACTGGTGGACATCTGGCTGTGCAGAAGAGATAACTCTCTCCTTAATAGGAGGATTTTAATTGGCTGCTGCAGGAGCTACATCAAAAACCCAGCAGACCCTGAACTCCCGGGAGGACTATAAACTCACATTAAAAAAACAGCACAAGTCACGAAATTTCTCCTCCAGTAGCCCATTTCCATGACTTCCTGTCCAGTTCACATAGACTTTGTGGCTTTTAATTACCTTTTACAGCCTCTTAAAAGGGATGTTTTCGTGGGGAGAGACGACTTTCGGACTGTACAGTACACAACAGGCCGGGAAAGTCAATAGGTATTGACCCAGGGCAATTAAATTGTAATCAGTTCACCATGTAACCCATTCAATGGAGTGCAAGCAAGGAAGCAGGGACTTGGAAGAAAAGGTGTGAACGAATAGTGTTTGAGAAAAGCAGAGATTCTACTTCATTGATCTGTTTGGTTTTGAGTGACTCTGTATTTAAAGCTCACAGTTAACCACAGGAGCCCAGAAGAGTGCGTATTGAATTTCTACCATATTGGCTCAGAGCTGTCTATTGTTGTACATCCATGGCGACTTCCTTTTTAAAGAGAAAACCATGTCCAATTCAGATTTGTCACCTATATTGGATGCTTGCCCCCAGACCTTACCTTATTTCCTTGCAGGACAATTCTTAAAGAATTTACCAGACTGCCTTCTCCTCAGGCCTGCCTCCACTACCCTTTACTCAACTCCCTGTGGTGTGAAAATGTGCTCCCGTTACCTGATGGGGTAGTCAGCAGCACTGAGGTTGATGAAGAAATCCCAGCTCCAGTCCCTCATGGCCAGCAGGTCAGCCATGCTGCGAAGATACATGGTCAGCAGGCTGGCACCACCCCAGATGGTGGCCATGCGCCAGGGTGTCACCCTCACATTGGGATACTGGGCAGCCAAGGCCTGCACCTGCCTGTGCAGGTAGTTGGAGCGCTGAAAACAAAGGAATTCACCAGACATTGATTAATATTCTGTCTGTTGATGTAACTGAAAAACAAGTAGATGTAATTACTTGAAACCACATTTCCATTAAAAAATACTACATTTAAAAGGGCCTCACAGTAAGCACATCATGTTTGTAGCTCACCTGATCAACATGTATATAGTAGTAGTGCGAGATGTGGTAGATGGCTTTGAAGAGGCGTTGAAACTGGCGAGAGGCTCGTCCGTGGACCACCAGGACAAACGCTATCTTCACTGGTTTGAATGGAAAGCTCTCTGCAGAGTCCTCATCCCACTGGACATTCACATTGGCTTTGCCTGTGCATGAATTAAGCCAACACGGGCAAGATTAATGTATGTCATTCAATCATTTTTTCCTGCAAATAATTAATTAATTCTTCATCAGTAATATAATCAGTGGCTGTTTGCATATTTGATTACAAAATCAAGTCTGTTATTTATTTGATAAGCTCTGAGAGGCCTCGCCATTAGTCATTACAGGATGGTGAGCACCTATAAATATATTCAAGGGATAAAGAAAGCAAATTCAAAAGCATAATGAATATAGTTAATAATGATAATTAAATGTTTTTCTTTCATTAAACAATAAACGGAAATAGCTAAACAACAAGGTTGCTAAGCAACACAGTAAGTAGCAGTCTGAGCAGTGATTAGCATATTCATAATAATTAACTGCCAGATTTCAGTGGATATTTTAGATTCTGTCTGAATGTCACTTAGTCTGAACTGAGGAAATACCTGTTTTATAATTACCAATCAAGATGCTCTCTTGAAGATGTGTATTAAGGACTATAATACAACTATTATGCCTTGAAAAACACTCTGATTGTTGGTGTAGCTATAACATAGGTAACTTCCCTTTGCTCTCTGCTGTGTCATTTACATACAGACGTTCTCAGGAGGCTAAATCGGTCACCATTATGCAGAGAACCAAAGCCATGCTGCAACTAAAATATTCATGACTAAACAATAAACAAGCACAAAAAAGTCATACAACTATCTCAGCCCTGCAGTAGAGCAAAAAGCAGTACCACTGTCATCCATTCTCTTAAGTGATTGAATTGGAACTATGACAATTTCAACCAGACACTACACACACTTTAACTATCCTCTTTCAGACAGGAATCCTATGAGCGACTCCTCTGGGGCTTCCAGGGTGGAGCACAGTTTGACAATGTGCTATCATTCCTCTCAGGCAAAACTCCCAGAAGATGCCTTGGATTTCACACAAATGACAACAATAAGTATGTAGACAAGCAACGCCCTGGTCGTGGCCTGCCAAGCCACTATCAAATTAAACAATTCCAACAATCCCCAGAGAGCCATTGGTAACCTCAAATAGCTCCATCGTGTGGTTTTTGTACCACCCTTAACCACACAAAAACAAACACTTTTGCTTCAAACCTGAAAAAAACCCTCCTTGAAGCAGTTCTGTGCTGTCAAGTCCCCTGAACATTATCACAGACATTGTTTGTTTTTGAATCTTCAGTTATTACAGCAAATGTGCACACGCAGCTTATGAGACATGTTTGTTCACAGAACGTGTCCTAAGGAGATTAATGACTATAATTTGGGACTTCAGCTCCCAAAAGCCTGTCTGTGATAAAGAAGTAGGGAAGCTGAGGGCATACTGAAGTGGTGGTGGGTTTATTCCCCTGAGGTGACATTACCTCCAAAAAAAAAAACAGCTCCTCCCGGCTCCTCTAACCGTCTGGCCCTGGGGTCCTGTAATTACTCAAAATTTAAGGGCAAGTGTCCAACATGTCTTCTTTTCATGAGTTGGAGAAGAAGGCCTGGTCCCTCCCGTTCAACTAATCTCATTCATTCAAATGTAAGGCCAGGTGTCCAACATGGCTTTGTTTAAAGGTCTGACCACCAGGGTGAGGTTAATGACACGCTTCATTGGCTCCAATTGGCTGTGGCTCCTGTCAGTCACTCATACTTATTTCTTGCTGCTCTTTCTCTCTCTCGCTCTGTCTCTGCATGTGTGTGTGACAGCTCAGGGGGGAAATCTGCTGTGGGCCATATCAGATTGAACGGTAATTGGTGGCCAGCTAAGAAGGTTCACTGGTTTGCTTTGCACACGGATAATTGGCCAGTCGCTTCACAAAGCACTTTGAGAGTGTGTGCTATGCTAGCTAGTTGAACTAATGAGCACTGCTGTGTGTGTGTGTGTGTGTGTGTGTGTGTGTGAACTTAAATTTTACTATCATTTTTTTTTGTGCATGTGAGTTTATCAGCAGAAGAGCTTCATTGTATTTTTTTTAACCTGCACTTGAGACCAGGCCTATTCCAAAAGACAAAACAAAAAAAACAAAAAAACTAGAAGCCCTCCTTTTGAACTCATCACTCTTCATCATGCTTCCCCTCATCATCAATCTTTTAAACTGCCTCTCCCTCATCTGCTATCACCCCACTCTCTCCCTCTATCATCTTGTGTAACTTCGGGCTCTTACCCACCCTCCATCTTAACTGCTCATATGAGAGGTTAGAACAAGAGCTGAGCTATATCCCAAAGGGCTTGTACCAAATTGCATTTGAAAATGTCTTGGGGACAGTGTCTGCTCCTTGAAACCATCCACAAAGCCAGGTTTGCAGACATATATAAATAAATCATATTGGTGGGTTTGATTTATATGAATATAACTAATTTCATTTCATTTTCTTTTTGTCCACTTGGAGGGCAGAACAAACATGACACTGACATTAGCACCTTTTAAGCTGATACAGCTTGTTAGCAGGTAGTTGCCAATTTAGACAATAGCATTCATTTGGAGCTAGCTAACAACAACCAGCTAACAACATGTCAAGAAAAATATGTTGCTATGACCGGCAGCATGCTGCTCAACCCGCTTTAGCTTATACACTCCTATCTACCACATTAACATTAACATTAACACCTAACAACATCAGCAACAACCAGAAATAAACACCGAAATATCTGGCCTTTTATCTGCTAAACATATTCTGATTAGGCTAAGCAATCACCTAATCAGTTATCAGCTTACTCAGGCACTAATTCCTCAGGCAGGAAGTATATCAGAGCTGCTGAAAGCAGCACAATGCTGTGGCCGAGAACCATGCTATTAGATTACTGGGAGTGAACCACAGCAGTAAAGTTACAGGAAACCCAAAACAATGAGCTAAAAGAGGTTATGAAACACTATAGACCTAAGATAAACTGCAGGTGGGTGATAGTTCTTTGCAGATTCGTCACTACAAGCGATCCCATCCCACATAAATATTGATTATAGCAGCATTAAGTCTGATTAATTATCAAATATTTTTCAGTACAAGGCCATTAAGTTAACGCTACATGTGTTCAAGATCACCATCTGCCAGCCAATAAACCTGCTGGAGCAATGTAGCCCAGTCGTATCATGACTAGCGAAGTTAGCATATAGGAGGCAAAGACACTGAACATGTTCCTCCTGTATTCAATAATGCTAATACCAGAGCTAACACAATTGCTAATCTAGCCAATGCCTCAAGGACAGAATACCGATCAAATCAAATTGGACAATTCTCTGCTAACAAGGTTAGGGTATGAATTGGGATGGGGAACAGAGGAGGACGGAGGAGAGAGAGAGAGACAGAGAGAGAGAGAGAGAGAGAGAGAGAGATAACACATTGGCTGGCAGCAGGCAGGCAGACGGAGAGTAAGAAAGAAAAGTGATTTAATTTAGCTGTCGTGTTGTTACAGCCCAGCCACCAGGGGAAAACCCTTTTCAATTTCTTTGTCTCTTTTGATCAAACTGTCAGTTTGAGTGGGATGGTGAGTTGCTGTGTTAGATGACAGGAGCTTAGGCGCAGACAAACGATACTCCTGCTCTTGGGAAGGGGAATGTACAAAAGTTGCTAAGTCACTGTGCCTCCTCGAGTTCTAATAACATGAGCGAGGGCCAGGAAGGTATCTGACTAGAACTGGCAGGATGTATAATAGCTTCCTCCTCCTCCCCTGCTGTCCATACTGCATTCAGTCCGCTCCCATGTGTGTTACCGTTTCTGTGTGTATGTGCTGTTCACTTAAACATGGTTGCTGATGCGTGCCGCTCACCGACGGCTGCAGCCGCAACAGATTTTGTTTACAGAATCCACAACCAGACTGCAGATGTCTGTAAATCTTGTGTGTGCGTGGGTTTGTGTGTCTTTTTGAGCAAAAGAAAGGAGAACCTGTGTTCTGTGGCCAGCTTGACAAAACAAATGAAAATTGGAGACCAATTTGGAGAGAATACAAGCAGCATCCCCATTTTCTCCAGCAATTTGCTTTACCAATTACACATCAGCAAAAAAGAAATTTCTTGCCTTTGACGAGAACTGCAATCACGAGAACAGGAAATATTTTACCATGTACTAAAGCCCGGCTGGTCAGAGTAGACTCTTTGTACTTAGGTTTGCGGATATTATTTTTTGTTTTTGCTGTGAAAAAACTTGTACAGCAGAGAGCTGGAGGAAATAATGTGAAAAAATTAAATGTCAAACAAAACCAAGAGAGGACATTGACAACCTGTCAGCATTATTTCAAAGAAGTCTTACTTTGTGTTTTGTACTTAGCCAGCCAGAAAAATCAACTCAAGCTAAATCTCAATTAGCTTATTGATATCCTGATTCTGGATCTATTTGGGAAGTTTTTTTTAAAGTGACTTGATTTGAATGATCATTTAAAGAGCACTGCAGCCTCTGGCTCCTCTTCCACATGTATTTTCATTTTTGCTCTCACATAAACATGGTGCATTTGGAAGATATATTCATCCTTATCATATTGTCCATCTTCATCCATTGCACTAAATCAGAACATTTAAGCAACATTTGAATCAAAATGTGATGATGTTTGTTAATCAAATCTGATAAACCACACTTGAGTACATACAGTACATAGTAACATTTGATGTTTTTTCCCAAACTTCAAAAGATTTGACGGTGAGTTTTCAGGAGGTTGAAGCTATCTACGTGGCATCAGACATTGTACAACTCAACTAATTGGAACTTGACATTCTTAAATCAGATCTCCCCATGTAGCTTGATAGATATCGACCCATTCAGTGAGAGAATTTTTGTGCAGAATACAAAGTGACTGCTCTACCTCCACAGGCATAACCACTTGAATTAACTAAAATCAAATAATCAATCAATCTAATTACAGTCAGGGACTCACCCTCAAGGGGGCAGTAGCGAGTGACCTTCTCAGGCATCAGCTGCCCTTCTTTGTGTCTGCAGTACACCTCAGCAATCTGTTTCCGGCACTCCTTGCTCTTGGCTCTGGAGAGAGCTGAAATGGCTTCCTTTCCACTGATCTCGCATTTGGGTGGCTGGTCATAGGTCACCTCCAATGGCGCTGCAGTTGCCTGCCTCTTGTGGGGGTGTTGATGTCTGTGCTGCGACTGGGCCTGCTGGGCCTGTGAGGCACGGTATTGCTGTCGCGAAACTCCCGCCGCGACACCCTGACCGCCTGCGTAGGAGGCATTGTTGCCAACTGCTAGTGGCTGGTGGCCTACGGGCAGCACTTCGTTTGAGCTGCGGCCCAGGCCGGGGGAATTGTCCCGCCAGGCCTGCTGTTGGGCGTGGGCTTTCTCCTGCAGATGCTCCCGCTGCTGCTTGCTGCTGGTGGCCCCCACAGACTGCCGGTGTGGCTGCGAGCGCGCACCAAAGTTACTATTGTCTATGTTCTCGAAGTCTTTGGGCACAGAGTTCTCGTTGTTGCTGTCCACTCTACTTTTCTCCTTTGGCCGGTGGGAGTAATAGCCATCCTGGATTGAGAGAGTGGGAACAGAGGGAGAAAGACAAGGGAAGCATTGGGGGTGGGGGAGATACAAACAAGAAAAACAAGATCAGAATTGAGTGGGCATGGTGCATATCAAATGTCAGATTAACAATCAATGTGGCATGTATGAGTGGCATTGAACCGTGAGGCATGAAATGAAGAAGCAAGGTATTGAGTGTGAGGACTACAAGGTACAACCTAACTGGAGGTGATGCAGGGGCTGAGGGCTCTGCTGTGGCGCGCCATCATCAGATTAGCCCCGGTTTCAATTAAATTCTCCCTCAAATGGGCCCAGCACTCCGTAAACAGATTACCAAGAGGGGATAAAGGGCCAGAATATGACTGTGAGTTTGTGAGGGTGTTGGTGTTTATGTGTGTGTGTGTGTGTGTGTGTGTATGCATGTGTACGATTCCTTTTTTCACTGGGGCCACATGAGAATGTGCGAAGAAATTGTAGTGGTGTGGCAAGTGACAGAAAAGGCTGCACTTGTCAGCGCTGTGTGTCTGCATATATGAGATAGTGTGTGCACGTGTGTGAACGTCTGAATGTACAATTTCCCTATCTTTCCAGCAGAATAGGCTAAAAGCAAAGGAGGGGCGCAAGGGACAGCAGAAAAGAGGGAAAAAGGGTAATGAGTGAAAGCGGGGAGCGCGAGGCGAAGGAGCGCTGACACGAGGCGTGAGTTCTGCTCCCAGGAAGCGCTGGCTTGTTCCAGTGAAATGTGCCACGATGCATCAAACGGAAAACTAAGGAAGCTGACTGGCTGCCACACCACTGCACACCTTGCTGGATACATGAGAGAGGAGGAAGAAGGGGAAGAGTGTGGGGCGGGGGGATGGAACGCCAAACTAAAGCTGAGGAAAGATGGAGCTCAAAACAACACAGATCCCTGATGTGTTTCTCCATTTACAAGACAGAAAAGGGGAAAGAATGAGGGGGGAGTGTTAAGTGCAGTATAAGATATGTGAGACAGAATGGAAGCAAGAGAGGTGGGAGACACAAGGGAGGCAAGTGAGATGCTATTGTGAGTCAGGTGCTCAGCATGGAAATGTCTTTCCACCCCTAAAGCCAGGCCTGTTATCAGCCTATCAAGCTTCTCTCTCTGCAAACACCTTGTACCAGCACAATTACAAAGGTGGCTCGATGACACACTTTTACACTCGCAGAGACAGAAAGGGGGGACGATATTATAGAAGTGATACAAGAAACAAAAAACTGGATGAAAAACAGAGGGAGAACAATATTCTCATTGTCAGCTGCTTTTAAGCTTCCTTGGCAGAGATCTGATTCTCACAACACTGGATACGTTTCAGCTTTCTGTCTCTCCTCTCCTCCTTCGCTCACGTCTCTCCATGCATCTCTGACTTCTTTCCACTCTTTGCCTCTCCTTCTCTTCACACTTCTATTCACACATCCCAATTCCACCTCTCTCTGCTCTGCTCCTTTCACCTCTCATCCCTTCTGCTCCACATCTCACTTCTTCTTATCATCTGAACCCCATTTCACATCTCTGGCACCTCCTTCTCTCCCATCTCTCTCACTCTCTGTCTTCCCCCTTTATTCTCGACTTCACCTCTGCTCCTGCCTGTCATAACCTCTCTCCTGTTCCTCTCCCTCCCTTGTCTTTCTCTACTTTCTTCACTCCGCCAGTTTAAACAGACCATGTTGTCTGAATGGCAGAACCTGCTAATCCTGTGTGTAACAGCTGCTTAGGCCAGTGATCACCTAAAAAGAAATCCCTACTTGCCGAGTTTCAAAGGGAATGCTTTAGGAGGCTAATCCATGCAGTGCAAGTCACTGGATGTTTGCAGAGGTAAAATGAGTCTGTGTGCATTCAGGATTATGTGTGTACAGTGTATGCTTCATGTGGATTTTTTTTTCTAAAAGTGTTCACTTGAGTGTGTGAGTTTAACGAAGAAAGAGAGAGAGAGAGAGAGAGAGAGAGAGAGAGAGAGAGAGAGAGAGAGAGAGTAACAGCAAGTGAAGTAGAGGAAGCATGTGTTCGCCCTGGAGAAACGGATACTCCCACTTTTGAGTCCCACTGCGAGAGACATGAGAAGATAAGGGACACAGTTAAATTGGAAAAATGCCCAAGTGTGCAAATCTAAAAAAAAAAAAAAACAATCCAAAATGTCCCTCAACTCATCTCATTTACAGCAGAAAGATACAACACACTAGCTGAAAGACACATTTAGAGGTGAACTTATTTGTTGATTAATTTGTTTGTCAATACAAAATGTATTAATCACTGCTGATCACTGATAAATCATGATTTCTTTTTTAGGCTAAAATGCCATGTTTTGCCTTTGGTATTTAAAAAACTTGGGCTTTGGGACATTGGACATTACAATGGACATTTTTATGCTTCTTAGAATATTTTAATTGACAGGTGTCCCACCTCACCTGAAATAAGGAATACTCCTGCTAATGTTCAAAGCAAATTATTTCCTCTTTATGAAATAGAACATTAAATTCATTAAAGGACCAGTTTGACATTTTAAGCAATATGGTCGTAGCCGGGAGATGGTTAGCTTAGCATTGAGACTACAAATAGGGGGAAAGAGCTACATGTAGCCAAGCACTGTCCAAATGTAACAAAATTTTCTATTTATCAATTTGGTGAATTGAATAAACATAATAAATACATAATCACATGACTAATCAACAATTATTAGATTATCAAAACTGTCCATGATTCATTTTGACTAATTAATAAATCCACTAATTATTTTAGCTTGAGATTACTGTATTTTAAGCTGCACCCAGCTGGCTATAATTGTTTTCTTTGAGGGAAGAAAAAGCAAAAAAGAATCACAAAGATGTTGATTTGTTGGAGATTAATTGACATGGATGAGAGTTAGAAGAGGTTAGCCCCATGTGGCCCTGAAGTGGAAATGAGTAGTATTTGTAAGCTGGCAGTGAGGAGATTCCTCTGGATAAACAATCTTCACACTGTGCCCCCCTTCTCCCTCCCTCTCCCCCTCCTCCTGTGAGCAAAAGACTCCAGTAGCTGTGTTGCTCTTTAATCTTGGGGACTGGGCTCCAAGCAGGAAGCGGTGGGGCACAGAATTAATAGTAGTGGGAGCCATTGGAGATAGGGGTTGCGTTAGACTGCAGATGGGGCTGGGAGCTGGGGGTAGCTATCGATTGTTGCAGGGGATATGTTTTCTACTCCCTAGGTGTGTCAGGGAGGCAAAGCCAGGATTGCCTGGCATGCGTTGTACTGGCTGTGCACACACACACACACACACACACACACACACACACACACTGGTACACACACACACACACACACAAACAGTGAGCTCCCTAAGCTCTGCTGAGGAGTGAGGAAAAAGCAGAGGGGGTAAACGTTAATATCATCCATCACTGGTGGGTACATTTAGAGAGAGGCCTGTGGGGCCGAGAGTTTCAGCACCCCCTCCGGGAATGGTTTAGTCCATTTCTCAACACAGAGCTGGCCCTTTCCACTTTCCCTCATTTCCTCTGCCACAGGGGGAAATATTTCACCTGTCCTTTTTCTCTCTCTCCCTTTCTCTCCATTCACCCCCTCCATGCTCCTGTGCAGTGGAGAAAAAAAGAGCACATATCTCTCTCTCAGCACCTGTCCAGCCTCACCCCTCTCCTCCTCCACCTCCTCCCGGGCCCACGTATCATCCCTCGCTCTAGGAAGGAAAGCAGTTCATCTGCTCCGCCCCCTCCCCTCCTCCCTAATGCCATCATTTACTGTTGCAGTCCCATGGTAGATGTGAGGGAGAGCAAGGTAGCAGCACATATCAGTTTCACCCCACCCTCCCAGCCCGCTAGCTTTAAAAGACATTATTCCTATGGGGGCCGAGCTGAGATAAGCTACTGCGTGTGCCAGCAGCACATACTCTGTCAACACAAGCTGGTGTGTGGACAGTATGCAGACAACCCACACCACAACATACATAAACATATAGTCAGGTTTATTGAGAGCAAACTAGCCACTAACTATGTATGAGTAGGTGGGTGTTGAGTCACGGTGGCAGCACGCAGGCCAGATTCTGCTACGACCTGCTTGCCATGTGGTTAACGAGCTCAGATTAATTACCTGGACTGAATCCCCGCGATACTCTGAGCAAGATGTGGCATTTGGCACGACGGGAGACTGATACACTGACAGACTTCAGTTCACAGCTGCTCAAGCACCTCAGGACACCTCGAGGAGAGCTGAGCCAGGGTGGAGCGGGGATGACCTAAATGCTTAGTGACTTCTTAGAAGTCTTACTTATCGTAGCTTATCAGCTGTAGAGTTTGGGGGCGAGAACAGCTGTTCTTTTTCTGCGTTGTTAGATTCACAGTTTAGGTATCAAACACTCTTATCCAGAAAGATTTACAAAGTATACCGAGCTTTCAGTAACGAATAGCCTACAGTCAAGACTTTCAAAGGGTCGGAACTGTCTAAACTGACAATGTGAAAAATCATGCTGGAGACAGGGTGAAGAAATACACAGATGAGTCATGGAGAGATATTGCTGATGCTTCAGTCAAGTGGATTTCCTAAGAAATATTGTGTTTGGGTTCACTTGGGTTTTTGTTGTATTCTGTCTTCTAGTTATGAATATTTCCTTAGTCGCTGCTACCTTTTCCCCCCTTCAGTCAATCCCTCCAATCCCCTTCTTTTCCAGAGGCTAAAACTGAAGGAATGCTAGTCACATGTAGTGTAAGTGAGTGAGTGTGTGTGTGTGTGTGCGTGTGCACGCGCAAATGCGTGATTAGCAGCGGCTCTGAATGAACAGTATGAGTTTGGTATGCACAGAAGCCTCTTGTTGTGTGCCCTGCGACAAGCCCTGGAGCAAAAGTGGTGAAAAGGGAGTGTGCCTTTGTGTGTGAGTGGTGTGTGTGTGAGTGTGCGCGAGCAAATGAGTTAGAAATACCTAGAAGAGACAGACAGTGTGAAGAGACAAAAATGACTTTATAGCTTTCATTTTAGGAAAATGAAATTTGGAGAATGGATGCATTATCTGAAAGAAAAAAAAAAATAAAGTGCCTCTCCTCTGGGTATCTCCCTAAACAGACAAATGATTGTAATTGGCTTCTTCTTATTGAAACCACTGAAATAGAGATCAAAGTTTTCCAGATACCAGGATCTAAGGGTTGAGACTCGTGGGTATTCACTAAGACCAGAGGGCAGAGGTGAACTCACCAACTGCTGTTGAATTTCCACTTCTTTCTGGTGGATATTCTTGTGATGTAATTATATAGCTTCACTGACTACATTTGCATGCGTAGATTTCAACTGGGCCAGGAGACAAAAATCCCAGACCTCTGCACTCAACCACAGACGCAAGGAAGTTAGAAGGAGTTTCTCTTCCTCAAAACCTTTTTAAATACAGCATAGCTCTGCATGAAAACCACAAGGATACATATGAAGAAATGTATTTACTGGGGGGGATTCTCTGAGGAGTTTCTACAAAGCCACAATGGAATTAAAAATACTTCTGCTTCCCCAACAATATGTTTGCATTCTATTGCAATACTTTTGTGATCTCCCATAACAGTTTTTCCCCAGAGCTCTGCTTGTGTACACACACAATGCTCAGCCCACTCACAGCACTGATAGACTTAGACTTAGACTTAGACTAGACTTTATTGATCCCTTGGGATGACTCCCTCAAGGAAATTAAGTTTCCAGCAGCTTATATGGACAGAAGCAGCACACAGGACAGTTTGCAAACAACAACAGCAACTGCTTGCAAACAGTATAGAAATAAAAAATAAACAATAAACAATAAAAATAATAAAAAAATGATGATGTCTCAGTGCTGTTGATATGTGAAGCAACCTGTGTAGTCTCATCCAAATCATTTTAGGATAAGACAGATTATTACAAACTCATTGTAAACCCACAAGTGATTACATTTAAAATTATTTAGAGCTTCTGAGGACTGTGTGGGTGTGTACGGACTGTGCTTGATTGACATTTTTGTCACTCTCCTGATAGATTTGTGGCACCTATATAAAAATAAATACACTGAAGAAAGTTTAAAAAGAGGATTTAAAAGATGATACCAACTCAATCAGCCATATTTGCTTATTATTAAACATCATATTTAAAAATCTAAGTACATATTATGTCTGTTTCACACTTAAACATGTTAACCCGAAGCTATCTTTAAACCCAGGATTATATATTTATATTTAAAGGTTCTATATGCAAGTTTTTTTTTTTTTTGCTATTGCTACATACTCATACCCACTGGATGCTAAAGTGACTCACTATCACAAAGTGGTATTTTGAGACAGACAGACAGACAGAGACAGAACCCACAACATTTCTTCAAGACTGGTGAGTAAACAGCTGTTAAAGCTAACACTGACTATGTGGTGGCAAAAATGTACATATAGTACCTTTGACATTGAGATAATGGTTAGCACAAAGTAGAGCTCTCCAGCTTGCTGTAGTGCTAATATGCCTTTTTTCATAGAGGATGTTTTAACCTGTCACAGTGAGAAAGCTCATGCTAAGCTAAGCCAATCCAGTCAGAGTGGTATAAATCTTTTTCTCGTCTAACTCTTGGCAACACTTGTTTGAGAAATACTCTTATTTCTCAAAATAAAATGTTTGCTGTGACTGAATATACAAATTGCATCATTGCAGGGTAACCAAAATCTATTGCAAGAGAATATAAAAGTGTTGTGTAGGAACAGACACACATTACATTACACACATTATTATGGGGTGCAGAAGTATGAATATAATACAATAAGGTTTGGTTTAAGTTAATAAAACAGGTTAATGTGAATCTCTCCTTGTCTCTGGGTAGTTCAAGAACTACTTTACAGTGGTTCATAGCCTCCACTGTGCTCAGTGTTGATACAGTGAACTACATGTTCGATACAACCACTTACATGTTTAATTAGCTTCCTCCTGCAGTGGAAAAACCTTTGTTCTTCCAAGCCACTAATACTTAATGTAGCACAATCAAACATTAGTATTCTACACTCACTCTTGGCCATTAAAATCCTCTCTCTTGGCTGTTTTGAGAATCTGAAATCCAGGAATTAAAGCTGATTCATCTATTGCACTTACTATAAGTCACTCTGGATAAGAGCATCAGATAAATACTTGAAATGTAAATGAGTCACTTAATGGGTATAATTTAATTTAGAATCTCATGTGGAAATGAACTGAAGCAAATGCTACAGTGGGAAAATAAGAAAATACCATAAATGTCTTGATATCAAGATTATTCTCTTCTGGAACTTTCCCCGTAAATTGGATTAAGGGGAAAGAGTTGACAAGGGTTGAGAGACAACCTCAAATAACCTCAAAGATTTGTTCCTAGCGTGTACCAACAACAAGGAAACTCACACTGAGAACAATGTTAGAGCTAAAATCCCCAAAGCATGTGGCAAAACTGAAGCCAGCCTGCCTGAGTCTCACGAGGTTTGGTTCGCCTTCTCCCCTTAAAAATCTTTACTCGGCATCCCAGCAGCTTACATAGATGAATTACTCAACACACACACACACACGCACTTTGTCTCCAGACTAACTTGTTCTGTGTACTGTCTAATACACACCGTATTGTACACACATATATCTGCAGACTTGCTCACACGCACACACACACACACACACAAGGCACCTGTGAGACTGGTTTAATGCAAGGTACATTTATCCTGGGGCCTGTGTGTGTTTTGTGCCCTTGCCTGTGTATGCGTGTCCATGTAAGTGTGTGTATGTGTGTGCACGTTTATGTAGTAATATATGATTTCTCTGCTGTGGAGGCAGCAGAAGCCAGAGGCCGGGCAGAGTACTGAGTCTGAGGGTGTGAGTGTTTAGTACAGTAAACATGCAAAAACAAACACACACACACACACACGCATACAAAACAAAGCAAACAACAGCAAAGAAATACAACTCACATATTCCCACCCAACAAGAGGTTTTCTATGTCATACATGTGTCTGACTGCAAAAACAACAAAATTCATGCTACTTGCTTATCTGTCACACACAAATACACATTTAGAATAAAATGATTTCTATTTTCTTCAGTGTTCATATCTATAACAAAATAATTATGTTTGCTTGTCATGGCCAAAATGTATTGGTGAAATAGAAATGCTATGTGTTAAAAAGCTGGCTGCACTATTGAGCAGTTACTTACTGTCCAGGCAGTAAAGATGTGTAAAAACAAGGGTTATCTTTGCATGTCATGGGGATAAAAATCACTGGTAACTGTGTAATAGATGTCAGTAATAATGCAAAATGATGATGTATCATAAGCATTCATGATCTTAATTTACCACTCGTATTTATTATGTAGGGTTGCACATGAATGAACATGGGAGTGATGTAGCAGCACAATTATGTCTAAAATTCTCCATATGGAATTTCATTTTAAAATCCTCTCACTTTTGGATCCATAAGTAAAGTAACAAAGCCTGATATTTAACACACTTTATAATCCTCATTAGAGATGTAACATTAAGCTAACAATGCTTCATGAATCTACAGCTAGCATTACTCAGGTAGCCAAAACTTGACATGATGCCATGTGGGCTAAGCAAGTAAATATGTGCTACACATCTGTGATAACTTGTGAAGATAAACAGAAAAGTACCAGCTGGTGTAGTGTTTTTATAATTTTGTTCCAAACAAGCTTTGTTCTGGATGTTCTAAATTCTGACTTTAAAATGTTACAAAACATTACATCTCACTGCAGTGACTAGCAGTTAGTCTCGCTAATGTTTGCTAATTACACTCCTCAGTACACTGTATTTTAGTAGTATTTCAAAATAAAACAAACTGAAATTGATGTCTAATCATCAAAAACCTTACAGAATTGTTCTGAAGATGTCATGTGATTATATTTTATAGAAAATACAAAAAAACAACATGTTTTTAAAAAAAATGCTATTGTTTGGTTTGGCTTGGATGTGCATATTTAGCACAGTTTACCTCACAACGTTTATGACATCAGGTTATAAATGCACTTCAGGTGCGCTCGCCAATAAAATTGTTTCAGTGATAGAGCAATGCATTAGATTGTCTTTATCGACATTAGAACACAGGAGGGCTAAAGTGGGTTGACTCTGTGTCTGGCTGTGGTTTAACTATGAGAGTGCAGGTCACCTAATGCTTTGCCACACTTTGTCCTACCAAGGTCAGACACAGTTCTGACTTTAGAATAACTGTATTACAATCAAGAAACCTCATCGGTTACAATCTGAGGTTTGCAACTCAATACAGTGCCCACAATACAGTGCTGAAATATTTCTCTCTAACCTCATTACTATTGTAGTCAGTATCCTTTTGTAAAGAACAGTGAAATGATATATGCCCACTCACTCCTTCAAAAACATCCCCTTTTCTTTTCCAAACCACTTCCTCTCCTCTGTCTCCATCTGCCTCCCCTCTGGGTAAACCCTGGGAGTTTCCAGATGACAACAGGAATCTAAGTTATACGGCTTACATACAGTATGTTAGGTCTGTATCTTTCAAGGGCATGAAAGCCCTTTAACAACCCATGAGAAGATACTGGCAATTTCCTTACTGTGTCCCTTTACCCCCCTCCTCTCTCTTATACCGGCCTCTTATTTTCCTCTGTGAATACCCCAGAACTTTACATCTCCAGCTTTGAATGGGGCCCATCAGGCGATTTCTGAGCCATATCTCACAAGGGCATGAAAAAGTCTTACCCCCACCCCGTCTCTCCTCTCTGCACACCTCCCTGTTCAGCCATGAAATGACACCCCTATTTAATCAATTGTGAATCATGAAATTTTGCACAAGAGACTCCTTTTCTTTGCACTTGACAGTGATTGAACTGCACAGGCATGCAATTCCATTCACCACGGCGATGAGAAGAAAAGAGCGTGGGGGAGGAGCTGCGTCTCTGTGCAGCGTGTGTGTATATGTGTGTATGCATGAGATGAAGGCGATTTCCCTGTGACATCATGGGCCTGTGCTGAATGGCACTGCAACAGAGGGTCCCTTCTGTGCATTGAGCCCACGTGGTCAGAGAGCACAGTGGGGTCCTACAGCTTATGTATAGGGGTGCAAAGGAGGTGTGAGAGTGAGTGTGTGTGTGTGTGTGTGTGTGTGTGTGCTACCAATGAAGAACCCTTCACAAACTTTCTACTAAGTCCCCCAAAAAGAACAGGGGTTAAGAATAGCAGAGATACAAGAGAAAAAAGGGCTGTGAGAGAGAGAGATTACAAGTGGATGAGGGTGGAGGGGACATCAAGATAAAAACTACAAGAAAAGTAGAAAAGCAAAGAAGAGGAGTAGAGGGGGAGAACAACAGAAAGAGAGAGAGAGAGAGAGAGAAGGGGGCAAGAGACCATTGACGGGAAAGGCCCCCATCCCCTTTCTTTCCTCTGCATGAATGTGCTGGTGGGAATGACATGTCAATGTGTGATGTAAGGTCTGTGGCGAGTTTGTCACGAAACATAGCTGAGATTCCAGGAATCTGTGTGACATAGCAGTGACACAGCCTGACCCCAGAGTGACCCTGACGCAAAGGTCAGATGGTCACACTGGGTGGGTCATGGCACAACAGAAAATGACAAGCTCTGGGTTTCTGCAAGATCCATTCACGGGCTGAATTGTTCTGAGTAAAAAAAATGGCATGTCTGTGCATGTACATTTGTGTGTTGCACTCCTAAAATATATCACAACAATGAGAGGTTTGGTCTGGTTTCACTTTCACAATGCAACTAGATAACTACACCCATAGAGAATCCATATGTCCAGCACGGCTGCACAATCCTTGTTGTTTATTTTAATAACAATAATAATAATAATAACGCTAGCAGCATGGCTCTAGTGAGGGCCATGTCAGCCCACTTTGATCAAGCCTGAAATATATAAAAGAACCATGTTGTTGCCATGATATTTTGTACAGACATTCATGGTGCCCAGAGGATAAATCCCAATGACTTTGGCAATCCCATGATATTTCCTCTAGTCCACTATGAGTTTGATATTTGTGTCTAAAATGTCTCAACATCTACTGAATGGATTACCATGAAATTTGGGACAGACCCTGACTTTTTATCAAGTGACATCATTAGTTTTCAGTTTGCACAAAGCCTTGTTTATGTAATGTTAGTAATTAGTGAAATTAACATGCAAACACACTTAACGTATATTGCAAACAAGGTAAATATTTCTGGTCCTGTGGGTTGTATCAGGGGGACGAACTACCTGACATAGTTGTTCAGGTTGGAGGACTTGTTGAAAAATGTCCTACCTCATAACTTTAACCACTTGCCGTCTTGTTACAGAGATAACAACCACATTACACAATCCTCTATTCTGCTGATGAAGTGTCCCAATGCAGCTGAGAGGTTTGCCAACTGTTTCCAAGGTTAAGAATGAACTGTCGCACTTAAGGTTTCTGGGATATTCTGCCTACTGAGAAACAAACAGGAGATAAACATTACCTTCTTATCAAAGATAATAACAGTGCAGGGGATTGCTTTAATTTGTTTTGATGTGTTTCCAATTATACCCCTCTATCATAGAAGTGTAAGGCACCTGTTAATTACATTTATTAATTAGGTTTTGGTCTCCTGGTAGACCTGGTGACTCAGATGTTGAACATCTCAGTATGGATTCAAATGAAGCTCATCACTTGTCACACACCATCTCTCTCTTTCTCATCTGTATGCAGTGTCAAGATGAATCCAGCTCTGGAAAAGAAAACTATATGACTACGTCAGGACCAGGCAATAATGAGAGGTATTTTTCTGGGAACACAATTTTGCAAATGACATAAATTGTCAGTGACCTATGTCACTCTAACAATACAAAGAGGACACGTACTGTGCGCAGAGGTTAGGACCCTATCTGCTCTGTTTACACCTGCAGAGGAAATGAATTTCTGTGCACTGTTAGACTGACTGGGGTGAAAAAACAAGATGAAAAGATGGGGGAGAGATACAATTTTAATCACCTAGGCTCATTGTGAGGGCTTGAGCTTGTCCTAACTGCACAGCTACAGGTTACTTAGAAAGATACAGACTAGAGAGAGTTAGAGTTAAGAGTGCACACAAAAGAAACACATTTAACTAAGACTAGATGAGGTACTGATAGCCTGGTTGAAGAAGTAGAGTGAGAGTTCAGGATGGATGACTGAGTCATCAAGACAGCTGAGTTCACTATGAAGACAAACATTAGCCTTACTGGTGAGGAGGATTAGGGATTAATTTGGCTTGCTTCAGATGTCATCACAAATATCTTGGAACCAATTTCTAGGAACATTACAAGTGACACACATGAATTTAACCCTCAGAACTCCACTGGATCCAGTCGAATATCTCTAAAACCACACAACAAAACTTAATGGGGAATGTTGTGATCAGAAGCTTACTCTTTGGGCGATCTATGGTGGGCATGGGGAAATTATATCTTTTCAATCCAGCCGTTAAGTGTGGCGTTTTTTTCAGGAACTTCGCACAGTAAATCCACCATAACTCTGTGATAATGCAATTATTTATTACATTTTGTGATAAAAAATGTATAATTGACAATATCGTTCCTCCATTTTGAGCCTTGATGTAAACAATGACAACTTCTGATCGTCTCTCAATCTCTTAATCAGATGCTCCAATTTCTTCTTCTCTTGTTTTTCTCTTGTTTTTATGACATATAAAAATGTAAATATTTTTTGTTGTGTGTGTGTTAGAAGGTTGGAATTTTTTTGTTCTGATAGCTAAGGCCGGAGAGAACCATATTTGAAAATGAAAAAGCTTGTTCATTGTTGATCTGTGTGTTTTTTAAATTAAGTTCTGTGAAATTCAATTTCCGTTTTATTTGTTCTTTTGTTTATATAGTCATATAACTATTAATCCCTTCATGTGACATCATTAGTATACAGTATTCAGTATACATATTGTGATAGCCCAGGTTGTCCTTAAAAAAAAATTATTACTTGACTGTGCTTGAAAGGGTTGCGATTATACATGCATTAATACACAGAGAGACCAGGCAGACAAAAAATAGCAATAAATGGCTTGGTTTTAAAAGGGTTAAAATTCCTGAATTTGTATCAATAACAAAGCTTTTGAGTCTTTAGTCGTGCCTTAAGACCAAGGTGTGCTTGAAACTAACTAGCTACTACAAACAGTCCTCCATCTACATCTAAAAGTGTTTACTGCCATTCTGAATGGCTCCACTCAGTGAAAAGCCCACAATCATAAAGAGAGGCAAGACGTGATAAATGTGAATAATGATACATAATTTTGGACAGTCTCTCTTCAAAGGCATTTATGGTGTTACACACACTCGCACACACAGAAAGTTACAGACATAGTGGCATACTAATGACAAAAGAAAGCTTGAAAGAGGTTCAAACCCTGCATACTGTCTAACCTCTGCACACCTGGAAAATCTCCCAATCTTTCAAATGCCCAATCAATGTAGGCATGCTTGTCAGATTGCTGGCTTTGGAAAGCTACAAAAATTGTCATCTGCAGTCCAACAAATTCACATGTTGGGAAGCCTTAGACTGAAGCACACTGACACCTTTTGTGATGATATATGATGTATAGGGACAGGGGGCCAGGTAGAGGATTTTGGTCCTGATGAAAGCCCTTTGGGGCTGTTAGAAAAAAGGTAAGCCATTCTCTGTGATATAAAAGAAAGAAACAGAGGTTTATTCTGCATTCTCCCTTCTGTTGTCCATATATGCCACCAAGGTAGTAACTCTCTGGTCTGTAGTAGGATCACAGTAAACCAGGCATTTAGCTAAATGGGACTGTATAGTGTTTGACCATCACTTCAATAAAGCTGGTACTGAGGAGGCCTTGGGCTTAGACAGATATTGCACAGCCATCAGGCCCAGGACAAGACAAATACAGAGGTTTCATCTATGCATAAATGCATGATGCATTACGATATAACTGAGGACCCCTCTAGGGCTCCAATTATTTCCAGAGGGGATATTTTGAGTCTGGTCACAGTCTTATAATCACTTCTTGTCAGTCTGACAGAAATGGCTCAAACTATGTTGCAGGAATCAGAAGTAGCCTGTGGAGACAGTTGTTGGTTGGGTATCCGTCGAGAGAATTGGAGGTGAAAATCTGTCAGGGTGCAGCACAAATGTTCACTGAAGCAGAAATAGACAAAAAATTACTTTTTCAAAAGTGTGAATGGCCCAGTTGTTGCATTTACAATTGCTTGATGCATTTTGTATGCTGAGCAGTTAAACATTTTGTCTTGAATATAATTTTCCAAATGATTATAATCAATTAATTTGGAAGTCACATCATGTGGTCAGATTTGCATGTAAACAACAAATATAAGCAACTAATGACTTTTCTCCAAGCAGCTGTGATACTCTCATCAGTCTCTACAGTGCAACATGTTGCCAGTCATGCTTGGCCACCACGGAACGAGAAAAAATAAACTCCTTTAACAAGCTACAGTTCCGGAAGAATGTAGTTGATAACTTTCTAAAGTCACAAAAGTCTACAGAGTTATCTGTCTGATGGAATGACAAGGAGATAAAGATTAGAGGAAAACAGGGAAAGCTGGGGTAGGGGAGGGGGGAAGTAAAGGTGAGGAGTTAAGCACCTAAGCTCGCAATAAGGAGCGGACAGACGGCTGATACGATCTTTTGGTCTGACACCCAGATCATTAAAACTTCTAAATGATTGAAGGCCCCACTGTCCAGCACATCAGACCCTGAAGCAAAAAGGAGATTTCAGACTTTAAGCTGTTTCTAAGGACCTCAAATGGATCAGAGGAAAAATCAACAGTCTAGTGATAACGTTCACAGGGTGAAGATTTTGTACACAGGCTTTGCTTAAAAAAAAAACAAAAAGTCTTTAGTTCTTTGGTGAAAGAATTAGTTTTCCTATTCCAATAATTACAGTAACAGTATTTACCAAAGGAGCTAATGATTAATTCTAATCCTGTTTGGTATGACACTGCGGCAGCTGATTTCCCTGCTTGACCCAAGTATTAATTTTGGCATCAGTTCGCACAAGTTTTCCTGCCTTTCCCTTCTCTTCTCACTTACTCCAGCATGACTCTTAATCTACTGGCAGTTAATGCCAAACCCTGACTGGACAAAGTGGATTGTCTTCATTAACCATTGGGTCACATGGTCACATGTTGCAGTAGTGGAGAAAATGATAGACAGATTCTGAAAATGGAAACTTGCTGTCTGGACCAAGAAGGACAAGACTGATAACACCACCAAAATGTAGATATGTCCTCTTTTTACCATGATATGTGGTCTTGCTTGTTATCACCAAAAATAATCTGTTGAACCCAGGTCCTGCTTCATCTCAATAACATGCCTTTCAGCACTCATTAACAAGCAAACATACCATCCAGAGAACAATTACTATGCTTCTCTTCTCACTGTTGACTTTCCAACACTAATCCCACCTCAGAACAGCATGGAGTCTCTCCAAAATCCAAGCAAACCTTTTAACCCCAACATCAAAAGCCACTTGTTGCCAGCAGGGCTACCGGACCAGGCCACACCCGCAACAAGTCGCAACACAATCTGGTCAAATTACAATGTTCACCTCCCCCATTTCTACCCTTAAAGGGCACCTTAATACCCCACCACCACCACCTGGCTGGCATCAAAGCCCCAAAATCCAGTGCTTAGCAGGGAGACACATCAGCAACATTTTTGGCTTTCATTTCCTTCTCTGCAGTGGGGGTGCATGGGGGATGTGCCATGGCCCTGTCCCAGTGTGAAAAAGACGGAGGTAGACAGGGAGTCCCTTTTGCAGCCAATAATGTCAGTAATTTGTCCACATATTGAGGAGAAAAGAGACAAAGAAAGCCCCTCAGACGCTACTCATTCAGCTGAAAGCACTTTTATGCTCTTGTGTGTGTGTGTGTGTGTTTGTATTCGTGTGTGTAATTAGCAGCAGTGTGTTACAGGGTTACTGGACACCAGAAGCCCCCCCCACACACACACATATATACACACACACAAACTTCCATCACTCAGCTGCAGATGTGCGGTTTGGCACGACAATGGACCCACGCACAAGCGGACAGATGTTTCCACACACACATATTCGCACACTGATACACACAGATGAATAGATGATGTAAAACCGAACTGAATATGATCCCCTGCTCACAACATCACACACAGCAGAGACACACATGCTCTCTCTTCACTGTCTCTCCTCCAGTCTTGCCTGCTGGCCCTGTATGGCCTCTACACACCCACCATATGCTAACGGCTGGAAGAGAGCTGTAATTTGTAAATGATTTAACCTTTTAATAGAGAAAAGATGAGGTTGGCTACAGCTGAGTCCCTCTGGATGTGAAGCCAGAGAAGAAAAATAAGGATTGGAGCTGTGATTTAGACATCATTTAATTGTACTGTCCAATTATCTGTGCGGTTCATGTACAAAAGTGATTTGTCTGTTGCGTATGTGTGTGTGTATGCGTACGCTTGAGTGTGCACTTGTTGTTGGATTCTTACTTGAGGATAAATGTGTGCGCATGCAAGTGTGTGTGTGTGGTTTTCAAAACAAGCTGGTGCCAAGGCTTAGCTGATAGGCTAATTAAGCTCACCACAGGGAATAAATGTTTCCTCTCTGCCTGCCATTTGTCACACCTGGCACGGAAATGTCACTAGGAAAAGAAACACACACACATGCACACACACACTCACACAGACTAGGCGTAGCAGACACACACAGCAGGAGAAGTGCTGAGGCGACAGAGCTACTGTGTGAAAGTAAGTGGAAGCAGAAAAAAAGAAGGAAACAGAGAGAGGCAAAGAAAAGACAAATGAGACACAGACGTAGAGCAGAATAGAAAAAGATGCAGGGAATTGCGCAAAAGAGGAAAAATGATTAAAAAACACTAGTGAGGAACAGGAAGGGAAACTGTAGAGAGGAGCGTATTGAGCTCTGCCAGACAACATCACAAACACTGCTGAGCCTTATTATGGCAAAATTTCTGCTAAATTAAAAAAAAGAGTACATGTTTCCTCCAACTACAGCTGAAGTGGAGGCATTTAAGATGACATCACAATATTACATAATTTATCAAGCACCAGAAACACTGATAAGTCATTTCATCACTGTTTCATATCCGAGAGGGCATTTGTGTTACTTTATGAATGGGATGTCTATCAGCTTCAGTGATGCTGTGGAGGTGGGTTGACATGCAACCAGGGCCCTGTCTGGACTCAAAGTTGTAGTTACAGTGCATACACTCCTGACTCAACACCCCAGACTTTTTCTTCTCCATTTGTTGGCTTTTATCTTATTTTTTTGTCTTGTTTTCAGTACAAGCAGAAGCACATTCTCCAACGTCAAGGTGTATTTGAGAAAAATGTTCCTGTCTGCCTTCATCATTTTTTTCGTCTTTTTCAGAGTGCCAACTTTTCCACCAAGCACCAAGAACATTTTCACAATCTTTCAAAAAATCTGATCTGTTTTTGTAAAATCTGATAGTTTGAGCTGAATCTAATATGAGGCTTTGAGCAATCTGAATCAGGCAGATCAAGTGGGTAGCTTGAAAAATTACATCAATATCTCCATTTTTCTGTGTTGGAAGGATATTCTTTTGTACACTGGCAAAAACTCAAATGCAAGAACAAAGATACCTATTTGCTTTGGCTAACTTCCTCCTTTTAGCTACATTTGAACATTTGAAGTTATTTGCACATCTCTTACAGCGTAGTCACTCTACAAAGGGATGGCTTTACAAATGATAGCCACAAACAAGTGAACAGATTACAGCAACAAATAACTATTTCAATGCACATGAAATGTCAGTGTATTGCTTTAAGATAGATAGGATGATAGTCTGCAGCCATGCTAGCAGCTCTGTGAGGTTGTACTTTGAGCTAAGTGCTAGTGTCTGCATGTTCACATTCACATAATGACATTGCTAACTTGCTGGTGCAGAAATGTTTATATTTCCATTTTCATGCTCTCATTTGGCAGAGGCTTTTATCCAAAGTAGCCTACAAGATACTGAAGCTTCAGAACAGTAGAAAGTATGACATGTCACATTCTGTAGTGTTCAACTACAAACTGTGCTTTCAGCAGAAGATACAGCAGTGTATCTCATATCATATGGCAATGTTAAAAATGCCAATGTATTGGCCAGGTATTGAACCCAGGCCTCCCATGTGGCAGGCAAGAATTCTACCACTGAACTCCCAATGCTTGCTGTTCTTTGTCTGAACATGCTAAAAGTCGCTAATTAGTACTAAACACAAAGCCATTAGGAACCATGAGTGCGCAAAAAAATTCATGGTAATTCATTTAATAGTTCAGATGTAAGAGGTGGACTGACTGACATTGCCATATCTACATTTTGAAAAATATCTACAATTATATGCAATACAATACACAATTATATTAAATATGTTTTAATGAGAAAAGTGAAAAAGCCCATAACAACAAGTGGATGGAAGAGGACCCACTGAGGTCAGACCTACATCTAAGGTACCATGTTTGCCATGTTATAGTTTTGCCTCCCTTCTCTTTGTCTCACACACACCAGTAAATGAGCTGCTTCACACTGAAATCTGCTGTTCATTACAGGCATGACAGCTTAAGTAGAGTGTAACCCCACAGCTATTGTAACACTATCACCAATAACCACCAACACAGCACTGTCGCTTCATGGCACTGCTCAGGAGAGCAGAGCACCACACACCAGTCCACAGGAGATTTAAGGTTGGGATAAGGAATGATGATAGAAATTTTGTAAAGCCTCCCCCAGCTGACGCAAGGTTTTTGAGGGAAAAAAAAAACAAAACATCCTCTTTTGTTCCCACCATCTCTTGTTAGACTGAAACAAACGACCTGCTGTTGTTGTTTTGGAGTGCAGCACTGAAATGGACGCCTTCTAAACAAACACTGCACGCCTGGATTACACTGTGGGTTTGGGTGCTGGAGTGTGGCACGCAAGCATCGGGGGCAATTCCCTTTCATTTCAGCTCGCTCGAAAATGTAAACTGAAACTGCTGTTCATTTGCAAGCGATTATTGTCCAATAGATTAGATATAACATCCTTTTTCAGCACAGAAGTTTTTCATTGTTAAAATTTTGATGAAATCCAACTTTCTGAATTGATTGCAATTGAAAGTAAAGTGAGTGCTTATTGCACAAACAGTGTCGGGGTGCATGCCAGTGTAATGTCGTCAAAGCACACTGAAAACAGTGCGGCTGTGCAAGTCAGTGAAGACTGTGAAAGCCTCGGCATTAGGGATGCTGCACCCGACTGTTTTTTTTTTTTCATCCATTGCTGAAATTCATGCATGCCACATGGTGTTATTTCCATGGATCACTTCAAAGGGAAGTGGAATCAAAGATCTTGTACTTTACTGGAGCACACTGGCATCAGAGGCTCACTGATACTTGCCTTTTTCATCTTTGTTCCACAGAGTCCTCTTATCTGTCTCTTGTCAACATGTCACTTAGTCATCCTTAACTAACACCAATCTTGGTACCAGCTGTCCTTTCTTCCCTCTCCTCCCTTCCTCCTCCTCCTCCTCCTTCCCGCTTCACTCCCTCTTATTGTTTAGCCCATCTCCTTCCTCCTCCATGTTGACAATCGACACTTTGCCATTGCTGTCATCTGCTCTAATACACGCTACACAAGCGGGCCGACAGCGTCCGTATGGTCCCGTCCTGCCCAGCACAGCAGAAACATGTTGGCCCCATATGGAGCGTCTCCGCAGGGGGAATGTATCTGGGACGGCTGGCGGAAGTCAGCGAGGATGTTAGCTAGATGATGATAATAGACTTTCATAGTGCTCCTGTACAGTAATGATGTGGAAACCTTAAGCTGCTTAAACTGCAAGGTGGGACTATTTTGATGAAGCTCTGTAGCTTCCTGTCTCTCTCTCTCTCTTCTATTCTAAGATTTCCATTTTCATTTCACAGTTTCCTCAGGAACTTTGAAGAATAGAGCATCAGCCGTGTCAAGACGAGTTACAGCCCGTTCAACTTTTAAAGTTTAAAACTTTCTCAACCTGCAGCACCATCCCTTCTCTTTTCACACTTGTCTGCCGACACTCCACATGTACTCAGATGGTTAATATTAGGGCAACACCAACTCGCTGTGTTGTTGTTAAAGACCAATGTTCCCATGCAGCACTGATAAAAGAGAAGAAGAGCAGAAATCAGACAGTGTTCGAGCTTGCGCCTCTTAATCTCCCCTCCTCCGGCTCAGCCTAACTGACATTTTCTTAATTTATTCCTCTCAGGATTCCAACATTTTAATTAGGTCACTCCAAATCTCCTCCCACGCAGCGTTATTCCGAAAACTTTTTTATTTCATCATGTTTGTCATTTTCCTCCTTCGTCTCTCATTCTCTCTCTCCCTTTCTTTTTCGCACTTGTCACTTTTGCTCAGCGGGTTATCTTGCTAATGATGTACGCCATTTTTTCCGACCAAATCCTGCTGCTGCCAAAAGTAAATACTGCAGAGGTAAATACATAATTGAATCGTGGAATTAAATAAATGAGTATAAAGAAACCTCTTTTCAGTGTCTCAGCGGTGGATGAAAACTACAAGATTTGTAAAAACAGTGAGGTGGTGCTGTCAACTTTTAGATAGAAGATGTTGTGCCTGATGTTGGCCAACAGTGTCTGTACTGTACGCATGTGCACATGTATGCTTATGTGGGTCAGTGTGCACAGTATGCATAGGTGTTTATACTTTGCATAAGTGTGCTCCTGAGACCTTGTGTGATAGTCCCACAGTATGTAGCATACTGTGTGTGTGTGTGTGTGTGTGTGTGTGTGTATGAGCTTGTTTGTTCTTTGCTATAAGAGAAAGTGTATAATCTGTACGTTGTTCCTCAGCATGCCAGGAGTCCTGGCTTATCTCCAGCCTCAATGGAAAAACAAGAGGAAATTACTTTTCTACAAAGTGTCTGACAAGGCAAAATCTTTTACACGTTTTCCATCAACACAGCAGGACATTTACTATGACTTGAGTGCTTTGCTGAAGGGTTCTAACACACAACTGAGGTGGTACCTTTCTGGTTGCAATTCTCTTTTACAATCAGTCAGTAGGTGTAAGCCCCTGATGCTCCAAGCCGACTGTCGGTCTGTCAGAAAACGGGTCTTTGGCCGACTGTCAACAGTAGTGTTTGGCCGTATGGGTGGCACCATTGGCTCTAGTTTAAGACGTCTACTGTCATATAAGTATCAGCCCTGGTCTCTGTTGTAAGCTCAGCATGGTTTACATGCATGGCATAGATGTCAGTGATGCCAGTCAAACTAATTAGAGGATGAAAGGAAAGGAGGTGAGGAGTGTTACCATCACAATGAAACACTGCCACTTTCACACTGGTTTTGACACAATTGACAAGTTTGCTTAGCTTCACCACAGAATTACACCAGACTACAGCTGTCCATCCCATTCTTATTTCCACCCAGTATCAATGATGAAAGTAATTGTTAGTTGCAGCCCTAGATGAGTGGTGTGACTTCACAGGATGATCCTAATTTTCTCTACCTATGAAAAGTTAATGAAACAGAAAAAGATAAATGAAATGAAGAAAATTACAATTGTTAAAGGAAACAATCTCCAAGATTGGAAACAATAAAGTGTCGGTTGATAGGGCTAGATATCACAGCCAGTGTCAACTCTATTAATTATCATATAATAATTCTTTAACCTTATACTAATTCTACTTTTGCATAGAAAGCTCTAGACACATGTTAACTCATCTCCAAACAGTATCAGGTCCATGGCCCCAAACTGGAAAAGTGGTGGCAAAAACAGGTCAGAACTTGTGCTGATCCTTTTAGTCTGATGACACATGCAGGTTTATTCAACATCACTGTATCAGTTATAGCATTTTTAACATTCTGAGATCTTTCTGATGTTAAGACACTGAAACCAGCAAAGAGCCGGAAAAGAAAAAGCTGACTGAAGCTGCAATGACAACATTTTATTTAGCTGACACACTAATCCACTTATTTTAGATCCAACACTCTCGACAGTCGTGCTGTTACTCTCTGATGTACGAATCAGGAAAAAACATAAGGCTGAGGAAGTCCCCATGTTTCATGAATGAGTGCACAGAGAGACGGTCAATTTAAGTATTTCCTGGCCTGGTTTTGTCTACTTCTTCTTTTCCTGTTATGGGGACGGGATGTAGTCAGGGGAAATTCATGTCATTCACTCTCACATACGTACTATGTACACAATTTAGGCATAGGAAGGCACAGACGCTCTGCAGCACATGCAAATACGTACACACCTGTCATTCCCACAAACCCCAAAACATATTCATTAGCTTCCTCAGTCTGTCTGGTCTCTTCCTCTGCTCTGCTTTAGAGACAGAGTGACTCTCCAGTCCTCCAGAGGAATGCCTGTAAGATCCTGTTGCACCACAGTCCGACCACCACCAATCAGACTTTCCTACCACAACTCTGAGCAGCTCATACCGTGATTCTGGTTTGTTGACTGTGCTTGATGCTGATCCATAAGAATGAGTCAGAGCTAGGGCTACATTGCTACAAGGCCCAAGGATTGCTAATCCATGACCTTCTGAGAAAGATAAGCTGAGAATGTTGGCTCTATCTTCACCACACTGCAGCGAGGGTTAGGAGGGCTGAGCTCTAGCCTTGTAGTCTCATGCGCTTGAGGGTTCGGCTAAAGCTGCTCTCTGCAACTGCAGGATCAAGCTTCGGCGCTGCATTGAGAAGCAGTTTCGGCCAGATGAGTGCAGTAATTATGTGGTTAGCCTTGGCAAGTGGTGGAGGCTAGCTGATTATTGGTATAAAGGCTGAAGATGAAGGTACGGCTAGCCGGCTACAGTGGTGCACTGTGTGGCAAACTGAAAACCAGGCTGGGGCTGAACTGCCTCTGTCTGAGAGGAAACTGTTAAAGAGCCACACAGAGCCTCCTCTGTGTGTGTGTGCGAGCGTGAGTGAGTGTGTGTGTGTGTGTGTGTGTGTGTGTGATGCAAAGAGGAGGAGTACCTTTACTGGGGAGTGTAGGGACAGCTGAGGTTCACTGGGTTTAGTCACACTGTGAATGCAAAGACTGTTTTGTGTGTATGTGTGTGGGGGGAGTGTGAGATTAGACTGGAGGGTGCAGCCCTGTAATATAGCTAAAATGTGTCATGCATCATGTTCACCAAATCACAAGCTAATATCCCTTCAGAAACACACACATACTTCTTTTGGATTAAGACCCTCTACATTGACGTCTGTTGTCTTTTCTAAACCACATTTGATGTCCAACACAGCACAGGCTCATGATTTAAGAGTCAGCTCATCTTGGACAATCATTTACAAGGACATGTCAGTCAGACACACAAATGTTCCCTAGTCCCACTGCATTGTGGGAAAGATTTAATGATTATATTACCATGTAAAACAAATTCTAATACACAGTGACAGATCAAGCCTAATGCTTACAAGTACATACGCAAACCATATGGGCTTGTCACCATAGTAAAGACAGCTTCTGCTGCGCTAATCACTTTGACATAGCAGATGCACAGACTAAGGCATTATTGGCAGAATTAAAGCGACTTTCCCTCCTTTTCACAGAGTGAAACAGCTGTCCAAAATTTTAGAGAGTGAACTAGAGAGAGAGAGAAAAGGGGAAACATGGAGAGATAGGGGCAATGAGGAATGGAGCAATGGCCAATAGCCAGACCCTGCAGATCAGATCCCCCAGAGTTGGGGATTAAGTTTTTGATCCAGATTTTAGGCTGGATTTGGGTTTTTTTCCTCAAGCTGGGCCCATCTGAAATTCTGGGGTTTTGCGCAGTGATGTCATATTGTTTGTATGTGTGTGTGTGTGTGTGTATTTGGGGGAAACAAAGAGATAGAGGAAAGCGCTCACAGCCATCGCTTGGTATTCAGAGTACGTTGTGGACGGTGCCAGCCACAGAAGGAGCAGTTAGCCAGTCCGGCAGCATCAATTTGTCAGCATATCCCAGCAAAAATCCTTTGGGGCCCCTGGGAGCCAAAGCAGGGCACTGGCAGGAGCGCAGAGGGCCTGGGGGGACCTAGCAAGCGCTAAATACACACAGCTGTACAATGATATGAAAAACACACAAAGATGCGCATATCATTCACAATGAGTGCATACTAATAGTGACAAGTGTATGACAAACGTACATATTTAGGCCCATTTATATGGTCCTCTCCCCTCATCGCCACAAAACTACAACATAAACAAACACACAGCTGCAGCACTATATTAACAGCTGCAGTAGAAAAGGGTCAAAGACAGTGCACGTCATGCAGCCTGTGTCCTCTGAATCATTGGGCCCGCTCCAGGCTCCAAGACGCCATGTGGAGCATCACACACACACACACACACACACACACACACACACACAGAACGAGAGAGAACTATCACCTTCCCTGACCTTTGGTGTTCAACGAAGCATGCACATATCTCATCACCCCCCACTACACTCCTATACACAGACATACACACATAAAGAATCTGTACAGCCATGGGCCATCATAAACTCACAACCCCTCATCCATTAAACATAAGTAACATAACATTGTACTGGATCTTTTGAGCTCAAACGGTTTGATCTCAGGCATCTGTGACACACAATACACACACTGCATTTATAATTCAGCAAATACTGCACAGCACAGTAGGGATTATAGTCTTACTCAATTTTTTAAAAGTCAAATACATGTAAAGGAATTTGGCCTGGTGTCAATGGTGCATGATATTACAGGATCCAAAGGAGCTACTTGGACATACTCTACCTACACCATTATAGTGAATCTTTACTATATAAGGGGAAAATGCAGAAAACTCTTTTATTTATGTTACAAATCCACTAGAAAACTACTTAACTCTTTACATGCACACTAGAAGAAGTCTTGGTTTTGGTCTTTTCTGTTTACACACATAAATATTTCATCCTGTTGATAAAACAATCTCAACTTAAGGTCCACTCACTCATTTATTCTGGAGCTTTTGACCATATCACACTATCCTCATTAACAGAAGCTGGTCAGTATAATCAAAGGTTTGAATAGCTATGGTTTACAACATCTGCTGATGAGGACCACTATGATATGGTCGAAAGCTTTAGAATATGCACCTATGGGCCAGATTATGCTAGGTGCTCGTAGTTGCGTTGTGGAACTAGTTAAGTAAGGAATGAAAAAGAGTTTCTCATCCTCACTTCCTCATCCTCCTCTGAAGTGGGTGTGAATGTTAGATTGTTGGTTTCAGAAAGTTACAGAATTGGTCAGACCCAACCTCCCTCCAGTGTGATGTTGAAAAGACGAGGTTGAAGGGGGTTTCCAAAAACTCTTCAATACACCCTCGATAGGCTTAGTATGTACACACGCTGGTTTTAGACTCCAATATGCTGCTCCTATAGACACTGCTGTGTGAATGAAACACTTTTTACAGGTCTCTAATAATTGGCTGTTATGTGTCCAGGAGCATGCTCGATTCGAGTCACATAGTTGGTACAACAAAAACTGTGATGATAAACGATGTAATGATGATGTACGCTGTAGTGAAAGTCTGACACTGGTAATAGGGGGATAAGTTTTATCACTTGTAGCTCTCATCTCAAATTGCCAGTGATAAGATAGAGAAGCCAAATCCAGCAGAGTGGTAAAAGCTGAAATGTCCAGGCAGCCAGAACCAAAGAGGGTTTTATCCTCCACTGCTGGAGTAGCTCAGACAGTACAGACAAAAGAGAGACTCAAAGACAAATCAGAAACCAGGATAATGACAGAATTGTGTAATGAGCAATTTTAATATGATCAAAATGTACTACTATTCTTTTAACCAGGGCACTAAATTGCAAATAAACACACCAACTGTCTCCGCATCTAGTATGTGGAGGTTAACATTCACTGCTAATGGTACAAGGCACCATCATAACCACCAACCTCCCCATTGGGTATCATACAGAATAATTTCATAAGCTATATTCGGAGTCTATTAAGGAAAAAAAAGAAAGAAAAAGTAGGAAAAAAAGGTAAGAGAATAATTCTGAGAAGCTAATAAACCTTCTCCTCATTAATCTCCATTGCTGCCACTGGACATAATGCCAGTGAAAATATAGTCCTATTCCTTTGATTATTCTTCCCACCTTAGAGCAACACGCTCACATCAGGCAAACAGTTACCAACTCATTACAGTCCTCCTCTATTGCAGTTAAATTGCAGTCATTTGTGTCTCTTAGGCAAATAGACTGAGTGCTAAGCAAGCAGACGTGCCCTGGCTGAATTATAATTGCCTTGACCAAATCTCTTTCTCAGCAGTTAAGACAATTATGTCTGCATACTCTGCACGCCTCTGGAATTCATACATATGTGCAGGAGGTTAATATTAATAAACAGACCAACTTGGTCACGCATGGAAGTACATACATAGAGTTTTTACATCAGCTACTTGCTACTAGTTTGCATGTGCATGTATGGTATGTGCTACTCAAATTTCGGCATCCAAGCCTTGTCCAGAGATAACTTCACAAAACCATTAAGTATGTACTGGAGAGGAGTGCTGTGAGACTTACTTGGCTCTCCATGAAAAAAGACATATTCATCTACCCAGCGGATAAACTGAGAGTTACATAAAAAGATTGTTGTAGGGCTATTTGACAGAGTAAAATGGATTTTACTCGCAGCAGTTGAGGGGGGAAAGTTGAGCACAAAGAGAGAAGTCAAGGAAAAAAAAAAGCTCTCACCCCCACCTCCCCCCAAAAAAGCTAGACTAGCCATTTGGAAGGGAGAGAGAGAGACGGAGAAAAAAAAGAGTAGTATTGTTCTTTGTTTAAGCTCACACACACACTCGCACAAATACACACACAAACACAAATAGAGTGCTGACACCAATAAGCAGTCAATGATTTTCCTAATGGTTCTCTTCTATGGAAAGGCAGTTCTCATGAGGATGGTTAAAGCACTGAAAGCCATGTGTAAACTCCCCTCTTGCTAGTAGCTTGCTAACACGCACACACAGACACACACAGATGTCTAAAACCCATCTTGGCAGCCCATCTTGCTTTCCTTTAACCTCTTTTTTCTCTTTACATCTGAGTGTGTGTGTGTGTGTGTCTCTGAGTCAATTAACCCTCTGTCTGGGTTTTTCCCCCTTTATTCCACAGTCTTTTCTAAAATTCTTCTCATAATTTAACCAACTTTCCAATATTGCTCAGCCAGTTTTACTCCTTCTTGTCTCCCACATGCACAAACACGCACACACACACACACACACACACACACACGCGCGCACACTCTCTCACCTTTTACAAGCTGCTTGTAATTGTCATCAAGGGGAAACCTTTATGCCCCTTGAAAGTTTTATATGTACATGTGAATGCACAAACAAGAGTGTGTATGAAAGGGAGAGGGCTCGTGGGTTAAATGTTCAAAATGTTTGAAATTCAAATAGTTTTCCCAAAAAAGGAAACTCAGACAGTTGCACGAAAATGATCAAACTCCCCTCGTTTTCCCACCACAGGAGCATGAATGCCTTAAGTACATGGCAAAAAGCCCCCCCACCCCCAATCATCTTCTCTTCCACTGCCCCCACACACGCTCTTTTTTCGTTCATTGTAATTTCTATATACCTCTGAGGCATGGCATCCAATGAAATGGAACAGAAACTGGAAGGATGGTTGGAGTCAAATGAGAGGAGCAAGTAGTGGTGAGAACGGAGAGAGACAAAAGTGAAAGAGAGGAAATGGGAATAAAATAAGTGGAACGACAGCAATTGACGAGAGAGAGAGAAAGCGAGAGCGAGCCAAGTGAAGGAGCAGGTCAACTCCAGTGGCAGCAGTGTGGAAGCGTCTGCGGAGCGTTGCTGATGTGATGGCACGATGATGATGGTGTTGATGATTCACCGCTGGTAAGAAATCAGAGAGAAGAACGTATTATTATCACGCAGCTCAATTACAGCGCAATTTCTCCGGCAGCGACAGCCTCTGCAGGGCTCCTCATTGAAGCTGATTTGGGAGGCCTGCGGTGTCTTGGAGGACCAGTCAACGACTCAGCGGTGCGGTGAGACATCCCCACTTGAGATGGGAAAAGAAGAAGAGGCAGGAGAGGACGACTGGGGAGAGGAGTGGGAGCACGCAGGGATGAGGAGGGAGAGGAAGTAGTCGGGGGGCAAGATTGAAAACCTGGAGCCGTTAAAGCGAGCTCCGCACTTGAGGTGTTTGGCAGAGTGGTGTCAGGCAGGAAGGACAGGCAGGATCTAAATGTACTGCTGATGGAGAAACACCTGTTCAGTAATGAGTACCAGCTCTCCGGCTGGTCCTGACGGTTTAACATGAATACTGAAGAGCAGCTATTCATGTGGTGCAGTGTTTTAGAATTTTATTTACCCTCAAAGTGCATAAATGTTGTGCATGAGCCAAGGGGGGAAGGAGCAGAGAGATAGAGGCCTTTGTGTATTTGCAAGCTTTTGTGTGTGTGTGTGTGTGTATGCGTGTGTGTGCGTGTACGTGTTTGTGAGAGGGAGATTGTGTGGGTGAGTGTTTTTCATGATGCAGGAAGGAGAGTATTTTATGATTTTATGCATTCTGTAGGTGTGTGCCTTTAGCACCGAGGGGACTCTGAAGAGTGTGTGGGAGTGTGTATGGATGTGTCTGCTTTTGTGGCTGTTTGCAGGTGTGTGTGTGTGTGTGTGTGTGTGTGTGAGCTTGTACAGTTAACTAGTACATCCCGGCTGTCTCCAGTGTGCCGTCCAACATCCCGTACGGCAGCTGCCCTGACGCAAAGGCAGCCTCAGCTGAACTGCTTCATTGACCTCACGCTGAGGGATTCTTCAACATGACCTTGACCATAAACCTAAACCTCGATTCTCTCACTGTACAACGTAGAGGTTACTGCGTCATGGAGCATGTAATGGGTTAAATATGGGGCAATTCTGTAGCTATCACCTGCTAGGTCAAAAATCAGCCTACTACTCATTTACCATGTGAATACTAAGTTTCCTTCAGCTATCCTTTCATGTAGCTTTAAAGCTGCACTAATCAATATTTTTATATAAACAGTGGATCCAAATCATCATGGTAAAGTTAAAGGTGTCATTTGTAGTGATGAATCTACAGGCAATTATCACTTATCAGTCATGCATCTCCCCTCAGCTCTATAGAGCATTTTAGCAACTTTACTGTTTTGATTCAGTTTCACCGCTCCTATTCACCTTGTGAACAGAGAAAAAACCTTAAGAAAACCCACTGTACATTACCTGTCCAACACTAAATGGCAAAAAAGGACAAAGAAAAATCAGTTCATGCGGCTTTAAATTTGGAAGAAAAAAAAACCCCACATTCCCATACCCATACTGTCTAAACACAAGCAGACAGACAGGGACAGGGACTATCTGATATAAGACTGAGTAAGATTAGTTTGACAGACACTTAAAGCAACTTGCAGGACTTGACAGTTTTTGATATTTGGTGGGGTGGGAACATGTCGTTCAGTGCCAAAAAAGCTGTGAGATTCAATACCCAGCATTAAGTGGTATTACATCAAATGTAAAATTGTACAGTATATGCCTTTTGCAAAATTCGATACACATTTCTCTGCATCTATGGATAACATATTAGGTGAAAATCTTTGGATCTTGGATTCAAATAATAAACACTGGCCTGTCTAAGAGTGTGTAGTGTTGAATAGCATCATGAATCATAACAAATGTACTCCTCATTTAAATCCAATATGTTATCCAGATGTGGCTAATACAAACAAACACTGTATCAAAAACAAGTATCCATTTGAGTGAATAATTAAACCAGTGGAATCACAATCTGTTTCAAGTGGAAATGGGGAACTGGGATTATTGGGCAGATTCGCTAAACCATGGGCTCCTCCGGTATAATCCTGAATGGGAGCTCCAATTTAGAGATGCTTGATAAAACCAGCTTGAACAGTGTCTTCGCATCAGCTTACCTCTAAATCCTAAACTTCACCAACTGAGGGGAAAATTACAGACCTGATCGCTGCGTGTGTGGAGGCCATTTGGACTCAGGTTTAGTTTCCAGAAATGGTCTGCAACCACACAGTCTTTGCCAGCCGGACCCTAGCTACACTAACAAGACTTCAAACCAAACCGGGTTCCCCTAAGGATTACGCTGGGATTTGAGTCGACGTCAGATTTGTAGAAGGGATGAGACGTTTATCTTTTCATATTTTCCCCCCAAAATTTCTTCTTCCAGCTTTCTTCTGTCTTGTATATCTGTCTCTCTTTCTCTGCCTGTCTCGATCTCACTTTCTTTCTTTCTCCTCTCACTTTCTCTCTTAATCACAGATAGAGACAAGTCTTCTGGGCTGTTGGCATTCAGCTCCAGTGGTGAGAAGAAGAAAAAAGGACGAGGGGGAGGAGGTGGAGGAAGAAGAAGAAAAAAAGCGATGCTGTCAGTTCCTCTCCTCTTGCTCCATGGGACTGGAAGGACAAAAGCTTTCCCTGACAGGCCGGATTGCCCCTATCTCTACCCAACCGACGTGTCATCACCCTGTGTCTTCACCACACTGCCACGTACTCTTTCCTCTAGCTGTCACAAACCCCCTGTCTTATTAGACTAACACAATACATGGGGATTAGTGTATGGTGTGTTGAGGAGGAGATAGCAAGGCAGTGGCTCATGCTCAGTGTCATTAGTCTGTGTGGGTGTGATTACATGTTCATGTGCATTTGCGTGTTACATGTGGATCAGCGTGTTGCATGTCAATGTAGCAGCACTGCAGCGGCTTCAGATAAGTGGGCAATCTGCCGTATGCTTCCCCAACGAAGAGGCTGTCAAGTGTTTTTCATTGCAATGTGACCATTACGGTTGAGAGACAAACACACTCCATACTGTCTGATGATCTCCTACACAAGTCTATTCACAGTGAGTGCTGCAGGGGCCACAGTATAGATGCTGCAGATACAGTACACACTGTGATCGAGGCTGAAAAATCAGCAACAAAAAGGATATACGACTGTCGCTGTAGGCAATCTGACCTGATGGGAATGTACTGGTGCAGCTTCTCATCATGTCACACCTCCCAGCTTGGCAGCAACAATATAAAGAGAAAATTCACTTATGTTCCATTATAGAGAAAACATATGATCCTCCATAAAATACAAGTCTCCATAGAATTTGTGGATCAAAACACAATCAATAAAACGTTACACTTTTTAATTTTATTTTACGAGTGACTGTTCCTCTGCTTGCTATAAATAAAGATATAGAGATTAGCGTCAGCAGTAGTTTTATTGTTCCTGCAGTAATTTCCATCTGTCCTGGGGAATTGTTGAATTCAAAAAGTGTATTTGTTGAATATATTCAAATTTATCTTTTACTCGTGATCTTTAAGCCCCTGAGTTGTAGGGGCCAGGTTAAAAAAAGACTAAATTTGAGCAGCAGAGGTCAAGATATCCTGATGGTAAGTGGTTAGTAGAGTTCAAGATCCAGAAATGCTGAATCCTATTTCCCATAACACAGCAGGATAGAGTCTTTCAAATTCGACATTTCCAGTAATGCAGGTTACCTGTTATACATTTAAAGTCTCCAAGTTTAAGTTGAGATAACCCTGATGACTTCACTATTACATCATCAGGGTCATTTTTACAGCTGCAACATTAAATAGTAAAAAAAAAAAAAACAAAAAAAACAAGGATAAAGTCACAATTTGGAAAAAAAAAAACATTCTTATTTATTATTTTAAAGATAATTTCTACCATTCAAAAACTCAGCTAATCTGCATCATCAGGACTGTGTGGGTGTGGTTTCATCAGATTTGATTGGCAGTGCTGGCAACATAAATCAGACTAAATCGTGACTGGTGCACAGAAATACATGACACAGCTTCATCACAGCTTTTTCCCCCCCGACTGAAAGAAACCAGTGGGAAGATCAAGGACAAAAACAAAGAAACAGCAATTTCACGAAACTGTTCTAACTTTGTCTGATTATTTTGTGTTCATGTAGAGAACCACTGCAGATAATAATAAGCTGATTGAGAAAAGAAGTTCTCGGGGGCTTTAAATGCAGTTTTCTTAGTTCAAAAGAAGTTTTTCTTTTTCAGTCCGGACTGAACTCTGAGACATGCTGTGTGCTGGGCTTAAACATAAACCCCTGATCATGTGGCTATTGGAGCTCTGTGTTTTTGTACCCATTATCGTGCTGTATCTAAAACTAACCCTAATGACAATGAAAAATCCAACTACAACTTTTTAGTTATTCTTTGTATTGAGCAGTTTAATGTGATCAAGATCAAAGCAATGTTATGTAATTCAACTGCAGTGTCTTACAATAGTTGCAACTAATCTCTTTTTATAAAATACAGTAGATCTATTTAAAGGGATAATCCTGAAACTACTAAACAGCAAGGGAGTTGAGCAATTGGCCTAATAACCCCTCCATATGGTGACGGTCTAGTCCAAACCTCTGTGTGTGTGTGTATGGGTGTGTGTGTGCAGTCTTTTAGCTCTGCGCTAAATATCAACATGGACCTGACTTCCCAGCCTGGTCCTCCTATCTTTCTCTTTATGTCTCTCTATGTCTCTCTCTCTCTCTGTCTCTCTCTCAGGGCTGTCTGCTAAGCCTCTTACCTATGGGATTATTGGCAACGCTAGGTATTATATAGCTTCATTCATCTGGATGATGTGTTATTAATGTGTTGGGGAATGAAACCATCTGTAACAGCGGCCGAGGATGATGGGAGGATGAGGGGAAGATTTTCGGTGGTGGGGTGGGGGCTGGGGGATAGTTGATACAGAGTGATGCAACGCTAATTGGTGGTAATGGTGAGGTTTGTTTGAACAGATTTGACAGGAGATGGTTGAACAGTAGTAATGATCTTTGATTTTGCAGTTTTGAAGATGAGGCTCACAGAGGCATCAAGCTGAGCTCAAAGTGCACACAGACATGCAGGCAGACACACAGTCCAACAGAGGAGAGAGGATAGTAAGTTCTGTGTTTGTTAAGCCCCTTTCAGACATGCACATCGCTCTGTAAATGCTCACAAAAGACTCTGAGTTGATTTTCTTTGAAGGTCTTTCTGGCAGTCTCCCCTACTTTGCCCTTTTCAGACATCATATCTGTAAAATGTCTTTGTTCATATATCTGTGAAAATGGTGGGTTTTGGCTTTTCAAACACACAGACAGATGACAACTTAAAGGAAAAACCTGAGTAAGTATGTGGGGAAATATAACAGATGCCACTGCTTCCACATGACACAAGGGCTCACATATGTTATGGCCTTCACAGTCACCAGATCTCAACCCAGCTCAACACCTGTGTGAGATGTTGGATGAACACGTTAGACGAAGCTCTCTACCGCCATCATCAAACCAGCATTTTTGGAAGAATGGTGGTCTCCCCTCCAGTAGAGTTACACAGTCTTGGAGAATCTAAAACATGGATTACAGAATCAGTTTTGAAGGCTTATGGTGACCTTTATGTTGGTTTTTAATTTAACCTGTTACCCATCTGTAGGTCTCTATATAAACCCCATTTTAACTGTCCTCAAATGTGATAGTACAGTCGGAGCTGCAAAACTTGTGCAACTAATCCTTTTTTAAAAAACTACATACTGATCCTGGTTCCATTTTATTGTGTTATTGCAACACAAGTTATTTGCCCTTTTCTAGAGAAAATCCAGTAATTCTGTCCATTTGACCATAAAAAAATCACTATGAGGCAACATCTATTTCTCATCCACCTGGGGCATTCACACATTCACACACACTGCCTTCATGATGAAATGTTCAAAATAAAACATGTGGCTGTTGAATAAGAGTAGATTCCAATCTCATTGCACCCTTCTATGCTGAGCCTCAATACCTTTTTAGGGTTGATTAAACTGTGTCCATAGCAATGAGTATCAGATTTGGCAGGAGGAGTTGTTGTGGTGAAATTTCAAACACCCTACATCTGCATGACTAGAATGTAGAATACTGTGCATGCGGTGCTGATATTAAACCCTCAACACACCATTTGCTATTAACTTGATGATGCAGTTGCCCATTTGCCCTGCTAAATATAATACGATAATGGAGCTTGTGCCACTCTCATCTCCTGAGCAAGAGTCAACATAATTGACAGAACTGCGTGAGTCATGTCAGTGTGTTCCAAGCGAATGTGTAGTATTTCTAACATCCTGACACCTGTTGAATTGTCAAATGGCTTATTCCTCCTTCACACAAAGTCAGCAAAGAGACAGAAGAGGACAGAGAGAAGAGAGAGACTGCTGCCTCTGCTGTAAACAGATTACATGGATACCACACTGAAGAGGCCTGCAGTACATTTAGCACCTGTGCTAGAAGGAGTGTTTAGCAGGGAAGTGTCTGGTGTGTGATGTTTGAGCTGCTATGGATACCCAAACTTTCAGTCTACAAACTATACATGGTCTGAAGTTTTGAGATTCCATACTGACACTGATATTTTGCATAGTAGTGGGATCAGCTTAGTGAAATAACATGACAGGGTTTTAACGGCATACTGCATTATGATAAAAATGATTTTTTTTTTCCCCTGTTGCAAGTTTTGAAGAAGGATGGTGTCATGTATACAAATTACACTTCAACATCAAAGTGTCTTGGGTTTTCGACGTGTCTCTTTCAAGTCTGAGGTGCGTGCCTCTTCCCTCAGATCTGAATATGTTTCCAACTCTCTCCGAGACTACCAGCACTTGAAAAAAGAAGCTCCTCTGTGTGCGAAATCATAACAGACAGATGGATGGACTGATAGGCAGGCTGTACTTTACTTTCTCCCTCATTACCGGTTTTACAGAGTAACACTTTATTGATGTAATGATTGGGACGTCTGAAATTTTAAATCGCACGGTGCATCTTCTGGGGTGTCTCTGGACTGTAATTATGTATGTTCGAAGGTCTGTTTAAAGCAAAATAGCTCACACTCCGAGACGATTTACTTTCGGGGAGTGCCAATTTAACTGCCAATTACCATCGCCAAAGTGGCTTCGCTATGATACAGAAACCAGCTCTGACAATGACTGGCACACTGGCAAATGCCGCTGGAACAAACTGTATGTGAGGAAGGGTGTGGGAAAGATGAGAAAGGCTGTTTTGTTAAAAATGGAATGAAAAGACTTTCAGGAAATGAAATATGATAACACTGGCCCTAAAAAACACGTTGCACAAACTGTTCGGATAAAATTAAATGTAAACACAAAGAGCTTAATCCTAGTGTTTTTTAGTGTCAGCGTGGATACACAGACCTTGCAGCTCTGAGAACTGCATCACCTATGACTGTACGCCTCCTCGTCACAACCTATGTTGTAGCACTACAGTAAGCGCAGTATGGATATACAGTATGGACTCTACTTTGTGTATATGCGAGTGTGAGTGCGTATAGTTATAAATATGTAAGTGTATGTGGGTGTGTTTTGTGTGTAGCTGCTCTACATAGGTACGTAATTTTGGATGTTTATGTGAGTTTCAGTGTGTGTGAGTGTGTGTCTGTGTGAGTCAGCACAGTGATCACGGACACAGTGGGGATGATTCACATTGTGGTTGTGGTGGTGGCCGGAGAATAGACTGGTAGCAACAATGGATTTCAAAGTTCCCAAATGCAAAACATGTGTACAAGCGCATTACTACTTGTACTGTACATGATCATAATTTAGATGATAATCGAGCACAACTCATTTTCAGTCCCTTTCATGTTAATTCTGACAGTCTTCAAAATCACTTTTGCCAAATATCTCAGGCTCAGATTCCTTGTCAAGCTCCACAACAGCTTCACAGACTTTAACTGCAGTAAAAGTAACCACAACGATATGAGAATAAGGGGCATTTTTTAAAGTTACAAGAGAAAATGAATATCAGGCCATTTACAGTCACATATGGGACACCCCCCACCTCCTCCACTTTTGTGTTTCCCTCTCAGACACAAAATGAACAAGAGTTTCTGTCAGTCACAAACTATTCAAGTAAGAAATCTGCTATCTTCATATAAATTAGGATCTGCAGCAGAGCCAAGTGTACCACTGTGGGAAAAATAACTGTGGGGAACATCTCTATAATAAAACATAATGTATAATATTTTGTGGTTAAGCTTGTCATGTATGTGTTATCACCATACTATGGAACAATGAAAAAAAAACCTCCGGTAAATGTGCATTTTCGGATAATTTGTAATGCCATCCTCGCCATAGGAAATCATTAGGAAAACTTAGCGCAAGGGAAAAAGCATACATCAGAGGTAATGTTACGTGTGTATTACCATGACTAACAGGGGAAACTCTTTACAACATGTGTGAGCTGGACGCCCGCTGGGCTCATGGGGATCATGACGGTATATGACTACCGCGGCAGATGGAAAGAAAAGGCTGACGACCAGATGTGGAGCCTGAGCAAACGCTTTTAAAGCTTTACTCAGTCTCCTGCTGAAGGTAGACTGGTTTAATTCTGGCACAGTAACAGTTTTTTTCACATCCATTACCAGGACCGCCTTAATAAGCACTTATTAATAATAATTGTGAGAGTATCTCTTGTAATAAACTGATGTCAGGCAAAACAAGACAGATTAATTAATGAGTAGAAATTTTTTGATGGGGAATCTGCAACAGGTAGCTACAGTCTGTGTGAAGGCTTAACGCACACAGCTAACTTAATATCAGTCGTGATTATATCCAGACATGTAAGGCAGTGGAGATGTGAACAACAAGCTGTGGCATCAGTTGGACTACAAAAGAAGACATCTACGCTCTCTATCACCATTTCCTCAAGAGACACAACAGGAGACAACCACTAATGACAACTGCAGCTCCTGCCTGCTGGGATGACACATTCAAAGCTATGCATAATGTTCCCATCCAACACAAGTTATCACATTCAAAATTCTGCTATTGTCATACTGTAGCTTCTGGCTCATTCTATTCTGGATCAAAGTGCTGCGCTCCCCTCTCTCTCAGGCGTGGTGCCTCATATAGCATCAGTTAGCGCTTATGCGTCACCCTTAGGCTGGACAACTCTGCCTTGCCAAGCCACACTCACACTCACACACACACACCACCCACAAGGGGAGAAAGGACTGAAAATACAGTGATTAACCAGTTGAGGGAATGCATGCGGCCGAGGGCGACCAGTTGAATGTTAAGAGTCCGGGAGCCATGGAACTGCAGAGAGCCGCGGCCGACAAATCTGACAGAGCTGACTGGCTGGTGGACTGACTGGCACTCAGGCTGTGTGAAGTGCCTGGAGGCGATGGAGAGGAAAGCCCTTCTTTAAAAGGTCACGGGTGCAGATCCGCTGTGTGTTCTAATAGTGAAAACACATTTGGACAAATTGCTGTTGACGCGGCAAGAGTAGGATCTGACACAACTGATCCACAGTTGCTGTTATGTCATTACACTACAGTCCTTGTAGGAAAATTACAGTAATTTCATACGAGAAGACATAATAATATCATAAAGTGCTATAATGTAAACTCACTGACAAGCACCAAAGCCTTATGTCCACAGCACCATTACAGGGTTATTACTGTGATATTTTGTTGGTGGATTCTCCAACTGTCAAAATACAGACAACTGCCTCAAATATAACCCGTCCTTGGCACGACTTTGTACTGTGGAGATGCCGGCAGGTGGGACAAACAGTCCTACCACAGATGAAGTGAGTGAGTCACTGTAAAATCTGCGGAGGAGACAGATGATACAGTGCACGGCTCCGAGTGACTGACTGTGTGCGGAGGCCACAGTGTATCATACTACATCAAAGCCAGGTTATCTACCGGTTGCACGGTGGCTGAAGAGTACGGCCATACTTGAATGGTTTATGAAGGGAAAAAATGCTACACGCTCGCCAGGAACAACTGCGTCCAATTTCTTTAAGGCAGCCTTAACTTGCTTCAGAGACCATGCAAAGCAAGGAGCTCAATTTTCGAGAATTTAATTCCAGACATCAGGGTTGTGAAAATTAATCACATGCTGCGCAGGAGCACTGTACAAATACAACCTCCCCTACATGGTGTGTGTGCGAGTGAGCATGTGCATGTGTGTGTGTGTGTGTGTGTGTGTGTGTGTGAGCCTCTGGGGCACGGGGGAGCACTCAATGGAGTCTTGCAAATAAACATTTGGATTTTAAGAGGCAATTTTTTTTTTTTTTCCCCACATTTTCAGTGTGCAAAGCGTGGCATTAGCTCCTCTGCCTCTGAATGGGCACAGTTCCACAGGCTATCTTTAATTTAATTTATTCATTTTGTGTGCAAGATGTTCATTATGCAGGTCTGCATGTGTGCTTTGGCTCCACAACCATATCTATCCTGACCTTTATGCTCCATGTTGCCACTACCAATAAAACTGTTTGTATTTTCACAAACAACAGATGACTCTAATCTCTGTACACTCATCAGAAGACAACCCTGCAAATTGGGTTATGTTTCAATTTGGCCTTGCTCAGACAGTGCTGCTGAGCCATGCAGCTACTGTATTTGACTTAAAATACTAAATAGACCGTGACAGGTACAGGCTACAACCCCAGTCAGTGACTCTGCTATTCATGCACCTCCACGGCTACTATCTTATGAAAGGATTTGCCCTGCCATGCTATCATTCTGCCCTGGAGTGAACTACACGCTGAGTTCAGATTTCATACTCAGCTTTGGCATCTTAAACTGAGAGTCTGGAGGCTGGATGGAGTGCGTTCATTCAAACGGCGCAATGTGGCTCCGTGTCCTCAGCGAGCATTCAGCTGGAGGATGCCCCGTCTCCCGGCAGCAGCGTCGGAGGCGTGAGAAAGAGGGGGCTCGTTTGCATCTGTCTCGCTTCAGACATCCTATCATTTCCCCCCTACGAGGCAGCCTCCCGCTCAAGTGACAACAATCAAACATTCATTTAGAGGCCCGGCCGTGTGCTTGTCTCTCAAAAGGCGCAAGCCGGAGATGTTTTGACCCGCCTGCCAACCCCTCCGGGGCTTCATCCCCGGCGAGACGTTTCTCTTTTTATTCCTAGCGGGGATATGATATGAATACAACGGTAGAATACATCTGTCTTACCGGCTGCTGTATGTGGCGAGACGTCCCCCTCCCAGGCGGAGGCAGATGCTGCTGCTGCTGCTGGAACCCGTGCTGGAAATAGTCGCTGCCAGCGGCTTTGTTGCCCGCGACCCGGTCCCTCTTCCCCCGCACGCTGGAGCCTCCGTTCTCCCTGTCTTCGCCGGAGTCGAGGCTGCTGAAGTTCCACACAATCAGCGTCTGGACCAGCAGCACCGTGAGGGCTGCTATCAGGGCAGACCGCGAACGGCGGGCCAACCTGCGAGCGCACAAGCCGCCGACCATCTTCGCACCGGGGCTGCACGGAGCTGGAGGACCGTCTGTGGCTCTGCGCAGCGCGACGGGGAGGAAGAAGTGGAAGTAGAGGAGAGGACGAGGAGGAGGAGGTGGTGGTGGTGGTGGTGGTGGTGGAGGAGGAGGAGGAGGAGGAGGAGGGAGGGAGCGAGGGAGGCTGAGCTTCACGGGGAGGCGAGGAGGAGCATCGAGAGGGAGAGGCACAGGGCCACCGTGTGGTGAAACGGCGAGAGGGTGTTCAGCGACAGGATGACGGTCATGTCCTTACTGTGTGAAGAATATAGTCAAAATTTTATCTTTCCGGTAAGAGGTTGTGAAAATAACCAAATACATGTAAATGCTCAAATTTGCAATACCATTTAACAAGGCAGTCCCAAAAATATCATTGGTACCTGTTCTCCAGGGGTTCTTGACAGTCACTTGACTGATCCCAACAGGGGTGTAGCTATAGGAACTCTGGGTCCCCTGTATTTCATTTCCTCGGGCACCTTGTAACTAATTCATACGTCCCAGTGGAATATCTGTCTTTTTTCTCTCAAAGTTTTGGAAAGATCATCTCCATTTCACACCCCACTAACTGGATCCCAGCTGGAATCAAGTAGGAAAATTAACTTTTTCTTCCCTGCTTTCCAGGAGGTATGTTACAGCTGTGCCGTGGAGCTGGTGAGAATTAAGTGATTTGCCCGAGGACAGTCCAACATGGCTGATAGTTGCTGTTACGTGCGTTGGTCATCTGATTTTGTTTTTTTTTTCTTTACCAAAATGTAATCCAGCTGTTCACTCTATAAGATTTGGACTCATATTTATCAGAAATCTAACACACAAGGATGCTAATCAGTCTAATCAGTCTGATCAGTGCCACACACTTTTTAGGCACAGGAATAAAAGCATTTTATCAAAGAAAGTAATTACAGTATATCTCCTTGAGTAGGCCTTTTTCCACAGCAGACCTTTTGAAGTAGTTACTTCTGTTCAAGTGTCAACGTAAGTCATGACAGCAAGCCACCATACGCAGTACTAGGACCCTGGACATTATTTTTACATTCAAGAAAATGATTAGAAGTGGCTCATAAATTATCAGGATGTTTGAAATCTTCAAAAGTAAAGATTTAAATCTCATTTATTATTATTACATTTATATAGAGCAATATTTTCAAGCTGGTATGTGTTATGAATAAAGTTAAGACTTGACATTAGAAGTACTGCAGATTTAGTGGCACGGTCCTGATTGTAGGTATGGAGATACAGAATGTTGGGCTTTTAATATTAAATGACAGACATCTTTAAAGTTATTGATTGGATTAAACCTTCTTTTGACTGATATTGTAATCACACCACAATTCTGTGTCTGCTCCACAGAAAATAAATTCTCACAATTTAGGTTGAATTGGTAACAAGGAAATACATCTGCAACAGAGATGATTGGGCTCCCTCACAGCTGTGATTGGGTTTATTGCACCTTGGAGCTCCATCAGCACTATTCCTATTCAATCATTTCTCTGCCACTTAACATGATTAAAAAAGATGCTTCTCTAACTTGTGGTCTCCTTGGGTTTGTCACTGAATAGCTCATATGAAAGCATTTCTGCAGTGTAGAGGACAACACTTTGTAATGAATGCATCCAAAAAGCCAATACACTTTCATGTTTAATACTGACTTCTTGTAGTGTAACCAAAGGAAAGAAATCCTACATCAAGTCTACATACACTATGTAGATCAGTATGTTAAGCTTGGCTGCACATGGTTATTATTAAGAAAAACTACAAGATGTCTTGAAGCAATGATTTCATTCAAAAGACTGTCTATCACTTGCTGAGAGTTTGTGTAGGAAGCAACATAAATAACTCAAATCCTGCTCTGAGGTGGGAATATTTTTAGTGCAATCAAACTTTCAGCTCAATCCTTAGGAGTGATTCAGAGATGCTTGTTAAATACACTTCCTGAGCTCTATTGACATGCCAACACCATGAGTAAGAGAGATGGAAAAGCTTCTTTGGCAGTTACACAGCCCAGTACTTCACCTACAACAAGAAGGTATTTTTCCTTGGTATGTACATTATGACTTTCATACTGTCAAGCTTAAGACCTGAGTCAGTTATGAAATGAATGAGAAGTACCCCTAAGAATAACCTTAAAGTTTGACTCATGCGTCAAGAAATTCTACTTCACACACTTCGTGTTCTAAAACAAACTTAAATTTGTGACTCAGGCACAGATGGAAATGACTCCTGAGTGCTTTAAAATAAGGACTAAAGTAATGTCTCTACCAAAAATGGTCTCCCTTCAACACAGAATCAGCCAATCGTGAGTGTCAAAAAGGTTACATGTCAGGACTGCATCATACCATTTATCATGGTGTAGTGCACATCTCTGAAAGACCACTAATCACTCAGTGTATGCTTCAGTATACTGAAGTAACAGAGAAATTGTATTGTATCATGCCCATGCCCATGAGAACACTTATGCTGATAATACTAAATACTTATATAAATTAACTTAGGTAAAGAAGGACATACTGCACTTCTTTATGTTGAATATTACAGCAAATCAGATTGTAGCTGAATACCTTAAGCAATAACTGGACAGATGTGACAGAGCAGACCAGGATGAATTGTAGGATATATGTTGCTCTAAATAAGGAGATTGAAGATTCTGTAAAAAGCCAAGTGTATTTTGCTTTCCGACTTACTTGATAGTATGAAGACCACAAGTGTGGGTATTAGGTCAGAGCCTCTGTGCTTTATCATTTTATGTCAGCTTACATTTCCAAAACCTCTTTTACCTCTGGTGACACTGTGGGTGGCTCCTAACTGTATAAGGATTCATTTGTACTCTCTTAAATAATTAAGAGGCTAAGAACAAGTCTTAACATTTAGAAATGTTGATGTGTGGCATGTGTTCTTAATTTGAATAAGACTCTAATTATGTGATTTTAACGCACTGAAGACTGTAATTTACTTGTATACATAGTGACCCATGAAATAAAACTCACCCTGAGAGGAGTGTGATTCAGAATATAAGAAACTGTGCAGCTTCAGTTACGGTTGCTACACTTCAGGACACTGGATACTGAAGAACTGGAGAATTCCTCCAAATTCCACTTTATAGTTAGTCTTGAGTTTCCCTGTGGCAGTGACACATCACACTATAGGAGAAGAGTTTTCACCCTCCATGATGCGTTCAAAATTCTACCCCACCCAACCGCAACCTTCACAGGATAAGCAGTATAGCTAATGGAAAAATGGATGGATGACAAGTTAGTATACAGTTAGCATACAATGGGTTAATCAAGGCAGTTGCACAGAAAATTGCTGCCTGCTTTGGCTGGAACTGAGGTTGATAAGCTTAGAGTTTGTGGGGCAGAAAACCAAAATAGTGAAATGAAACAGGCTAAAACGTTACATAGACCTGAGAGGAATTTCAGCTTGGTGATAATTCTCTGTGGGTTCATCCCTACGAGCAACACCTTTCAGATTACACATAATCAATCCATTCCATTGTTCATATAAAAATATTGATCGGTGCAGCTTTAAAGACTCGACACACTACTCCAGACTCACCTGATGAAGAAGCCATAGTCCTCCCAACCCTGAGTGACAACTGTGACACAGTGATAAACAAGACCCATTGATAGAACAGTTTTGAGCCTGCTGATGTTAAAGCTCTACCAACTGTAATACTGGTTCGCCTAATGACTCAAAACAGACATCACTGTTTGATGTTAAGGCTACAGTTTCATCTGCCTTACATTTGACTGAGAACTGAGGCTTTTAAATATGCTGTACTGTGCAGGGAGTGTTTTTCATTTACCAAGATCTGACACACAAGGGATAGTTACATCAGACTCTGTGTACTAGTAAATGAAAGACGAGACTGCCTACTCTAAGCGTTTATCATGTTTACTCTGTGGGGTTGAATAAGCGATTGAGCTTTAGGCTACTAAAGGCTGCACATGGGATAAATGACTATTAGACAACATAAAGTTTCTCTCTAAGTTTGAGGATGTTTGAAATAACTACAGAATAAAAGTCTGCATTTACGCACTTTCTGTAAAGGTAGACCTTGACTAACTCAGCTTCCTGTTAATGGCAATCCAAGGCTCAGAAAGCTTTGGGGCTTAGGATATTACTAAACAGAAAGAGAATACACTCGACACTTTATTTAATAACGCTGAAGGAACACTCTCATGAAAGCAATTCATGGTCAAAGTCATTTTGGTCTTTTTGTCTGTATCAGAGCAACAAACCACTGAGGTGAATAAATAAGATTGCAGACCTGACAGACACAGACAGTATCTATAGCTTCCTGACAGATTGATAGGTGGTAAGATGTTGAATGAAGGGCAACATGAGATAACTGGGGGAGGAAAACAAGAAAATTGCTAGATGCAAATTTTTCTGACACCACACTAAGCTTTGCATATATCAGGCCTCAGATTGGGAAGTGAATTATATACTGTAGTGGCTGTTGAAACACAGAAAAAGAAGTTATCATTTTGAGAACCACACTGTGGTTTTCATCTCCAGGAATGCCTTGACTGATGTGCAGACAAAGCATATTATGCAAAGCCCAAAACAACAATTTCGAAGGAGCCACAGGAAGATATTTCTCTCGGAGTGTGAGCTGCTGACCTTGTGGTTCTTAAATCGACAAGGCAATTAGACATTCCTGCCATTTTCAGAATTGCATGTGGGCTTCTTACAATAGCTTCTCATTTTCAGTCTAAACTGTTTGTTAAGCTTATCCCTGTAGCACAGAGCTGGAACAAGAGGCAATTCAACATGTCTATCCAAACTTTAGCAAAATGAGGAGGAACAATTCGTACATGTCACCCATTTTGCAGGCCATCATCCAGCGAGGTGGGCAGGCATATAATGCCACTGCATTGCAGCACTTGTCAAAAAGAGGAGTTGCTTAAGTATGCTGTCATCTATGATCAAGTGTTTAATCTGTATTCTAGCCATACAACTGTCTTTAAGTATTTTAGCATTTGAATTGCAGCGCAAAAATGATTAACTTGGTGGTATTTCTGCAGGCAAACAGAGCCAGCACCACACAGATAAGGCTGCAGACCACAGACAGATAAATGTAGCACTGAATTTCAAAATGTCTTCATGTGCTCACATGCACTCACTCAAAAATATTTGAGCAGCTTAGAAATGTTAATTCTTACTTCATCAAGGAGAATGAGGGACAGGAGAGGAGAGAGAGGCAGCAAATGAAAGAAATGTAAAGTTGTTAATTATGACAGAAATGAGGAAGAGGAAGAGGAAGAGAGGATGGAGGGGGGGGGAGGAGGGACGGAGTCGCACACGCCACCATGAGAGCAAAATGAGGGAAGAGCGAGATGAAAAACGGTTAAAAGACAAAAATAGATGTAATTGGAAAGTAGGAGTGAAGTTAAAAAATGGGAGAAAGCATGGCAACTGCACTTATAGGTCTACTAAATTAGTGAGGAGCAAAAGAGAGATAGATGAGGGGAGAGTCAGAGGAAGACAGAGAGCAGGAAAACAAAAGCACTTATGAGCACAATGTACAGAGATGAAATGCAGAGAAAAGGAAAAAATAAAATGAGACAGAGAACAGCTCATGCTCCTCTGGCAGCAGAGCTATGTCTTCTCCTCTCATTAGCTGTAGCTCTGTTGCTTAGGGGACCGAGTGGGCCGACTGTCGCCACGACAATGGTTACCATTCCCTGTGGCAGCAAATGCTGATTTTAATTAGAGTCGACCTCTTTGTCACTCAGAGAGACAGACACACACACATCGACTGACCAGAGAAACTGGCTGGGAGATGGGAGCGAATGCGTGGGCCGCTCTCACAAACACTCTGCCTGTGTCTTCTGAGGTACATATAACACAACAGAGGAAGAGAGAGAGGGAGACAGATGAGCAGCCAGCTGGTGGAGTGAGTCTGGGACAGGAGGGAGGAAAAACTCGGGTGGGTGCTGCGCAACATGACTGGTGAAGCCTTAGGCGTCCTGCTGTAGGACACTCTCATGTATTCAGTGTTTTATGTAATCCGGCAGCGTGCTGACTACATTGCAGTAGAACACAGAGAAGCACAGCAGCAGACAGGTGTCCTTGACAGCGATGCCCCAGGGGACCAGAGGGAGCCTTTTTTCTCCCACTGTGATACGACGAGACTAAAGTGGGAGACGTGGTTCGTACTTGGCTGATGGTACTGCACGCAGAGGAAGGGAGAAAGATTTGTTGACTTTTTTATGTTACTGCAAAGAGCTGTTAAAAAGTTCATACAATGTTTAAGCTGTTTTATAAGACGGCCCAGGGCACAACTAATCTGTGCTGCCTGTGTCAAAGCCTGAAAATGTCACAGCCCTGAAGAGTTGAAGGCCTGGTAGTTCTGATTTCATTGGCCTTTCACTAAACCCCGCCCCTGAACAGTGATTGTCCAATCATGGTTTCTCAACCAGCCTGTCAAGCTTTGAATTTCTCCTGCATGTCAAAATGGTGTGTACTGGATGCAAGTAAGAGCAATACTCTGGTATCTCAAGAGTTTGGAAAGTGGTTTCTTTTTTTTTTTGAGTCTTTGCAAGCCAAAACTGCAAAAGCAAAAGTAAGAGGATGGCTTAAACTGTTTGTTCAACTGCAAACGTTAGCATACCCAGCTAACTAGCTTTCTATCTACAATATTACAGCATTACTGTATTTTAATAAGATGGTACCACATCAGAGTGTGGAGCAATGTTAGCAGCTCTGTCCTGGTCTTTATTTGGCTTAGACAGGCATAGGCTTCACTAGATGTCATTGTCCAATCATCTTCTCTTGTTCAGGTGAAGCATGCTGTTGAAAAACAAAACTTAAACCATGAATCCTACCTATATGTTGCCTTTTCCATTACGTTTTAATGACATGATAACAGGACTAACTAGCTCTACTCTGAAATACACAATGTTGCATGTGGTGCTGTATTTTCTCTTTTACGGATCAGCAGGTGGAGATGCAGACTTTTTGATTGGGACGTGGAGCTTTAATGTTTAGTGTTATATCAGGTTCGATATGTGGCCATCATGTGCACATTTGAGATCTTTTGACTGGGTTCTTATTATAAGACAAATCACATGGACACATAAAAAAGTCAGATGAAGTTTTTGACCAATTCATAGAGTTTTAGCGTTAGTGAAGACCTGTTATTTGAAAGGATACTGCCAATTTCAAGTGGTAAACACGCCACCAATGTCATTGCAAAATACACGTGTGCCATACCAGCTCAGATATCTTGTAATACATTGTAAGCAGTAACTAAGGGGGGTTGGGACTTAGCAGACGGTCAGTAAGGGGACTTGCAGAGACCACAGCAAGCTAAGATTAGCACTTCACTGTTCTGTGTCCCAGAGCTACCTACCACTACAGTTGGGGCTCACAAAGGTCACAGCAAGGTCAGCTTGTTGAATCAAAATATCCCCCCACTTGATGACAACATCCTTGGTGTGACAGCACCATTTAGCCCACTGGTGACAGCTTGCTATTGTGACTGGCTCATTTGGTGGCTGAGCCCCATGATACCAGGTCCGTTACCTTGTCTCATATGGCAAGAGGCCGTATGTCAGTTTTCACTGGCACATGTGCACGTGTATGAATGTGAGCATGTTTCCCCAGAAAATGGATGTATTATGGGACACTAAGCTTTTCTCACATCAGACAGCTTATCCTGGAGGAATGCAGCATTTCTTATCAGGTACAAAGCGGAAATCACCACTAGGGAAAATAGACCATCCAGGACAATGTGAAGCCGCCGCTTCAAAAGGGCAAACGATGAGGAAAAAGTCAGCCAAAAAAAATTAACGCCACTTGTTTTGTAAAGAGGAAAACCATCAAAATATGTGGAAACATCAGAGTGATGATTTGATATGTTATTTGGAATGGGACAGATTTCCAAATCTGCCGTATTAAAGAATTTTATGCACCTTTTTTGAAGTCATCTAAGTACCATAGCAACCGTTCTGAATCCCAATGTCCTCTTCAAAGTCCACTGTCGAGTTAGTAGAAGGTCAACACATCGTTGTTACAGATCCCTAACATATTTTTGTTGCTAAGCAACAAAAGCAGCAGATGTTGTGTACACTTGCCAACAGACAGACATTTTTCCCTTTTTAAGTCAAGTGAAATTTCCTGTTGACTTACTTGGATAATGAGATTTATATTTGGCATGCTACACATAGTGGAAGAACAGCACGGTTTAATTTGAGTGTTTCCTATTGATGCTGTCAATCCACCGTTGTATTTGCGTTATTCAGAAGATACGGCTGCTCCAGTGCAGATTCATCTTACCTCCTTGGAGTCATAGATGCCTGTGTAAAAAAAAAAAATAAATCACCACCTGCAAAAATGATAAATCATGTGTATTCATGTTTTACGGCATAACAATAAAGTTAATAAATAATACACTTTGGGAACAGTAGAAAGGGATAGTACTCTCTCCTTGTTTCTGCCCACCCCTATGAGGATGTGTATTTTAATATTTTTCACTGTTTCACCTTTTGACTTTATTTCACACTGTTCGAGAGCATCGGTGGCAGTGAGGACACATCAGAACAAGCACAAATATGCACAAAAAATGTTTCCACATCCAGTCCCTGCAGGAATAAGTTTTACTTTTACTGAAATGATTTCCACTAAATCTGTAGTGGCTTCATTAGACAACAAATGACAGAATACTCACTGCAGTATCATGCGTGTTTTGTTTGAATATAAAAACAGACAGAAGCAGGGCAGAATTAGAACTGTGGCCTTCGAGAGAAAAGGGCATCTCTAGTTCATGCCCTAGTCAAATGATTTAATTAGCAGTAGAGGAGCATAATCATATGTAACCTGTGCTCATTTCACAAAATGTAATGAAGCTTGACTGCAAATGCATTTAGTCTTGTCAGGCATTATGGGTGATAGGAAGCAAGTAAAATGACACTGGTATTATCCTTTGGAAATGCTCAAGAAATGAACAATTTCATTCTAAAATAAAATATCTATACCAATTATACTGTATAGAATGGTTTAGTTAAAAAATGCAGGTGAAATCAACACTTAGTTTTTTGTCCACAATAATGGCAGTCAATAGATAATGTCATTTTTATAATAGTGGACATAAAATGTGGAGCAAAATTTGACCTGGATTACCAACTGATATTTCTCAGAGTGATTGTAGTAATTCACAGTGGTCTTTTGTTCTGATAATTGATTTGTTCTTTCTTCTTCCTTCCTGCCTTAATGGAACAGCAGGCACATAACAAAGCCGCTCATGGTGTTTTTAATGTTGACAGCAGCAGCTTGGACCAGACAGTTTCACTGAAATCACTTGGTGGTCTCCCAACATGTCAACCATCAAAAATGGTTCGCTGTTTTATTGCTATATTTCTTTTTGCTGGTTTGTCTGAGAATGGCGAGGAGAAAACAAGACCATATATCTAAAGTGACTCTCTGAGGCTGTATGTACCCACAGTGGTGCCTTAAACTAAATCAGCTGATGTTTAAAAGTTTGAATGTTTACCACGTTCACAATCTTAGTTTAGCCTTTTGACATGCTAATGTTTGCTGAGGCTGATGGGAAAATCATTAGTTCTGTAGGTATTTGGTCATAAACCACTGGACAAAATGAACTTTTGACCTGATCACGTTGCAGAATGAAAAGGAGGATCACTAGTTTTCATTCATCATGTGGATCCATTCAATAGTGGTTGAGATATTTGAATAAAAACCAAAAATTTCAACCTCATGGTGGTGTTAGAGGTAATATCAAAGATCACAAAAATCAGTAGGACAGATCATCATGTAATATTAATACAATAATTATTGAGATATTTCAGTCTGGACAGAAGTGCTGGACTCTCCATCCAACATTGCCATCCTAGCCAAAGCCATGTTGGCCATTCATGGCTATAAACATTTTGGGTGCAAATGTTATGGAAACCCTATGAAAATCTGAAATATACAGATTATGATCTAAATGACATTTGAACATCTAGCAGCCTTTGTCTGTCAACCCTCATACTGTCTATTTGGGATGTAATTAGCCATAGTACCTGCTGTCACCATGATGGAATAACACTACAGAAAGAGGGCACCTTTAAACCCAACCTTGTGCTCTTCAGCCAGACTGTATGGATGTCGTGTCATGTAAACTGTCAGTAGCATTAACCTTTGGGGACTAGTACAGCTCTCTGTAGCTTTACATCTATTAATATTGATATTCTATGACCTTACAGCTATTCTGTCCCGACTCACTCAGTGAACTTCCTCTTCCAGGGACGCACCATTTTACAGAGCAAATTTACCCCTGTGCACCTTCATTAAAGCACTGAATAATTTATCCTTGCCAGATCCAGCCCCTCCTGTTTTTCTTTTTGCTGACTAGACATAATGTAAAGCACAGTTAAATGGGTTTGAATGGGTCTCCATGTCTGACAGACAGAAAATGACTTTTTGTGCACTGACGTCTGCTCCTCTCCTCTGAGCATGAGTTATTCATATGACATGGAAGCCAGTGGATTATATCAAATGGACCGTGTGTGACCTCTATGCAAATAGGAAGATATTGGATTTCATATGTCCTGGACCCTTCAGAGCTCAGCTGTGCACAGCATTTCTATAGAAAGGAAATCTTCACCACATTTGGGGTGGATATAATATTTTTCTCAGTCTTGTGGCTTTTGAAGTCATCTTATACACAGACAATATATTGCTAAGGCAGTGCTATACATAGAGTATATTGCCAGTGCATCAAATACCATATAAATAAATATAGTAGGCATGGGTTGACATTTTGGGAATATGAAAACTGTCTCCCCCTGTTTCCAATCTAAATGCTATGCTAAGCTAACCCGTTGCTTCATATTTATCATAGAGATGACCAGGGTTTCAATCTTCTAATCTAACTCTTGGTGAGAAAGCAAATAAATGTTTTCCTCAAAATTTCAAATGAAAAATAAAGGCAACATACTGTATATGCTTAGGGTGGACAAAATAACAGGAAAACCTCATAATGAACCTTATAATGTAAATGAAGTATTGTTTCAGTAAAGGAGAACTGGTTGCACTTGACCTAACAGTGTATGCTGTTTAGTTCAACATTTTGGACAATACACATATTTGCTTTCTCACAGAAACTTCAGATATCGGCCTGTTAAATATGAACCTGGGGCCAGCAGCTTTACATAAAGACTGGAAACAAGGGGTAACACTTAGGATGTCTCTGTCTGAAGGTAAAAGGATGGATGGATGAAGGATGACACAAATCCAAAATAATCATTAGATCAACTCATGCCCCTGGATAAAGTTAACGTGGTGGAAGGGCAGGACCAGTTCAAACAGTCCCTCTGTAGTTCCACTTTATTCAATAGACACATCAAAGTCTTTTTTCCTTTTTGACTTTTCAAAGGTTCAACTTTTCCTCCCCAAACGACACCACACAACCCTGATTTAAACCCTGATTTTCTTCCTCACATTTGCTCAGCTCCAGGCTGATTCTTTTCATCTGTCTTCAAGGTTAAGAGTTTGTCTAACCATCGCCTGGACTACAGCAGCAGCAACGGCAACTCCTGCACCGGCTCCATCGTCTTTCTCCCATCTCCTCCCCATCTCGAAAGGGCTCCACTTTCAGCCCCGGGGCCCTTTGCTCTGAGGACAGGCGTAACAGAAGTAGCATGTCTGCATCTTCGATGTCAGTGAACACTTCTTTCTTTCGCCACCCCACCCACAGTCCTCTGTGACCAAGCAACCTTGTTAGCAGGAGAGAAGCTGTGTTTATAAAAAAGAAAAAAAAAGGGAGAGAGAAGGAAAGGAGGCAGGTAATGAGGGAGAGCGAGCCTGGGAAATAATATGCGCCAGCTACAGAAGCCCTCCGAGCGAGCCCAACTTTCAGCTGCGTAGGTGAGAGAGATTATGTTCCCTGCTGGTTTGGCTGATTAGCAATGACCTCTGCTACAGAGGCTGTGACATCGCAAACAGCAGCCTTTAACACACTTAGATCACAGCTTTATTTGGATTGTTAAGTTTTCTAATTTGAATAATATGGGTGGCTTTTTTTCTGCTTGCAACAGTAAGTACATCTTGTATCTTTCTGTAGGGAAATGATGTATTGAATTAAGTTGTGATGGAGTCATTCCTGGATAAATGTTGCATTTTTGGAGGATTATACGAACTCAAATGCGTAAAAACTAAATATACCTGACAGATGGCCTGAAAGACAAACCCCACTCCTTTATAGTTACAGTAAGTACAACCTTAGATGCTTCTGAACACAGGAGAGAAATATACATACATACATACATTTTCAAAGTTTCATCTGAAGTTTGGAGTGAACTTCAGATGGAACTAAGATCAGAGGTAGAGGTGGCACCATAGAGAGTGAGAGAGAGCCCTGCTGAATTCAGCATTAAAACACTAATAGCTTCCACCCAACTTGTCCTCAATCAATAACATGCCAGTGTAAGTATTTGCTCTCAAATGAATTGGGAATTCATATTGTTTTGTTCCTCCTCCTCACGACTCTCTGCAGCTGTTGTGCTCCCACTGTTGGTGCTGGTGGTTAACTTTTCCGCCCGGTAATGGAACAGAGTGGACTGCTTATTGATTTGTTTGCCTAGATACAAGTCAGCACACGCTCTCGGTAGAGCGGCGCTGTTACATTTCTTTGCATTGTTGCGGGGGCCTGCGGCGCTGAGGCTTCAAATTAGGGAGTGATGGGAGGGGGGTGTGGGGGTGGTGGAAAATAGGCCACATGTCAACTAATGACAAACATTGTACATTTTCAGCCAATTTGTTTCCTTTGTGCACTTGATGAGGTCAGTGATGAATCTAATCTATGAAGTGCCCCTCACTCTGACAAAGAGCAATAAGTCTTTGGCAGAGAGTGCTGTGTGCATAAGGTTGGTCTTCCTCCATGAACATTATGATGAATGAGGGCTATTATAGTTGATGCATGTGATTTCTGCACCATGTAGACTGCTAATATTGGACTGACCCCACAAAATATTTTTCTCTCTCTTTTTATTTTCCGCCCTATCTCCCTCGCTGACTCTTTTCCTTCTCTGTGTTACACAGCTGAAGAAGAAGGAGAAGTTTAGTTCATCTGATATCCAGGTGGCTCGGTTCCAGCAACAGGGCAAAGATCTATTATGCGATAACTGGAGTTGCCTTTTAGCCACAGGAGTGCAGGTGCATGTGCTCAGAGGATGGCATATGTTTGTCTGTGTGTGTATAAGGGTTTTGGGTTGTGGGAGGCTTTCATCTCAGCAGTGCTTTAAGGGCCAATATAGCAAATAGTGCAGACTGACCAGCTGCTTGCCGTGCTGCTAAACCACCAGCAATCCCAGACTCCCTCCAGAGCCACCACTGGCTGCCTGCCCATATCTCTCTGGCTTGCTCACTCTCCCGCTCGCTCCTTTTTATCCCCACCTCTACTATCACTGCTCTACTGTTACACTGTTATCTTGTTCTCCATGCTGTCACTCAATTAAGCGTGCCTGTCTTTCATTTTATCTTAAGTCTTTTAATGTAAAAATTGGACTCACCTTCCCGTCGCTGCTAAAATGCCCAACCTGTTTCTGAGCCCACGCATTAGATGGTTGTCTACATTTCAAGCGGCCGTTTCTCCCCAGGCCTTATTTATCTAATTCTACGCCATGGGCGCAATCATAATTGTCTTGACAGTCACGCGGCGAGAGGCCGACCAGTCAGTATGGGTGGAGGCATCTTTACACTCGCACAGATTCATTGCTGTCAAGGTCCTTCTGTCCTTAGCCCATAGCCTCTGGATATGGCTGGTCCTGTTGTCTGAGCAGATTAACATTTAAAGCAATGCAAAAAAAAAAAAAAAAAAAACTTTGTTCAAACGGTAAAAGCTTACACACATGCGTTTGCATATGCAGACTGATGCACATGTATGCCAACATAGCACATGGGCATGGACTGTGACAAAAATGAGTACCAGGTCGCTGCAGTGCCACACAATGCCAGCCCCTTGCAATTTGGCAACAGAGCAAATGAAGATGATTCTTGACTTTTTGACAGGTTGAACCAAAGCTGTGTTTTGGGTTAGAATGTGGTGATTTGATGAGTCAGTCCAGCTGAGCATCTCTTGCCTTGGCAAATGACTCCCTCATTAATCTGACAAACAGCGGTCTATTTCTGGTCAATGCTCTGTAGTATTTTGGAGTAGAAATTGAGCACATAATTTTATTATCTGAAACCGAGGAACAATTGGCACTTGCAAGCCTTTGTAAACATAAACAAACAACAGCTGTGTTTACACAACTGTTGGTGTCTGATGGTGTATAAATGAAGTCTAGTTCAGACACAGCCATTAAAATGTTGTGCATCACATCGTTGCCAAAAGGAAATCACATTTTAACACCAGAAGCTTCTATAATAGGAGCAGCAGTAGAATAAACCCAGATTTATAGTTTATATTTATATTACCATCGTAACAACAAGCTGAATTACAACAATTAAAAGGACAAAACAAGTACAGCATTCAAGTAGAATAAATTAAAAGCATTCTGCTGTCGTGTGCAATATTCAAGTGTAATCAGCATATCGTGTAGCTTGTAAAGGAGACCAAAAAACACTTAACAACTAAGGGAAAACTTAATTCCTGTTCTGAGAACTCTCACTTAACAGCACTGCAAACACTGTGGACTCCTGAGGAACACAAATACACAAATATACATTTCAAATTTTGCTGACTGCTAATGAATCTTTTCCTTTTTTGCTGAGATAAATCAGTCAGTTGTTCAGACAACACTGTCCACTCATGTCAAGTCAGCATTTGGCTAATCTGACCAAAACCATCAAGTTGTGTGCTAAAATGCTTCGAGCTGGGAAGCTAGAAAGGACATAGTGCCGTAAAGCATTACACACCTCAGAGACTGCAACAAAGTTACACAGCTTTCTCCATATCACATGTCAGTGTACCATCACAGTGATTCTGAAGCTGTTATTTTAAGGTGAAATAGTTGCAGAATGTTGCTTTAAAGCTGAGCTGAAATCACAAGTTTTTTTTTTGTTTTTTTTTTGGCTGAGAAATCAGTATATACTGTGGATATATTCTATATATATTCTTGCTTTAAGTGGTGTACTCATTTGCTCTCACCCAGTGTCAGCTGGGACTGGCTCTAGCCCCCCTGCAACCCTTAAAGGTTAAGCAGTATAGACAATGGATGGATGGATGAAGTGAAGGTTTAGTTCTGACTGACAGTGTTGGTACTGTAACTGGATTGGTGCAATATCTGAGTGGGCAGGAATTAAAAAAATCTCAACAGTTCCAACAGTCTTAACCTGCTGGGGATATCAGTAAAGTTTGTAAATGTTAAGTAAAGGGTCAAACATCTTAAATGAGACAGTAGGCACACAGTGTTGGCTTGCTGAATAAGGGGAAAATCTTATAAGCCCACTACAGGACTGTGATTCTGTCCAGTCATTAGCACACCATAGCATATCTCCTTCCATCACTGGTTCTCAACAGTGGAACACCTCATGCATATAGTTTATATTTCTGACACCAAAAGTGAGGGGGATTCAAATATCAGTTCAACTTTATTTAACTGGAGAGGATGTGCGATCAGCATTAAGCGCTGTTGAAAGTGACTCCTGAAACCCTCAGTCTTTGTTTTTCAGGTCGAGACCCTCTCCACTCCAAATTGCCAGCTGCGACTTTTAAGGTAGGCTGAGCGCGTGCTGCTAAACTGTTGTTGTTGTCACTGACTTTGAAGCAAGGTAATGACACAAACATCACTCAAAATGCAATTATACCCCGCCCTCTTTCTTTTTGAGACCCAATGGAGTGTTAAAGTGAATGAAGGGAAATGTAGTGTGAAACCAGTGAGGCTGCATGGGCTGGGCTAATGGAAGCCACAAATGGTTGGACAGGAACCAGTTTTGTCCATGAGGACACCCCCCACCCCCCTTCCTCCTCCTCTTCCTTTAAAAGTCATGTCACGCTGATGGAGTGGGAGAATGATGGAGTGAGGACTCAGTCAAAGTCAGACGGGGAAACAGAGAGGAATTGAGGGTATTTTACAAGATGACAAGCACAGTTTATCGGAGCTGGGAGTTGGGGTGAAGTGGCTGGAGGGAAGGAACATCTATCCCTGGATGTGTTGTTACAAGGGGGGCATGACTTGACTGTGGATGCTCGAAATGAAGATGTGTGTGTGTGTGTGCGTGTGTGTTGGGGGCATGCCACTATTAATTTCTTTCACTTTAGGCACCGTTTTAAGTTACAGACACAAGCAGCATTCTCTTACATGCTGCAAACCCCTGAGTAAGCGGAGACAGCTTCAGTCGTTTTCTCCAGGGGGTCTGAGACTAAGAGTGAGAGAAAGAGACAGTGACAGAGGAAGAAAACTGTGGAAACATGGTACATGCAACAGAGAGAAAAACAGAGGAAAATATAGACAAGATGGGAAAAAAAAACTAATAAAGGAGAAAATATTAAGAGAGGACAGCACATCTCTGCAGAGAAGACCGTCTCTGAGAACCACCAAGGGAGAGAATGGAGAGAATAGCCTGTATTGTTTTCTCTTCGCTTTGATTTCCTGCCCTCAGCAATAACACCCCCTCCATATACATACACACACACAAGCACACACATATAAGATGGCAGAAATACTCAGGGTTTGTTCTTCCTGTAACCAAAGATATTTCCATCTGGCTCTCTCTATCCTCTCCCAGTGACCAGAAAGAAAAAAAGTTTGCCCTTGTTCGCTTCTTAAGGTCTGTAATGTCTTCCAGGGATTAAATAAATTCTTCTCTAAGCACTGTTTAACAGCAAATATTCAAGATACAAGGGTTGCAGTCTGTGAAATACACACTGAAGTCAATGAAAATGATCAACATAATGAAAAATGCGAAAAGAAATGTAGTTTTAATTTGGTTTCTCATAGTAAGACATAACTTTTCAGAACGGGAGAACGAAAGAACAAGAAAAAGGGAGAATTAGGAAGAAGGAAGAACTACCACTGAGTACTGAATTTACCATATACTTTTCAATGTGGCAAATGTTCCTTTTTGCAAATGATAACTAGCAGACAAGACATTGAAGCAAATGTTGCTATGTCGCTTCCGCTCTCTCCAATTACACCTACATAGCAGAGAGAGACCATAACAGGTAACAGGTAACAAGTAACAACAAACAAAATTTAAAGCAACATTATGTAACAATTTTATCTGAGAATAACAGCTTCAGAATCATTTTGATGGTACATTGACTTGTAATAGGGAGAATGGTGCCTCTGTCATCCCTGCTGTGTGCCCCGAACACCTGTTCTTGTAATCCGGCCCAGCAAGTTGGGAAATGATGATAAGCAAAAACGACTTCGAAGTCATAGAAAAACAGTGTTCAACTACGATATCCAGCAAGGTAAACGTTGGTGTGTTTGTTACAGTGATGGCATTTTTGGCCTCAGAGGCCTGGAATCATGAGGGTTATATACCATTCGGCCATGTTTTATTTCAATGAGTGGGACTATACAGACAGAGCTCCAGTCAAGTGATTGATAGACCAATGTTTTCTGAACGTGAAAACCTCCTAACTGCTCGGACTCTGAGCCCAGAATTAATTATCACTCGTGGTTGCAGAGGTCACTGTTGCTTAGCAAAAGTTACATTTTGTTGCTTTAATTCAAGTGAATGGAACACAAAACTAATTATAAAACAATTTCCAAATGCTATTCACTGAATATCATTCATCAGGGATTCTGCCAACAGAGAGAAACTGAGGACATCCGCAAGGTACTTCTAAGGACTGCTGGTTTGTTTCTCAACATCTTGCTGACGGCCTGGTCGTGGCTCTGAGAAAATGCCAGGCACAGGGAGTGGAAGCTGTGTCTCTGGATGCCAATCGGAGTCTCTGAAGACACCTCATCCCCCAAACCTTCTACCCCTCTCTTCTCATCTCTCCTTTCTCTCGTCAAGCGGAAGTGAACGCTCTGGGCTACACGTGTTAAGCAGATGTGTGGGAATTGGAGAGAACATCAAGGTTAAGAGGAAAGGTGCACAGAAAACCCCAGGCAACTCCGCTACCTGTGTAAGTATTTATGTGTGAGGGTCTCGAGGGAGGAGGGATTTATTTGCATACACAGGTGAGGGGGAAGAGAGAAAAAGGCAGGTATTATTATTCACACCCTATGTGCTTGTGTGCATTTTTTCTTTCATGCGTGTTACTGTGTACGTCTGTTTTTTATGGGTGTGATTTTTTTTAGTGTTTGTATTCATATTAGTGTGCTGGTATGTTAAATGAATATGAATATATGTTGTATACCATCAAGCTTGAGCACCAGGTGGTGCAGTGATAATGACCAACAGTAATTTCTATTCAAACCTGCTGTGTATCTATATATTACATTGAAAATATTGTATTTGTACGTGTGTGTTCATCTGTGCTCATGAATGGGAAATGTGAGCTAATTTACACATGGTTACACGTATTGAATTTTTTTTGTATAAGTATGCAGTATATGCATGTAAATGTACTGTATTGCATGGTTTATAATTCACCATATCTTAACAACAGTACTTCTCATGGAGATGTTAAAGAAGTATACATCTATGAAACCATTTGGATAATGTTAAATATTACAGGATGTTGATTTTAAGCGCTGTACCGTTCATACATGATCTGTCAGAAGGATCCAGGAAGCAGCGTGAAGCCTGATTGCCAGCCAGCATTTGTGTGTGCATGTTTCATGAGGATGATGATATGATGATACAACAGCTGCGTTCAGCCATATAATTTTAACCAGCTTCCAAACTTTCCCTGCTGTGATGAGAAATCCTTTGATGTCTCCATGGGTACGGGTGGTGGTGAGACCATGCGAGGCTGCTGTGCGTTCACTTGTTCTGCATTGGCCTGATGCATTTTTTATTGTCTTTTTTTTTACTGCTGTTTTTTTTTCAAGGTGCAAAAGCATGTAAATAATTCAATATAAACACAAATTGACTGAAGTAGTGCACCAGGATCCTACTGTGGCTTCAGAGCATTAGATTTGGGCCCAGCTGATAGCAAACAGTGATAATTCAAATGATCCCAATACATATTTCACACTGGCTCTCCTCAGCCCCATTTTTAGGTTTGAGTACAGTTGGCATATATATTATTGTGTGAAAGTTTTAGGCACTTTAGATTCTTATCCATCACACCATACCATCAGGAAATTTGATTGATCACAAGTTCATTATACAGCATGACAATGAGCCCAAACATACTTTACTCTTGGTCCCTAAAACTTCAGCTGCTACAGCTGATGGGTACCATGTGATAGATAAGAATCTAAACATCTAAAATGCCCAAAACTTTTGCGAAGGGCTGTGTATACGTATTAGCTATAACTGTGATAGCTAGCTAACAATGCAGTGTGTCTGATTTGGACTGATTTCTAAACTCACCAGGATCTCCAACTCTTTTTCTTATTTTTCTACAGGCACTTAAACAGCTCCCAATAAGCATGAATATTAGGATTAAACCATTACACAAACTCCGTAGTGTGAAACATTTGGAGTGAATCCATGTTTGCTCATTGTTCCAACTTCAAAATTCACTTGTTCAGTCTTAATATACTTGAGCAGGTTTAATCATTCTATCAGGACAGTGAAAGTGATGTCAATTAATCTTCATCTCGATCCTCCCACACACTCACACAGACCCACAGTCTTGAGAAGAGAGGTCTAATTAGCCAAAAGTGGAGACAACAGTGTGTATGTGTGGTTCCTGTTTAGAGGTTTAATATTATCAGTGTTTATTTTGATCATTAAAAATGGTTTTAAAAAAATAAAGTAAGAAAAATTATGTGTTCATGTCACCACAAACAACCAGTATTATGTACATGTTAGCTGTAGCTGTTAGCTGGTTAGCACTGGTATGCACCTCTCCTGTATTTGTTGTATTCTGTAACTTACCAGGAATTCTGGTTATGGTTATGGTTAAACCATTATATGATGTTTTTTTATGAGTTTTTTTTATGAGTTTCTTTTTTTAATCCCAGTGAATTTGCATTACTTCCCATTCTTCTGTTTAGTTTTTACTCCCAGCAGCATATCTGAGCTGTCAACATATAGTGAAAACTCTTTTATTGTAAATTCTGATTAAAAGGGAAAAACAAAACATAAGACTGGTTTAACTGGTATCATAATTTTCAAAGGATGTTATTGTGTTTTACCCTCAAATAGGAACTTGAAAATATAACAATCCTTTTCCTATTCTCTTCTTGTTTGTCAGCTTTGACAGCTATGTATTGACAGCTTTCTGATCGCTCCGCCCAGGCACAAAACTGCCTCTGGAACTCGATTAAACAGGAAATGCTGTTATAAGATTAGCTGTAGTACAGTGTTTATAGTGTGGAGTTTATCAGTGTAGTTTTGGTTAATTTCCAAGCACCATGCCAAGATAATGATAATTAGTGAATAGAGTGACTCATTGTGAGTCATGATGGGGAATTGCTTGGATTTCATTTTTGGGCTGTAACAGCACAATTTATTATCAGATGAACCCTAGATAAGACCTTTCTCATTTCCTGAGTTAGACTTTCAGATCGAAAACACATCTCCGTATGTGTATGTGTTTTGCTGATTACTCACTTTTTATGCTTGGAAGTACACACACACACACACACACACACACACACACAGACACAGCACAGATTAGCATGTATATATACACAGAAGAGGATAGAACACACAGAGATGAGCAATAATTTAAAGCATCCATATCCTGACACACATCCTAAACACTCATCTCCTTCCCTTATTTCTTTTCCTTCCTCAAACAGGCTCCATCTGATGGCAAACATCCTAAACACACATTTGCAAAGCTAACGTCGCACTGCTTTCTTTTGCCACAAAATCAAACTTGGACGACATAAATTCAAGCACCAGAATATAATATTCAGAATTTCTCAAGTGCCCAGAGTGAATATGGCTTACCAAAGGGTATTCATATCTGAGGCAAGTGACAGCCAGAAATTCTTGTCTCTTTCCGTCTTTGGAACAAAAGATGAGTTAAACCAAAGGAACCCAACTTTTCTTGCCATGCAGACTCAAAAGCATGCACTGGTCCCAGCTGTCATTCTGCAGCCATGCGTAACAGAGACAAACAAACAGTGGGGGCTGCTCCGTCTCTGAACGCAACCCATCGATCATAACACAGCACCGCACATTTCCTGGAAGAGGGAGACAAGATGATGTGGAGAGGGGGAACAGTGGAGCCGGTGTGTGTGTGTGTGTGTGTGTGTGTGTGTGTGTGTGTGTGTGCGTGCGTGCGTGCATACAGATACACTAGAGGACAGGAAGACATTCTGGAGACATCTTCTGAGGTGCCACCCAGACATCTGCCACCTCCCAGCCCGGTCTCCCGACGCTTCCTCCAGCCTGTGGTCAGAGTTCTCGTTCCTACACCCACCACATCCGGAAGGATGGTGCAACATTGGTGGAGATGGAATATAATAGAGTAGGAGGTTCAAATGAGATAGAGGATGAAACAAATGAAAAATGAAGCCGATGGGGAATAAAGACAGGAAGAGATTAAAGGGGGTAAACAATAAAAAAGGGAGGGAAAAAGAAAGAAACAGTGGGATTAGAATTCCAACGATAAACCCTTTCTTCTTTTTCCCTCCTTGCATCCAGAGGCTATCTTCACTCCCTGACTCCCCCAGCCCCTCACGGCCCTCTCCTTCCCTCACCCACACGCCTCCAGGCTGTCTTTACTATCATCACCCCACCCTCAGTCCTGGAGAAAAGTTCAATCTTTGCATTTTCATTGTGGTTGCCCACACCAACCCTGCGCCTCATGAAAGTTTCATCTCTCTTTCCCTTTCTCTCTCCCTCTCTTGTCCTCTCTCTCTCTTAGCCTCTTGTCACATATGCAACCACGGCTGGATCCAGCTCCCCAGGTGAGGAATGATGATGAGAAAATGCGAGGCAACCAGCAGAGATTTTCCATGCTGGGCTGTATGTGGCTCAGCTCGGGGGGTGAATGAAAACAGCCTGCATGGAAGAAGACTGGAGTTGCCTTCATATCTATGCCACGTAGCCCAAAGCGAAGGATGCAGCTGGTCTGATCTGAGGCCTTTTTGCTTCACTGGTACGAAGATCTTTTGGGATAATGCCTCTAGTGGACAGTACCGGATGAATCTGCTGTGTGCTCAGGACACATGGCTGAAATAGCTAATATGACTCTGCAGACTGTGTTACACCCACACGTCAAGTGAATGTACTGTTTGTATGTATATTTCACTTACACAGCCACACATGCACAGGTGCGCAATTGTGACATATATTCATGCTCACATTATCACAAGATAAACACTGGCATGCCCAGCACAGGCCCAGGTAGTTCTGTGTCAAAAGGCCCCTGCAAGCATGGCAGGCATTCAGATTTTGAGAAAAGGTTACAAAGTTGAATATCTTGAGATGTACGATTGTCAGGAAACCTGACAGAAAAATATATACTCAGTGGGTCAAGAGGGGTCTGCCTGCATGCCTCTACTGCCCCCTTTGAATTGTCCATGATTTCAGAAAGCCCGTAGAATGGGTTCAAGCTGACCAACATGCCTTCTCAGGCAAGGTGGAGTTGCCTGTTGCACTGACAATGGAAGAAGACAAACTGGCAGAGGCTGCACAGCTGTTTTCTTTGGGATGAGGAGGCTTATCAGCAGCGAAATCGTCCACCAAGAGTAAAGTTTTTTGATGGAAGCAATGATTTGGGGTTGAAGGCCATGCAGTCTTGATGCTTATTGCTTAATATACCTCTGATATTTGGTGATTTAATACAGACAGATGACAACACTGGCATCTTCTACTTTTGCTTCTACAGATAGTGAACATTGTATTTTCACCTGTCCTGTCAGAGGGCATGACCATTTACCTCAAACCTTTAATTACTGATCCTCATTGGCTTTTCAAGCACCTATTTCCTGCAATCAGTCTCCTGCTAAAGCATCATTTCATGATACTACCCTTGTAGTATTAGCAACATCGGCCCAGTTCTGCACATGTGGTGCATGTGTTATGAAGCCAAACAATTTTTTCAAGAAACATTTGAAAAGCATTTAAAAACACCAGTGACATTAGCTAAAAAGCATCAAACTTGTATGGGAATGTATCAGGAGTCTTTTAGCAAGGAAAGATTAACTCTAGGTCCAGGAAAGATGGTGACACTTCATGAGCTCAAAGACATTTCAGAGATTTCTTCCAAACTTGGAGCTATATTGTCTCCCAGTGTGTTTTCTGCCTAATGGATAAGACATCATGGTACAGAGTACCACCGTGACTTTATCTGTACTGAATGCTGATGTTTCTGTTTTGTAAGATCACAACTATTGTTGTGAAAGATGATAGTGTATTGCTCTGTGGAAAATAGCTGGAAACAATGTGTTTTGACCACCATTACCGCGCCTTCAAGGTCAGGCTGCATCTCGACAGGATTGTAAAGGTGTTTGATGTTCAAATGAAGTATGGAACGGCAGATTCCTCCTTGTACATTGTTCCTTACTGCCATTTTATGCATACCAAAGGTCCATATTTTGAAGTGGGTTTGTATGTTTTATATTTTTGGCCTGACAATAAAGTTGTTAGATTGATTGTTTTGTCGTAACTGGTGATTTTTCTTATCAGTTAATGGTAAGTTTGAGAAAGCTACATTGAAAACCAATTGTGTTATGTCAGTCTTGAGGTTTTATTTCAAACCTACACAATGTTCATATTTTGTCTAAAAATGGACGAGAATAATACAATGATTTCTGTGTTAGATCATATTAGATTGTATTAGATTATATCCTAAAATGAATTTATACATACATGCAAATAATTCTAAAGGGTTCTCTTACTTTTTCTTGCTACTGTATTGAGCAGGATTGAGCAGGATACCCTTCAACATCTGTATCCACCACCCAGAACCTTTTTCTAATCCTTTACAAATACTTACTCAGGCTTGTTTTTTGCACAGCATTATGAAAAAGATTCTCTGGGATGAGAATGTGCACACTGATAAGTAGGGATAGGTGATACAATTTTTTTCAATCCTGATACCAAATACAGGATTTTTTGTATTTAGTCATTTTAGCCAACACCAAGTAGAGATTTGATACTAAATCCATTTTTAATAGAACTGCAAAACAACACACACCCTTCATGTGGAAATATTCTGTTTGGGATTATCATTCTCCATAGAAAAGAGTAAAATATAGGAAAACACAATATATTTGTGCTGGAAGACCTAACACCTCAGCTTTAGACAAGACGAAGAAAAAACATTGGACCAAATCATGGCTTTCAGCTGTTTTATTATTACAGAGGTAAAAAAAGAAGGAGTCTCAACTTGCAGCTGGAGTTGAGTTGAACTTGCTTCAACCTGAAGGTCACAGAGGCTGAAGATTTGCTGATTTCTGCTGGGAGTGAAGCTCATTGACTTTGGATTGGCTTTTCCCACATGTAAAGCGAGGCTGGGCACCTTTCACCAGACAACACACTACAGGTGAGCTACACAGAGACAGCAATCATGATTTACAGCTCTGTAGGATATTTCTGCCAGCTGCTCAAATATGACAGTATTCCTCATTCTGTGGTTTACATTTGTTTCATATTCAGGGCTCCAGAAATTATTTTGGGACTTCCCTTTTCAGAGGAATGTGATGTGAGACATGTGGTCTCTGGGGGTTGTGATGGCTTTCTTGGTCCTTGATGTGCTCTTCCCTGGGATCGCTGAATATGATGCTGATGTGAATGACAGTTTTTAAGTTCAGTTGTGATTAGTTGAAACTGAAATTCAACATATATGTGGTTCTGTCATAATGTCAGTTCAAAGTATAGTTTCCCAGATATAACGATATTTCAGTCATCTTTTTGGATATCTAAAATGAAGATTATTACACATATAAACTCTAGACTGAAGCTGTGGTTCTGGTTAAGACAGTTTAGTAGCATTTAACAAAAAGGAGCTAATGTTATGGATATCCTGACAGGATTTTTGTAGTGTAACCTGTAACTCTACTAAATAATGTGATAAGCTGTTGGTATGCTTCTCCTTCACCTGTGAAGTAAGACTAGTGTAGTGTAGGTAATTAGGACAGTCACATAAAACTTGTTATATATTCAAACTGCTTGTCACAGACATTGAGAGATTTCTAATTTGATCACAGATTTGCTCTACAAATTTGAATACTTGCATGCTAAAGCTGTTTGGTCATGAATATAACAGAGTGAATTTCTTCTTTAGCAGCAGTGAAACTCTGCAGGCAAGCATCAGCCACACCACTGAACCCGGAACCAGCGAGATAATGGAACCAGGAACTATCCAGGAAGCAGACCCAGGACCTATTCAGACAACAGAACCAGGAACAATCAATCAGCCTCCACAAACTGACTGCAGCCTGTCATCAGAAGAGGAGAGAGAAGGGGGGTATGAAACTTGGTGAGACTATGTCTGTTTTTTTGAATCTATAAAGAATTATTTTACAGTTTTGCCAACTTTTCATCACTTTTCTAAGAAAAACAACAGATGGATGAGTTCTTAGCTGTCTGTTGGAGCTTTGATTAACTGCATGATTTTAATTCCTCAGCTCCAGTGGATTTCAGGAATCAGCTTCAGGAACATTACCTCCAGGTGTTATTGTCACAGGAGGGAATAAGATTAATCTATTGACCCAAGGTCTGCTTGTTTTGTTTATGATTTCATTATTATTATCATCATTATGATTATCCTATGGTTTGTGTATATGTACCTAATTTGTTATTGCCAGTGTTTTGTTGTATTGGTTGTGTTTTCGGGTGGGATTTATTCGCTGTGACTCTGGGTCAAGGATGATTGGTGATGGAGAGACACATGTGACAAACACAATCACCCACTGTTGTAGTGTGGGATTGGTGGGTGGGACTGTGCACTGCTTTGGACTTGATTTAATCCAGGTGGGAGACGCCAGACAGGGAGCACACGACAGAGAAGAGGACGGTGGGCACCGAGAGGGCACGGTTGGAAGGGAGTGTGTCGGTGACGGAACGAGACCACAGTCAAACAGAGCGGCTGGGACAAGCCTCCTGTACTGACCACCGAAAGACTCGGTTCAACGCTACATAACTGATAAGTAAACTCGGACTTGAGTAGCTGCTCTGCCCTTTGTTTCCCCCTTCAAGATTGGACTGCTCATTTTACATTGTAAAGACAGTTGTATGTTTTTTCTGTTTTTTTTAAAGAGGCATTTTAGTGTTTTAATTAAATCATTTTTGATAATCGCTTATGGCCCTGCTCCTTCTTAACAGTGGTAACACCCACAAATCGCTGGTATCCTAAAGAACCTCACTCTCCTGTGTGACATTATCTTGGTGCGGCCTGCACTGATTGAATGCTGCCTGTGGTTGGAAGAGGACAGTGGACAGCAGAGTGATGCATAGTGAGATGATCTCAGTCATCATATAAAGGACACAGATGGAGAAGTTAGGCCATGAGACCAGATTAAGGATGTGTGTGCATCATGACACATCAGGAATCTGATATTAACTGTGTGTATGTGCTTCTATGTCTGTTTTTAACCCAGTGGATTGGCTAGAGAACAGTTCTGATAACAGTCCAGTGGAGAACCACAGGAGGGTTAAGAATCCCCCTCCCTCTGTACCTGAGCGTTGTAACAGGGAACAGGAGCACACAGAGCTCAATGACAGCACATCTGGTAGGAAATACTCACCTGTGTCTGAATTGTTAGTCTTTCACATTGTTGTTAATTCTGAGGACGGCTGGAGTATTTAATGTCCTTTTGGATTTTCAGATGACGCAAACCCTGAGGAGGAAGAAGGAGATGAGGAAGAGAAGGAATTCCTTTCAGCACTTCCTGACCTGGATGAGGATAGTAGTACTGTTGTTGTGATTTGCTGTGAATAAAGGCCACTAGAACGTTTCATAATTTTTTCAGTGTCCATGTTTTTTGCTTTTACTTTTCAGTGAAGTGCTCGTTAATTCTCTTTGATTATTTTATGAAAAACAAAGAGCTAAGTCAGTATATGTATGTTAAGTCTTTTATGCCTCGAGCAAATTTAGGTTTTCCAGCAGCAACAGAAATTGCAGTAGAGCCAATAATGAAATGAACAGTGGGTAAGAATACGAAATAAAAATGCACAAGGGAAGACAAAGTGAGAGAATTCAAAAGTTAACCAGTATAGATAAACTTGTGTCAATAATGCAATACAATCTAAAAGCTAAATTATAGCAAAGTAGCAGCAAAGTATAGAACATAGAGGAAGTGGAAACAGCTACTGTAATAGCACACAACGGAGTAGTACACACACACACACACACACATATATATATATATATATATATATATATATTATATATATATAAAACGTGCTAAAAAATATACATAAGATGTCTCATGACATAATCAACTGCTGACATTACTTTCATGGTTAAAACATTTAATTAGCCTAAATTTCCTCAGGAGATCTTCAGGTTTACGGTACATGTGCACACGTCAGCCTCTCGTGTCATGAAACACCCGCAGTTGTCAGTACATATAAAATTTAGCTGATTGCAGTAAAATGTCGTAGTATTATTCAAAGGGTCAATGTTGACCTGATGTTTTACTAATTAAACAAATATAAGTCAATGACAAAATCGCTCTCACCCGAAGTGTCTTTGCAATTTTGTTTTGTATTTTTTTTGCTTGTATATTTGGGCCTGAGAGTGGAGGCTACACGAGAGCGCTCCACAGAGGAGGCCTACAGGCAGACTCTTTTGAGTGGGTCTGTAATCTTATTATAATGATTAAGATGGAAGTGAAATGTTCCACATTTCTTTTCAGTTTGTGGTAAGTAGCATTTCCTCTGTAGCATATAAAGTAAATCCAGTGTTACTGTGGTAATTCCCTAACACAGTGATTACTAAACTATTCCCACCCTGCGGGATATGGTGCCACTGCAAGGGGGGCAGACACACATAAGTGCTTTGGTGCTAGCAGGCTGTCAAGATTCAGATGATCAACTATTCAGGCTGCGAAACAACATGTTAGGGCAAGATTGGCATATGTTTGGCAGGAAGGGAAAGAAAACCGGCAAGTCATTTAAACACATCAAAGTCACACGCAAAGTCAAGAAAATGTAAAGAGGTTTACAGGTTCACATCAACATAGCAGCCCTTTGACTTTTGTGTCTAAAAACGGGCAGTTTGTGAAGTTTAATCTGTTTTCACAACAGTTACCAATGTAAAGTGAAAAGCACCACTGATTTTTTAATCTTGGTTAATTTCCATAAAATAATTTTCAATTTGGCTCGTTTTATTATTAACAGTCTACATCCATGCTAGAAACTCGATGAGGCTGCACTTAAGCGCGGTGGTGTTTTAAGCTGAATGCTAACGTCAGCATGCTAACATCCTCACAATGACAGCGCTAACATGCTTATGTTTAGCAGGTATTATCTTTACCATGCTCACCATCTTAGCTTAATGTGTTAGGATGCTAACATGTGTTAATTAGCACTAAACATTAAGTGCAGCTGAGGCTGATAGGAATTCATTAGTTTTGCTAGTATCACACAAAGCAAAAAAGTATTGAAAGGGGGATCCCCACATTACCTCCAGGTACCATGAATGCACAAGATTCCAGGGCAATCCATCCTGTAGTTGCTGACATATTTTGGTCTGGGATAGAGCAATTGACCAATGTAGACGTAGATGTAGATACTGAGGCATGTGACAGAGAAGAAAAGTTTGAGAAATACTGGTGCCTTATAATCTGACTTCGTTTTCAAAGCCCACACGTCTGAAATAGACACTTAAATACCCCCCACGAGACATTCACTGATTCAGACTTTACCCACACTGGTCTATATCTGGCTTCATAGATTGTTCAAATCATACCTGTCTGAACAAACACCAAAACCAGCAGAATGATTGTCCAGTTTGTCATAGATGTTCTCTTGAATCCTCAGACGCCACGGTTTTAATGCACCTGCCACTGGGACCTGATGTCACTTCAGATCAAATAACAGAGAGGCTATGGCAAGCTATCTGTCTCAAATACAAATACATTCATAGATACTTTATCTTGCTTATTTACAGTACCTCCTTAAAGCCAACCAGAATGTCAATGTGCAGCTATTACAGAGAGTGGGAGGGAGAAAGAGAAAAAGGGCAGATAAACATCACTTACTAAATACCAAATTACCGTGGGCCGTCAGAATTTAGGGGGAAACAGTGCTATCATATATCAGGGTGACGGCTGAGTTTCTCCCTGCTGCAGCAGGCGCGGTTGCCCATAATGAATCTTAAATGCCAATGCCTACTGGCGATACGGCCTTCACTCTTCCTTCCTGCCTCTCCATTTCTTTGTTCGTTCTTGTTCACATCCTTGTCCCGCACTCAATTTCTATCTCTTCCCTCTTTAATTCTTGTCCAATTCAGCGTATCATAGCCATATCGTCAGGAACTCTGGACACACTTGTAACGCAGTCTTTTCTCTCTCCTAAACTCTTTTTTTTTTCACAGTAATTCTTTTACCTTACTTGTTACTTTCAGTTAAATATTTTTTCTCTGGTCCCTATGTGAATAATTTAAAGCTACCACTATCAAATAGCTTCTTTCTGTGTTGCTTTTGCTTCCATCTATGCTTTGGGAACAGATGTGTGCTTCAAATTTCTCCATAGACAGGTGAAGAGGTATGACCGAGGGAGAGGGGTGAGATTATCAGTGACGATCCAAATTCCACAAAACAGTATTTTATCTTTTTATATTTTACATGACTGCAAACTCCATTGGGATGAAAAAAGTGACAGCTCCAAGAAGAGGGCCACTTCCAATGTGAAGTAGTATTTTTAGAAATTAAGGTAAGAAAATAAATAAATAAATAAGGCCGACCTAAGTCTTATCAGCTTCATTATCGGTCAGTTACAGTTTTTCAAGCTGCTATCATTACATCAATAAGCATCTAAATCTAATATTAATTTAAAAAGTAAATCATTTTAAAAAATGCTATTGTACAGACATGAAGTAGAATGAATAGGGCAGACCTAAACACTTGAATGAACTCACGCTAATCAAACCAGGGCTTTCTGCTTATTTGCCAGCAAAAGTTGGTGGACTTTTGCCAGCTCCAGGGCCACTGTTCAAACTGATAGACACAATGCTGGTTGAGATACATAAACTGAATGAGATCACGTTTATGTACAACTTAACTGCAACAGAAAATATGTTTTGTAGGAAACATAATTCTGACCAGATTACATTTGATTCATTTTGATTTGATTAATTAAATGAGGACATATTGTTAATTTATATATTTGGCAAGTTGCAAATATCTTGCCAAATATGTAAATGTTCACATTTATGTATTTGTTTATATATAAAATATCTGACATTACAAAATCTACTTATAGTGACAACAGCATTATGCACTCTTTTAAAGTTAGAAGATGGTGGTCTGGTTTAATACAGAAGAAGTTCAAAGTGACTTCAGACATTAGTTAATTTACATTTGACAAAAGTCTTTTCTTCAGTCTTTTGCTAACCTTAAGCAAAGTGTTTTTCTTGCTTAACCACAGATGGGTCTCTGAGTGTGAACTCCTCTGTTGTCTTGGCTGCGTTCTATATGCCCACCATTCATACCAACCACTTCCTGGCAGCTCTGTTGTTCTTAAGGTAGGGCCTTAGTCATTAAAAAAAAAAAAAAAACATAATCCAGCCAGCGATTATAATTTATGGATTTGCTGTTGCAGTTTAGTTGTATAGAAATTAAATTTCTAAGAAACAGGGTTGTATCATCAGGTCAAAATTGATTTCAAAGCTGTCCTCTGAGTTGTTTTAGAAACAGTGATAAGTGTCTATTTTTCCATTTAGGCATGAGGACTTATTGGAAAAATACCATGCAGCTACAAGGTCAACTTTCCAACCATGCAGAAATATCTTTGTGATGACTACAGAGCTTGCTTATCAGGGTTTTTCTCACACTGGAGAAGTGTTTATATTCACATTAACTACATGAAGCATCCAGTGAGCTGTGTTTTTTCACAGATTTCAGCACAGAAACAGTGTTTAGTTAAGATGCTGTTTAAGTCTTTTGCTTTTACAACCCCAGCTAATTGTTTCCACAACTGTAACGGCATAAGCGATAGCTGTTTCCAACATTCCCCGCCTGCTGCTATGATAAAATTATATGTCTGCAGCCTCAGTCTGCTACTAACACTTGTTCCTCGGCAATAATCTGAGAGGTGTGTTGTATCAAATGACTTCACTTCCATATGGCTATTATGGATACTGATATTTTCAGACAGTCTTGTGCAGCTCGACTGCAGCTCTTTGTAATCAAACGCTGGAGCCTGAGGCGGAAGGAGGGGGAGACAAATCAAAACAGCTCCAATTCCCAATCATTTCAGCCCTCATTGAGAGCAGATATTGATAGGCAATGATGTGTGTGTCAATTTGACCACAGCTCCCTCTCCTGTGGCCAGACCGAGAGGCACCCACAGCATGAGCCGGGTAGGAACGGCAGAGAGAGCTTTGAACAAGGCTGTGGATGACGGGAGGGGTAGGGTGGGGGGTTTAGAGATGGATCAGGATACAGAGAGAAATGCAGCAGCAGGGGAATGGATGAGTACATAGATACAGGGAAAATGAAACTGTGCAAGACATCGAGGGGGTTACTGGAGGAGAGAAAAGGTGTTTCAGCAACTGAATGGGTGAGGCTGAGAGAGGAAGAGAGAGAGGGGGGAGATAGCTGGGATGAAATGAGATGAGTCTGTCTGGGCTAGGAGAGATGGATTAGTGTGTCTCCTGCTACCTGTGCGGGGGTCAGTGTTAAACTGCTGGGGCCAGATAAGGGCTCAGCAATAGCTTGAGTGTGGGCAAGCATTGACTGGTTACCTCATTGATTTAGCTGGGAGTGAGCACAGAGCGATGAGCCGAGTTCAGACCTGTACACCTGTTCATCAATGTGTCAGGGCCTACAGTGCCCACCAAGGCCTGTCTCTATGACCGCATCACCTGATGTAATGCTGCTGACACCTCAACACACACTGAGGAGACACCATGGACTGGGAAATGGAATATGATCTCATCATTTTAGCCTGGAATGCGCATTAAAGTTACTATATGTAAGTTTTTGCTATTGCTACATAGCCAACATTAGCATTAACAGCTGTTTACTTACCAAGACCTTCAGCCATCATTGCATTTACAAGGCAAGAGGTTGGAAAACTCTGGGGAGTGCCACTTGTTAATCCTCTCATGTTGGACTGAGGGCAGATTGGACGCTACAGTGCACTCACTATCTCAAAGTGGTATTAAGAGACTGAATGAAGTTTGATGGAAGTGGCAACGTTTCTTCCAGACTGGTAAGTAAATAGTTGTTAATGCTAATGTTAGCTATGTAGTGATAGCAAAAACTTGCATATAGCATCTTTAAAGAAATACTCTCTCCTCCTAAGAACTATTCACTTACTCACTTAATATAATTTCAAAAACTTGTATTCTTTTAGTGGATTAGAGTATCAAATCTAATAACAAATCAATGCTTAAATGTAGGTTTATCATCAATGGAATAAATGTCTCCTGGCGTTTATACAATTTGACCACTGGGTATCATTGAAGTCTGTCTTCATTTGGGACAAACAACCAACGTACCAACTGCTTTCACTGGCTAGCGACTTGCGCAACAACCGCATAAACATAATAAGTGCCATTGGTGTGTGACAGTTCAGCTTTCAACTGATCAAAACTAACCAGGAGGTTGCTCTCACCTTTTTTCTCTCTTCTGTGTGTTCCTAACTTAATCAACTTATTAAAAAGTCTATGGTGTCAATACACAAATGCAAAATTGCTCAAAAAAAGAGAAAGAATGTGCAGACAGTAAACACACTCAAATACAAGGCTGTGCTCAACAGGGAGAAGTCTTTTATTTCTTGTTCTTTTTTTCTAGGCCAAGTGCTGTTCTGACATTTGTTTTGAGGGTGGCGGTGTTGGTGCGTGGCAGGTGGTGGGAGGTGAATGCCGGGAGAGGAACGGCCCAGGGTAGGATGTCTATAATTACATATTGATTTCTCGGGGGCCGCTGTTCAGCCAGCGCTGTGAAAGTGTAAAATAAATCACTCGGCCTCTATGATAGCTAAGTATTTATTCTTTTTAATTCTGTTTATGGTGATCTTGATTCATGCCCTCCAACCCCGGTCACGCCTCAGTGCGGCTGCCCTCTTCATGTCAGAGGAACATAGTACATGGTTCTGTGTATGTGTGTCTTTGAGTGTGAGCATTCACCAGGGAGTGTGCTAACATCCCAGAGAAAATAAAGGCCCTGGGAATAGGGGACACTTTATAGTCGCTGATCCTTATCCCAGTCTAGGAGATTATTCGCAGAGGCTTTTCTCTCTTAAATGTGTTTTGTCAAACAGAGTCAACTGCAGAGTGCACATGATAAAAACCATTCACAAACACAGAATTGGAACGAGCTGTAGCAGATGTTTAATGATAAAATGGGAAACAAGAACAAACACACCCATGAACAGCAAGCTTGACGTGTCTCACCTGAATTACTGCTCAACATATTACAAACGTATGAAAACCCATGTTGCATCTTTAGAGGACAACTGCAGGTTTCCTACTGTTTGTGTTTTGATTTGTGAAACAGTGATCAAATTGGTTGCTAAATAGTCCCTCTCACTGCTGCACTGTGGTGTTTTCAAAATAAAAGTTAATATCCCAAATAGGCGGCAAACAGCAGGGACTGATGATATCTCAAATTACACGCTAAAAACCACAGGTAAAACTAAGGTTCTGTATTTGTTGCTGGCTCAGATGGAGGGCTACATCACTGATTGTGGAGGACATTTTTACTGCTGCCTTATTGTTAAAGGAGGTAAAGGAAGATGCTGAGAGGAACTCTATTTATCTCTGAGGGAGAATTTAGTTATTACTGCAGCAGAAATATGATACAGATAAAATACAGTGTATACAACATATTTACTGATTATATTAAAGATTAATGATACACTGCCTTTGAACAATTTCACACCTAAGGTAACAATTTACAGATTCTATGACTGATGTTTTACAGTGAACTGCAGCAGCATGCAGGATGTGTTGTGTGCAGATGTGTATCTCAGAGGCTTTGCTGCTCTCTCTGTGAAGACAGCTATGCAGCCTTGTGAAGGATGAATTGGGGGTGAACAAATGCCTCTATGGCTTTTTGTCTGACTTCAAACTGACAATTTCATTTGAGCCCACTCCCCCTGCTCAAAGGGCAATACCATGAACCATTATTAGAGCAGAACAGGAAGTAGTTGACAGTGAGGGGTATAGATTTGTGCTTGGACTTATTTTGCTTAATAGCAAAGAAATTTGTTTTCTGCTAAATCAATATTTTTTATATTAACAAAGGAAGGAAGCTGTTTGTAATATGGGAGGGATCATTTATAGGAGCCCAAAAAGAAGTATCACGCAGCTCTGCAGCTCCCCTTAGTCGAACATTTTCGTATCTCTTGACTCTTTGTTTTGGTTTTACATCCTCCAACTTAACTCAACCTTGTTTTTAGGTGCAGCAGAAAAAGCTTTAACATATCCACTGTTTGTCCAACACCAAAAGGCAGATAGAGAATTCTGCAACTAGCTGGTGAACATAGTGCAACATTTAGCCGCTAAAGAGCTGGATGTTTCTGTCAGGAGTTAGTGGAGACCAGCACAGAGCTAAAAGGAGAGTCACTATTTGACTCTTTCTTTCTCCTTCTCTCAAATCCAAATTAATTCTAATGTTGTTCCATGGCTTCCACAGATTTGCAAAGAACTCTAAGCTATCACGTTAGCCATATCAGCTTTATAAGATGATAGTGTTTGCAGTTTGTTCTGTTGCCCTCAATCTGTGAATCCAGGTACGTAATTCATTTTTCTGGGTTCTGAAAAGAGTTTTCCCATTTCCTGTCAAGTGAAATGGTTTTAGTGCTAATCCAAATTTTCATAGGATATGCCACCTTTATCCTCACAGTCTCACATATCTCTTATAGTAAAGGTAAGATACAATAATATTTTAAAATACATTTTTATTTCATTCATCTTCATGTTTTAAACATTTCTGTCCCCAGTCTCAGGTCAACATATATATCTCATGTACACACTAATTCAGCAATCATCAGCAACAATGAGAGCTCTTGTAAATAAGCTCATTCAGCCTCTATCTTACTGTCCCCATCTTAACACATCTGCAGTGATGGCCAGCATGTAAAGAGAGAGAGATATTACACTACTGACAGAAAACACACTTGGAACTACCAACTTGTCACTGTGACATGCCGTCATTATTCCTTTTTTGCTGACAGCTTAGGCTGCACTCTGGGCAGGGACTCGTCATTTTTTTCAGCACCTGAATTTGATCAAGATGGAGGCACAATGAGAAGCGCCATTAACATGATTTATAGTCACCATCACGGTTGCTGTGGCAACCCAACTTTCAATACTCTCACCTCTGTGAAAGCAGTTTGGATCCCTATTGCTTGCTCACTAATGCACATCAGCGTCTGAACACATACAGTATATATGTGGAAACACACGCAGAAACCACATTACACACACACACACACACACACACACATAACAGAGGACTGCTCAGTGAAAGCCACATACTTCTCCCAAGGCCAAGGAGCTTGTGTAACACACTTCATTTGACACATTCATGGTGCAGCTTGAGCTAAAAGCATTTCACTCAAATATGAAGTGAATTCATTTGCACTAAAATAAGAGAACAAAAACAATTCAATAACCCACTGAAACGACACTCGTTTTCTCCATCTACTGTAGCTCAGTGGCTGCACGGACAGAATGAGTTGTGGCTTGGAAGAAGAAGAAAAAAAACGAGACAAATCCAATCCACCAGAGCTGTCATTGAGCCTGATGAGTATAACACCACCTCAGCTCATCCCTCAAACTCTCACTTGCTGTTTCTGCCACAGCAGCTCATTGCTGTTTTGCTCCTGTAGTGACCCATCAAAGTCAAGGCGAGGTTTCAGTCATGTCTGGTTGTTTTCAGCTCTTATGTTTTCGCCAAGGTGAGTCAACAGCATAACAATTCATATGTGACGAATAGAGAGATCCAAAGTGGATCGAATGTGTAATCTGTGGGGGGGGGGTTCAGACTTTGTGAGGAATTTGAGTGAGTGTCTGAGTGAGGAATGAGAGGCTATCACATTTTATGACGGATTTCCTGTCAGAAAGAAGGCAGAGCTGCCAGCTGCTTAGAGGCATTACATGTCCCATCTAAACTGATGTTTGATCAACATCACAGCAAACAAAAGGACTTTCCCCAAGCAAAAGTTGCCCCAGTTGCCTGTGCCACGCATCCTTTTTTATGATTTCTTTGAATACATTTTAATAAGGAACTGTCAGCGAGAAAACTCAAAACTGAGACAACTTTTTATTTGTTCAGCAAAAGTTTATCCCCGCATCAGCAAAGTGAAAATGCTCCTTCACAGTTGCAGCAACTCAAAAAAAAAAAAAAGTTAAAAAAAAAAAAATTAAAAAATGTGTCTCCAAAACACTATCACAGTTTATTGTCATTTTAATGCAGCAACTGCTTGAACATGAACCAATCCATGACTTCCTGCCCTCAGCTCCTCTGGTCAGCTTCATACTCAAACAACCATATAGGTTTTCTCATTATATACAACAGAGCCGTGATTTAGAATCGTGTTGTAACTTGAGTACTATCATTAGAAGTAATGTGAGTACTTTTTCCAGTTATGTCTGTGTGATGTACTAGCTTGGTGTAGGGAGCAAGGGGTCAGGGGGGTTAGACAGGGAGGAAATATCTATCAGGTTAAACTATTCTTTTATTAACAAATCATTGTGTTTTATTTATAGGTTAGGATTCTTTCATGAGGTTTTAACTGGCAGCCAAATTATCCACAGAGGTCTCCTATTCTCCAAAACAATCAGAAACAATAATTTCAACTGGTAAAAACACTTTGTAAAGCACTTAAGAAGATTAAAAAGCATAGTTTCTCCAGCACTCCTGGGTGGACAGAGGACAACAGGGTGGGTGGGGGGTTGTTGTTAGAGCCGCCGTTAACTTTACCTCAGTTGCTAAGTTTGTTTTTAAGGTACAGAAGTTTCGATTAGAGGCGGAATTATCCACAGAGGTCTCCTTCTCTCCAATACAAACAGACCATGTGATTCAGTTACCATATCTTTCATGATTTTATTAATACACTGTAAATGTTGGAGAGGTCTGGGTGTCTCAGTGGCCACTGTTTTAGTGATTTCCAGGTCAAAGGATGGCTAGACGTCTAGGTTGATACCTCAGTTGGTTTACACATTTTAATGACTATATTTCGAAACTGAAACAGATCATAACTACGTGCTGAAATATAGTCATTAAATATGGTTGAAAGAATGGTCGTATGGAACCTGGATGTAACAAAAACTGAGCCCAGTTAGCCGTCTAGACTTTTTACCTGCAAATCACCAAATCATTGTTTATGAGGTTTGTCTGCCTTTCTCTGTAACTTGGCCTGAAACATTCTTTACAGTTTGGCAACTTAATGGTCTGGGCTAAAATGTAACTTTCATACATCTAATACAATTTTAAATGGAGATGATAATCTATGTAAGTGAAGCATTATGCTTTATGTAGACAGTGCATATCACTACAATGTTTCAGTTCTCTAAACCTTATTATAAAGGCTTGGTCTCGTCTAGTTTCCTTAATCCCACAAAAGTCTGGGATTGTTTGTTGACAAGCTTATGTCTTAGGTTTATACTTCAAGGCGACACCAGTGTGTCATGCATACAAAGGTTAAAGGAAGGTCTTAAAGCAGACTTTAGACTGTTAAAATAGTATTGGAATAAGTATGTTCACCAATTATTTACTCTTAAATATGACATATTTTACAATCAAATATTCAGTCAACCATAGTGTCATTTTTAAAACACACATGTGGCTTTAGTCACAAGGTTTAAGATAACTTTGTTTAAAGGCAGCCAAGGGTTTAATATTCTTGTAGCAACATTGTATCTGCTGAGTGATCCATATTATTTAAATGAGTCAACACTAATGTGAAGATTATTCACTGACACAAGTCCCATGGGCATACCTGACCTGTCATCACTCTCCCTCTGCTCTCTGAAGTACGCTCCATCCATCTCACCTTACCCCTCTCCATCTCTTCCTCCCACTCCATCTTGTTTCATATCTTGTCCAAATGTCTCTGGCTCCAGTCTGTTTTATAGCGTTGCCTTTTGTAGTGTTAGCTTTTGATTCAAAGACAACGGATAAGCCGGGCATAAATAAAACCTCACAAGTCAGTGTTAAAAGGAGATGGAAATACACAGCTTTTCTTTTTCACATGTGTGTGTTTGCATGTTTGTGCAAAATGTCTGACAGCAGTGGGTGTTGATTGGTCCCTGTTGACTATCACCTCTGGCTTTGTCTCTCTTTCTTTTGCCTCTTTTCTGTATTGGCTTCCTTGCCTTTTGTTTTTGCCAACAGAGTAATTTCACCTCAGCCTACAACTTTATTTACATCTCTCCCAATTCCCTCAGCAATAAAGGCCACAGCTCAAGGCAACTGCAAGGACATGTGCTTAAGTGTGGCCTCACTTTATAAGTGCATGTGTTCGTGCATACCTACATGCGCTTTTGTGTGTGTTGTGAATTTCAAAACACACTTTAGGTGATGTTTACAGATGCAGAAATGTCTAAAAGGATGACTGGACGTATGCAGAAATTTTGGAAGCATGCAAAATAAACTGTGGCCCCTGCAGAGCTTTGGTCATTCAGTCTGTCTCATGTCCCTCAACCTCGGCTCTAGGTCGACGCCTCCCCGAGGTCCTATCAGAACTTTACAATTAGTTGATTGAACCTGCCTCTGGTGAGCCATCTGCCTGGGCACACTGTGGAACTGATGTCCTCACCTGCCAGAGGCAATTAACTCTAAATACGACTCTACCCTACCTCATGCACCGCAGTTCTCCTCCCAGCTGAGTATAATAAGGTTGAACTACGTTGAAGCTGAAGAGGGGGCGGGAAGCCTGCTCATGGCCCCCAGAGGGTGATGGGTAATTACTTCCGTCAGATTTATACTGGCAGTCATGCGGAATGCTGGACGACTGTCTCTGACCCTCGTAGGCCGGGGGAACGGTGGAGGGTTTTTTTTTTCGCCCGCCTCGGGTCAACTCGGAAGGGGGGTGGGTGGGGGTCTGGGACTGGTGGTGTGAAGGGAAGGTTAGGTGATTAATTGGAGGAGCAGCTCAGGGTCAGCCTCCATTGTTGGGGTGATGGGTCAAATGAGTGCGGCATTGAGTGCGTCACCTGATGCATGGCTCACCCCCACCCCACCGTCCTCGGCTATGACTGAAAGATGGAGTTGTAACTCAGAGCAATGCGAAGAGAACGAGAGAAGAGAAGGAAAGAAAAGAAAAGGGGAAGAGAAAGAAATGAGGCCACCGGAGAGACAAAAACACAGATCCTGTGGATTTGGAGTTCCTGTCTCTCGACTGACATTTCAATTAAATTGCTATCACAAGTGCCAAGAGTATTGTTGACTTCATATCTTGCACAGTTTTTTTTTTCACTCTGAATGATTTGAATTACTTCGAAAAGTGTAGGAAACGTCCCCCTGCTAAAGCAGGAGAGGACAGAAGTGCCTGAAACAGTCTCAAGTTTCACTCACAGTAAAAAGATGCCTAGTATTAGATAAAGAAAACAAAGATGGGAAAAAGCTTGGGTGTTTGTCCATTCACAAAAACATATGCAATAAAAATTAAGGTAATTCCTCCTCACCGTTCTACATCTAGACATTGACATCTTCAGTTGTTCAACTTTTTTTAAAAATCCTTTGGGTTTCTGTGACACGAATGTCACTGCAGCTCCATTCTCCTGCTCAGCCATTAAAGTCGGCCCCGGAACATGACAGATCTTTGAAGCCTGCACCCCCACTCTTTCCTGGCAATGTTCCTCTTCCTAGCAGCCTGAAATGACAAGCTCTAAGAGCCGCGCAATGTTACAACACTGTATTTCAAACTTGTTGTGCTAACATTGTTGACAGTGGTGTGTGTGTGTGTGTGTGTGTGTGTTTTTGGGTCTACCTTCTCTTTATTTCTCCTGCATCTCTCCTTCTATTTTTCAGAAAAGTCATCTTATGCAGTGTTGTGTACCCATGATGCCCTTGAAGAAAAACAATGAAGATCTACAGAATGCTAAGAGGCATATGGGCGTATCATTGATAGCAGCAGTGAGCTATCAATCTTGGAAACAGATCGCCCATCAGTTGCATGGCTTCGTCCTCGACATGTCTACTATACTGCATAGAGGTGACCTTTTAAAGATAATGCACACTAAAGATGATGGTACATGCTTAATTCACTTTAAAGTAAACTGAGTTTTTTTTTTAATGGATATGCAGTATATCTGTAGTACTTTGATCATTCTGATAATCATTATTACTGTAGCTAATTAACATTATTTCATGTATTTTCATGCCCTATTTTCTTGGAAGCTAATGAAAGCTGGAATGAAATGTAAAATAAACGATTAGGCTATAACTAGCTGCCCATTGTTCCAGCACCACGTCCCGCTTATCAACAGCTCCATGTTGGCTTTCACGGCACAAGAAAGAGCAGCCATGTCAATCCTCATTAATTCTCCCAGTGAATTAGAGGCAAAGTAGATGATAGGAAATTAATGTCTGCAAGGAGATACTTAAATTATTCAACAGTAACAGGATTATGATGAAAGATCACTACTCTGGCTCTCTTTCTCTTCCATCCCAATCTATTCTTCTTCTTCTTCCTCCTCCTCCTCCTCCCCCTCTTCCTTCCCATGCTTCTTCCCTCTTTCCTTTTATTTCTGTCAAATGGCTGTCATTGCCTAGGACAAGTATATATTTTTTTTTAAACCTTGCCTAATACTTGTGTTATCCCTATTGTTGGTGTTATGCCTGCATAATCTCACCATGCATTAAGTTATAATACTTTTGTTTTATTCATTTATCTTTATCTTTTAATCCTTAAAGACATAAAGTACATGAGATTATGTTTTCAGTCCTGTTTGTCTTGTTTGCAGAATACTTAAAGAACTGAACAGCTTTAGTGAAATGTGGTAGAACATGCTGTTGGCCAAGGAGAAAATGTTTAGCTTTTGGTGCAGATTATGGATTCATGTGCTGAATCAGAGGATGTCTTAGATGGTAAGATAGGTTGTGAAAGATGTATCCCATGATGGTCTAAACTCCCCCAAAATTACAATTTGTCATTTTTACAAATTGGTTTAGAACAAATTAAACAAATCAGATTGTGCTCAGTAGTAGGTTTTAGAGGGGCTGTTAAGCTGATTTTGTTACATTTGGACAGAACCAGGCTGATTCCCCGTTTCCAGTCTTTATGTTAGGTGAAGCTAGCTGGCTGCCCATGTTAAACAAACAAACAGGAGAGTGGTATTGATCTTCTCATCTAACTCTGCAAAAAAGTAAATACATCTTTCTGAAGGCATGCCCTCGCTAAATCCTTCTAATTTATCTGTATGTTTAATTTGAATCAGAATCACGGAAAAGGATAGTAAGTGTTTGGGTCTGGTCAGGTTTGTCCAGTTTCTTCATAGGTTGGATGACCATCTATTCTAAGGTTAATCTCAGCAAAGAACTCATTTTCAAAAGCTGAGTTATTTATGTAGAATGGGAAGCAAAACCCTCATGAATGACAGTATTTACTCACTACAACCCAAAACCAGTAATGCAAGAGTGTATCTTGGGAGACAAGAACAAGCTGCTGATGCAGGGGGTGGGTCCATGTACAGCTTTTAAATCTATGGTGATAGGAAAAACAAAGGACATGGACAATACCAACCTTTCTGCTACACAAAAACCACACTACACTGAAACTAAACAAGAAAAGTGATTTGACTTTTATCTAAAAAGATGACGATACATGAAAAGGTTGGCTAGGATGTGGTTTAGAAACTGTGCGTATTTATGTTGTTGTTTGCAACAAATCTCAGACTCGACTTGGTAATAAAAAAATAGACTAGTCAAGTAGTTATCATACGTTTTGATCCTTGCCTCTTTTGAATATGAAATAATCACTCCTGTTATATTGGAAGTAGTTCTTTATAACTTTATAGTTTGTTCTTTCTCTTGGTTTGAGTATCACTTTAAACTACCAAAGGTGCTTTGAGTGAAAGGAGCACCTCAACCAGGGTGAGGCTGATGCAAATTCCATATTTGCTGCCTGTCCCTGCACAAAAAATCCCAACTAAAAAGCACTCCTTATGATCAACAGTTGTTATTATTATTGTTGTATGCTTATTCTGATAGATTAGCCATTGTTTTTTTGGAGTGCTTAGGTCTTTCTGTAGTTTTTAGAACTAATTAGAATCAAGTGCTTTTGATGATACTTCGAACCTGAGCAAAGCCCCAGTACTAAGCATGCCATCTTATGGGAGAAAAACATAGCAAACTTTGTTACAAAATATGGCAATTTAATTGGGCCTGGTGGGCTGTATGGCAAAGTACATGATACCTGGTAGTAGATGTATTAGGGAATGTTTACTGTAGAAACAAACACAATCACAAGGTCTTTTTGGATACATAAGTTATGATGACATGTTAACACTCTACTTAAACTGCACTTTTCTAGTACACAAACTGGAAGAAGGCAGTCCTTAAATATACCACAGCTGCATCTGCAGACTGAAACATGAATTTGTAAAACATAGCCACAGAATTGTTTGCTGCGCTCAGCAACCATTGCTTTGTCCTTAGCTGGCACTGCAAGATATCTTCAGAGGAGTAACCTGAGGCCAGGGATGTACAATGATATACAATCACTAATTATCAGTTGCTTCAGTTAATGATCAATTAATTATTTATCTATGAGGGGTTATAGATACATGACACCAGTATGGAATGAATGGTACCTGAGTTTAACCCCCACTGATTGGATAAGTAGCGCAGTGATGTGAATTTTTTATTCTTAACATCAACAGTATAATGTTGACAGTTGATAATATTCAGGTCTTGCTTAATTTACAGCAGCAAGGCACATATTTATTTCCCCTAAGTCAAAAAAGGAAGGAAACCCCCCTAACAATTAAACATTATTTTGAGTAATATCATTTCCATATAGAGTGTAGGTTTGCTCTAAATAACAGTGAAAACAAAAACAAAAGGTTCTCCTAATGTCAGGGAGCCTGAGGACAGGGTGTATGTGAGGCATTTGATGAATTAGTTCTTTATGCTTAAAAAAGGCAAGTGGAACAAAGGGATACTGAGCAGTTGATTTTTTTTTTCATTGTTTTTCCTGAGGTCAGAGAAAGAAGACAAAGGGGGAAAGAGGCAGAGAGCAGATGTACAATAGGAGGAGTAATTAGACACTAAGAGCAAGGAATCTTTTACAGCACAGTGAACATGCATCAAACCGTTGCCTTGCCTGGAAGATATCCTATTTTATTTAACAGTTTTCCTGTTCAGCGACTGAACTCCACAGCTTGAACTGCAAATAATGTAAGAAGTTCCAAAGGATGTGGATGGGGAAAGTGAGACTTTGTAACTGCCATCCAACCAGTGAAGTTTCATATCAACAGGAAGTTAAAAAGCAACAAAGTATGTGAGGAGTCCTGCTAGAAAACAACATGCAACTATTTCGGGCAGGGAATCATTATCAGATCCTTATAAAAATAGTCTACAGAAGAAGTTGCAAGCTTGAAGGATATAGACCTTTTCTTAAACCTGCAGTAACAGATTTTTTGGCCACTTGTGAGCAGCAGAAACAAACAACATAATGTTACATTATCACCGTATAAAGTTAATATGGTGGCCTTAATGACAATGAGTTGCCTATCTACACATCCAGCAGACATGCTCTTTTCACTTTCTTTCCTATTTGGGCCCCACAAGGGGTCCCAAGATAAATCTTAGTGGGTCACAGGATGATTGAAGGGATAGGACCATGTCCAAAATTAAATTACATTTATTTTTTCTAACTCCAACAGCTCTTCTATACACACCACTATCAAGCAAAATATGTACATGGACATGTTCCACACATGCGCACTAGAAAACATGATGATGGCTTCTTGACAGGAAGGAGAGGAGCTCCTTGTTTGTTTTGTTTGAGGAACACGAAAAAGCCCAAAAAAGAAAACTGTGTGTGACCACTGAACAAAAAGGATTGAGGACCCAACATGTAGAGTACAGTACATACATCATGACATACGTACAGTATACTACACAAGTGTCCAGTGTGTTAGGTGATGTACTTGCTTGTCTGCACAGTCTCAAATCCTGGGTCGAACATGGACCCTTGTGAATTTGGGCAGATGATGAAATTTCGCGCAGACCCTTGTAGACATCCCACAACCATCAGTTGTTCCTTCAGCCCTTTATAAATAGGTTGTGAGCCAAAAAGGTTGGGAAACACTGGTATAGATTAAGATTACAGTGTGTTTGTTCAGATACACAGTTACCTCACATGTAAGTCACTTTGGATAAAAGCATCTGCCAAATGAGTAAATGCAAATGTACATATGGAGTCAACAGATTTTTAATTTTCATTTTCATTCATGAGTTTCACTGAACACTGAGAATTGTTTAATGAAGCACTGGCTAAGCCACCAGCATCACAACCAAGGACTGAATCACAGCATGGCCATTAAAAGGCTGAATGTTTCTTTCTCAATGCCACAGTAACATGATTTTTCCAAAACTGTCTCTTTTTTTTCCGTTAATTTGTCCAACCATTATGGCAAAAAAGAGAGAAAAAGACAAGAAAAACTCCACAGGACTTGTAAAAAGTAATATGAAAAGGTCACAACAGATCCTCCACATACACACACATACTATTGTGATAATAAAGTAAGAGGAACTATTGTCTGTATCTAGGTATCAACCATTACCTAACAAATTCAAAAGTGTATTTGCTTGTCAGTGCAAATATCATCATCTGAGAAACCTTTCTTGCATTTTCCCCTGACACTTTTTCAGGCAGATGTCACCCGCCCTTTAAGAAAAGAGTGAATGAATTTACAGAGCCAACATCTATTTAAAACCAGCAGATTGAGTGAGCCAGATGTCAGATGTGTTTTCATATTAGTCACAGCTCACTGGCAAAGAGGATAAAGTTGGCTACATCAACACGACATGCTGGCAAACAACCAGAGTTGTCCAGGCATACACAGGCGACAGCCCCATCAACTGAATGACAAAGCTAGGAGGCTAAGATAATGTGATGTAATTCATTGACATTGCATTTTCCTACTGAGCCATTTCAAAATGCTATCTACATCAAATGGCGCTAACAGACAGGAATATTAAGTGGACTAGAATTGAGGCTCTGTGACAGTGTCACATTCATATTGATGTTCAGCTGCTTGTATCAGCCTTTACTTTGTCTTTTTTTTGTTAATTCTCTTCTTTTGTCATTATACACCCACCACTCTCAGTTCTATGAAGAATTAAAAAATATTTTAAAAAATAAAATAGCATCATGCCTGTTTCAAGCTGAAACCTCAAGTGGTTGCTATGATTTCTGCCAAAACTACATCAGATGTTTGATTTTTTTTTTTCTCACACCTTCCTTCTACTTGAGGAGCTTTGAAGAAAATTGACAGAATATGTTGAGGGAATTACCTGATGTAGACCTGAGGGGTTATATGTTAAACTGTCTTGGCTTCTCAGCAAAGGTGTGCAGCTCTCATGTTATTTTTGACATGTATGATGTGCCTGGAGCAACTTGGAAGCTGTACTTTCGAAATGAATGATACCATAGCAAAGACATGTTGAGGTTAGATGGCAAGCTTTTTAACTTAACTGTACACAAAAACAATTTAAATTTCTTCTTTTTATGCTGTTAGGTGACAGCCCCTGGAAAGGTGTAGTTGCTGACACATGAGATTGAGTGACAGTGGAAGAGGGTTGTAATTCTTCTGTGGAGATGCACAGGTGTGTTTTGAAAGTGTTTTAATTTGGGATTAACTGTATGGCCTCTGGTTGACCACAAAGACCTTAGGTGAAACTTTCTTTCAAGCAATTTCAATGGACCTCCAACATTTTCCAGCAGCAGAGAATGTTTCAGTTGTTGGCAACCTCTTTTTTTAAGCTCTACTTGTGTGTTAAATAGCTGGTTCTTTCAAAGTACACAACCCCAGTTTGCAACACAAGTTTTCTGTCAAAATGTAATGCTTTTCTACTCTGTTGGTGGGTGTTACTGTATTTGAGCAGGTTTTTTTCTACTTCCAGTTCACAAATAAAGAAAACTGAGAAGCTTGCAAAGGGTTGTATGGAAACAATGTAGGAGTGCAGGGTGCTTTTAAATCCACATGTCCTTGATCAGTCTGAGATTTTCTGACAAAGCTCTTGAAGATATTTTGAATACACTTGTTTTGAATATAAATTGAATGAATGTGATTTAGAAGCCTAGAATTGTAAGTGATCTAATGAAAACAAGTCTTGTATAATATAATACCGAGGTTTGTCAAGTTCAAAAGAGACAGGAAATGTAGGTGGCCAGTCAGGTAGATACAAATAGAGTGTTATGGTATTATGTAAGCTCTGACAAGGTGATTTTTCTTTGTGGGTGTCTGACTCTAAAAAGGAAAAAAGCTCTATAACATGAAATAAAAACCCATGGTGTTACAGTTAGACTGAAAAAAAAAAACTAATTACAAAAGCACACAGGGTCAAAGGTCTGCATTTCTGCTAGAGGACAAATTTGGCTTGAAGCAGGAAAAAGAGTGGGGTGAGGACATGGGTCAGCTCTCTGGTTAGCAAGGTCACCAGAAGGCAGACCTGACAGTGCAGCCAATCCACAGCCAGACATGCACTCCACTTTAACAAAAGACACCTATCCAAAGGTCAAATCACAGGCTACGAATATTGTCAGAGCTTCATTTTAAAATGTGTTTGTTTCTTCGTGAGAAAAAAATATCCACACAGCAACAGGCTCATACAATTTTTAATCTTCCCTGTGCTGGGTGAGATGGATACTTTAAACAGACCTTGAATGGGTCAGACAGGTCAGGCTCATCTGGACAGAAACACTTGAAGAGTTCTCAGTGAACAGCGAACAGCGAACTTTTCATCTCTACAGTGTAGATGCTCGTTTTAGTTTTTGATGGTCGATTAAACTGTTACGCTTAAGTATTGTAAATTGGGGTTTATTTCTGGTTTACACTCTCAACCATTCATGCTTCCCTTGCATCCTGACGACAGTAACGTTCTTGAAATGCTTGTTTCCCATTTGTAATAGAAAAAACCAGAAGAAGCACAATGATAAATGTCACAGGGAAAACATAAGAAAAAAAAAAGAAAAAAAAAAAAAAAAACCAGTATTCATCACAGAACCTTTTTCTCTTTGATCCTGAGGCCAATGGACATGTTGAGTTTGAGCTTTGAATCACAAAATAATGCACTGAAAATAAAGAAAAGATGAGTCACTACTATGGCAGAGGGGGGAAAGGTTTTGAGTTTAGTTCACAGAAAAGCATTTAAAAAAGTGTAATACATAATGTTAAGAAATAGCTGTGACAGACATGTTTTCTACTGAATATAGGCGTCAGAATAAGCCAACAGGAGAGATAGTGAATCATAAAGATGAAGCCTCTGTTGTCCTTGTGGCAGAAACGTGAAAAAGAGGCCAATACTGAAAAGCGCACCCATTTGTAACGATTTCAGTGTTTGGACTATATGCACACACACACACACCTCAGAACTCACACATATTCTTAATGATTTATTACCCAGGTATTGCCTTATCTCCATATCCATGACACTGGTCCAGCCTGCCGTAAATAACCTTGTGTCCCCTCATTAGTAGGACAGCCATGTCTCCTTTGGCCTCATTGGCATGTACCCGCACACAAACACACACCATCCTCCTGAGACCAGGCCAGCTATCACCATCATAAATCCACGGGGTGCATAGTCTGGCAGCGAAGGGATGGGCAGCTAATTATCCAGACAAGCAGAACTGGGCATGGAGGTGACCCAGACACACAGATTGGGAAACCCAGAGATACACAGGGAGAGATACAGACTGATGGCAAAGCATCGTGGGTTCTGCACTTGACGGGTGGTCTCCCCACTCTCACTTCATCACTGAGAGTTAATTAATCAATTGGCGTTTCCCACTTGTTGCTAATTAGAGTGACAGAGGGTCAGAACTTAGCATACACTGAGGAGAAGGCAGGGATACAGCCTAGGCAGGTTTTCACTCCATTACAGGATTTCATTGAATGGAGACATACTAAGACTACCAAATCTTTTTTTTTTTTTTTACTGTCAATGTCTGCAGCAACTACTAAGACTTAACAAAATAAGCTGCAGGGCAATGACAGAGAATGTTCAAAAACACTTCTGGACTGCTTGGTTCATATAGTATTTACATTAATAATGAATCAAATCACTATGTGTGATGTGAAAGAGGTTGCATATGGTGATGAAACCACAGAGAATTATCACCAAACTCTGCAGCTCCCCTCAGACCTGCAGAGCATTTTAGCATCTTTCAATGCATTGTCTTGGTGTTTGGACCTGCAACTTTTTTGTTTTGGTTCACTCTCATAGCTCTCATCAGCATCATTTACAGAAGCAGCAGGCTAAAGAGACTAATATTTTCCTGTGGAGTTGAAAGTAGGGCTAATGAAAGTGAATGTTGGACATCAGGTTGCCAGAATGGTGACTCTATGAGAATACTAATGTTGCTTAATATTGGCTGGATGTGTAACTAGGCAACTGTTTATGAACATATTTGCCACATCAATTTAACAAGGTGATAATATGTAAGTGTTTGTGTTTGTAAGGTTGTTACACTGCCTCTAAGCGGCCAGAAAAAACAAAAACAAAAAAATAACAATCATTGCAATTTCAACTAAGTCATAAATATTAAGAATTGTTGGTATGTTTCAGGTTTTTGGCTGCATATGTCCAACCAGTCTGGGCACCTACTGGTTTACATTAACATCCTTACAGTAGAAAAATCAATTAGCTCTTGAAACCTGCTTGACTTGTGTAATCCATCACAGAGAACATCAAGTCTGCATTAATTTTTTTCAGTATCATGATCTCTGCATGGTAATAGAGATTGATCCAAAATGTCTGCGCTGCATAATGATACTGTAAGTTTGACAAAAATGAATGCAGACCAGGTGGTCACTGTGATGGATTACACAGCTTTGCAAGTTTAAAGAGTGTTTTAAAAGAGTATTCCACCAATTTTAAACATGAAGTTTAGTGACAGTTGTGTAATGTCCAAATGTTCAAAGAGGCTTTCCAGGGATTGAAAATAAATGCTTTGGACCATTCTTTGTTAAATCTCTTTTGTAAGTCCCATACATATACATTATATTATTTATTTAGTTATATAAATGAAATAACATTATTTTCATCTACCTTACATGTTAACTCTACAGTGCAAGATTAGAGATAAGCCTGGCAATGTACGATCACAAGGCTACATATTCACACCTAAACTTGTACATCAGGCTCGTGTTTTAAATAAGGACAGAAATATCCAACGAACGGAACCAGAAAATGCTAAGAGGTTAGATCAGTTGAACTTGAACCTGAGTCTCTCCAAAAATCTTCAGATATTTTAAGGCACAATCCATAAATGTGGACTTACGAATGAGTCAAACCACTTCCTCTCAGAGTTGGCACTACATTGCTGTATCCCACCTGGTGTGATCACGCTCCAGTGGGTCAGCGTGGGACAGGGGTGGGGGGGTGTGTGGTTGGAGACAGGTGGTGGGTTGGGGGGTATCGAGAGGCAGAGTGCCTGAGCCTCTCAGCCCCCGCTGCTGATAAAATCATACCACTGCTGCTCTGGGTATGTTTTGGGGGTAGCACTGACAGACAGGCAAAGGTGATTGGCTGTGCTGCAAGGTGCCGTGGAATGGTGAGGTGGATGAATATGTATATGTGTGAGTGTTTAGGTCTGTGTGTGTGTGTGTGTGTGTGTGTGTGGCAGACTTGATGAGCAGACTGTGAGTGGGCTGTGTGAAGTCCCAGCAAGCCTCAGCACAGAGAGGGCGAGAAAGAGAGAAGGAGAGAGGGGCAGAGATGAAAAGATGGAGACCAAAATCAGCTGAATGACATAAAAGACATCTAGTATGACACTGATACATTTGTCACATGAACTGACTTGATATCTCGGTATTTGAAAGAATGTATATTTATGTTAACACATTCTGCCAAGCATATATGACACAGAGGCTTTGAATTACCATGAAAAGGGCAAACCATTACCGCCATAACACAGACAGCCGTCTACAGTTCTGCATCTATTTTCTAAAATCTGTCACACAGGTCTGCTGTCAGGAGCTTTGCTTGAGCATGGCACAAATGGAAAGCCAAAAATGTATATAATAGAGTTAGGTTAGAGGTAACTTTCTCTTTTATATAATCGTTTTTGAATATTTTGTGATTGTGTCATTTTGTTCTTTGTATTACATCAGTTTAAATAGATGTGACTGTAAAACCCAGCCAGTATACAGTACCGCTGAACAATTCCTGCCCTCAGAATTTACGAGCATGCACAGGATGTTGTGTGCTCTTTATTTAGTGAGGGGGAATATAAGGGTGTGGAGGTCATGGTGGTGGGTTGGCATGTAACCTGACTTGGATGCGGAAGACCAAGGTTCATGACCTGTCCCAGATCTGCAATTAATGTTGGCTCTTTAAAACTACATCAATGATCTTTTTCTAAGTAATTTATTTGCATGACCCTGAACATAACTTCACCACATTGCATTTGCCAAAGTGACTAATCCTAGCCATACTGTAGTTTCCATGTGCAGATATTTTAGAAAAAAAGGAAAAAAAAATAAATAACATTAGCACTAACATTAATTCAGTCTTGTAACTGAACAAATTTGTCCAGTGTCAGTGTTTTTCTCTGGTGACAGGGTTAGTAATAACCATATACTGTAAGTAAAACTCTCTATGCATCTAAAAATACATTGTTATAGCTATAGATTCATCTTCTGCATCATTAACTATTAAATACAAATCCACAATGAGACGCTCTGCTTGTATGCTACTTTACTTTATTAATATTATGAATATTGTACATTTTATGAAAGCTCTAAGTCCTGAATCTATCTGTGCAAAGAATTTAAGATCTTCACATCACTGCAACATACCAACAAAGTTGGTTCAGACTTGTGCTGTGCATTATTATACAAAGTACTTTACAGGCCTTAAGTCTCTTTTATGCAAAAAAATAGCCTACTAGCCTACTAGGGTTATGGTTGTTATCAGAAGGCTTGATGTATCTGGTAATAGGTTAAAACAGTATTAACAGGAGGTGCTCCCATAGCCGAATGGTTGAGGTGCATACCACACGGGCCAACCTGCTGCATGTCATTGCCTTACTCTCTCTACCTGTTTCCTGTCTCTCTCCACTGTCCTGTCTAAATAAAGTCGAAAAAGGCCCCCAGAAAAAAATGTAAAAAAACAAACAAACACAAAAAACCCAGTATTAACAGGTTTTCTTTTGGTCACCAGTTCTGATACTGACATTTTATCACCTGATAATGTTATTTTGGTGATTGTGTTAGTAAACAGCTGCACACAGTTTTGTTTCTGGACACTTGATGAATGCAAGTTCAGTATTCATTTTTCTTTTAGCTCTATCTAGTTAGCTGCTAAGTTTGTCTGCCAGGCTGAGGAGATAGCATACAGTGAGTTTATCAGTTTATTTTGCTGAAACAACACTGATTAAAGAGTAAACCAAAACATTAAAGTTGCTGGCTGTACATAGTCATTTGACCCATTGTTAAATGATGTGCAGCTTTAATTGATATCTGACTTAGCATCAAGTATTTTTGTCTTTTCTCCTTATGATGAGTCATTTTGTGCAATTGTAAAAACCCAACATACTGTATATGTCTGAAAATAAATAATAATAAGAAGAAATTAATCAAATAAATAGAAAATAACATATAGTAATATGATTCTAGCCTATTTATCTTCATTCTCTTTGGTCATAAGAAATCCTCCATGCAATGCAATGTTGTCTTTTCATCTTTGTTTGTTTCTGTGGAGACAGTCCTCTTTTTATTGCTTTGTTCCCTAACACATCCCACTATGGAGTATGACAGTCTCAAATCTTCATTTCATATCAAAACATTTGAAATACAAGTGAACCCAGAGCAAGAACTTCAAACTTATGAGGCCCTGTCCTCTATCATGTTTCTCTTACTCCTGCCCACCCCCCCTTGACACTTGTCACTGCCTGATGCCAGTGCAATCAGGTCTGTGTTCTGCATGTCACACAGCGGCTGGCTGCATTCTGACAACCCAATCAAGAGCACCAGCAGGAAACCAGTAGCAGCTAGCCACACTCAAAATGTGATTACAGTCCAGTTAGCAGTAAACCTATAATCAGGGTCTTTGAACACAAGGTAAATGCAGTACCTCCCCTATTTCTGTATTAATATTTAGACAATTTTTCCAGGTTGTTTTTGTGCTCTAGTGCAGGATTATGTAGCAAAAAGACAGAAAAATATGATAATGATAATTTAGGTACAGATGCAGAGCAGTTACAGGTACATGCAATTTCTTTGTGTGCCGTAAGAATAAACTGTCACTGATGACAACCCAGAATTTTCTCAGCTTCTTTAAATGGCTAAGACTTTGAACACAACTCCAGTGAAGCCAAACCTGAAGCAAAAGCTGTCTTTGTGGGATACTATGTATGTTTGAGTGGGTGGATGGAAAATGGAAGTTAGACTCTTGCCACCCCAGCAGTCATCCGACAAATCCATTTCAGTGACAGTGCGCTGTATGCTGTGGATGGATCTGCCAACTGTCAACCTCCCACCTCCAGCACCAATCAGAGAGGAGGACCAGGCTCATTATTCAGGACAATTAGCCAATGGGCTGGGCGTCCCCTGTTGTTACTCACGGCTCATTTGGTCTCAGTCAGATGACGGTGCCATGTCCACTCAGGCTGCATGTCACTCAGGGGGGCTGACACACACGGGCCAGAGAGAGGTGGCTAGCTTGAGATCAGCTCAGTCAGGAACTCTTATTCTCTGAGTGTGTCAATGTGTATATGCACTTATCACTACCTTCTTCATAACAGATGCTACAACAAACAGAAGAGTGATGTAAAAGGTGAAAAGAAATATAGAGGTGGAGACACAGACCGTTCACATGGAGATAAAATGTCTGAGGAGGGAAATATTTTTTAGTTTCTGCCAAACATGAAGCTACTGCGCTGATGTAGTGACAGTGACACACATGCAGAGAGATGAAACTGTGTATGCATGACTAATCCAGTTAACACTCTCCCCCACTTGTCTGGCATAAGTGTATCATCCAGTAACCCACAAAGTTGGATGATCTGCTTCTGTGTGTGTGTGTGTGTGTGTGTGTGTGTGTGCGCATGATCTTGGCCATTTACAATAGAGATAGCCTCCAGTCTGGCCTCTTTCAGTCCATGGTGGTTTGTGTGCACAACTTTGTACAACCACTTTCAAGGGTGTGATGTGGGCAAATAAAAGGTGTGATTTTATTCCCATATGGGCTGCTGCCTGTGTCTGAAATTAATCATCAACCACAGATGCTGCTGAAGAAATTTCTGAAACTTCAACAGATGAAACACCAATAACTGTATCATATTATATGATCTTTAACAATACTGTAGGATTTATTCAAATTCAGGATAACTCAATTTTAGTTTTGACTGTTTGTACAGGACCCCAGTTTAAATATATTTATTATTTATATATTATTTTTACCAGTATTGTCATAGTTTTGTCTTAGATTTAAAATTAACATCTGAAATTCACCCAGTCAAGAGTAACTGAAGGCTGCATGCAAATTAATAATGAAAAAATGCAAATATTACTAGTCAAAATGTAATGGGAGATTTATTCAATGAATGTTCTGGTCTGGTATATCCATTTAATGATAAAATAGCTTTATGGTATTTGTGCCATATTCTATCTTGACAAAGGCACTTAAGAAGATGTAACAAATTATCATTTACATGTCAGATTTCAAATTTCCAATATGCTTACTTACATTTCTGAAAGGTTATGAGTCATCAAAATGCATCTGTTAATATCTTAAATATGATTATGAATAGCCATGACAAATAGTATTTATTTATTTAATAGTATTAAGTAGCTTGAACTGGACTTTTCTTACCAATGTAATTTCACAGTCATCCACCTTATTTTTTTTTACATAAGAGACAACCCAATGAATTAAGTAATCAGAATGTTAACATTTGTAAGTTTGGTTTTTCTGATGATGATCTTGAAACATCATATTTGAATTGCTATTTAAAGAGTAATATGGAACTTTCTGTATTAAAATGTCCAAAACGACCGTGTTATATTTTGCTGAGTTGTGTACTTACTTTTGGTTGCCCATTAGTGGTGTGATATTCCCATTGTGCATGCGTCAGTGTTGTGGTTGTCTACCAGACGTCACATTTTTACAACACAGTTTTTAGATCGTGGTGTTGTTTTTAACTATATAATTGAACAGGATGAAGGATTTTCCCAATCTTGTGTTATCAAAGAAACAAGTTTGGCGAACATTAACGGCAGCTCGGTTCAGAGCCCTTCCAAGAAGTGGTTACTGGTTTTAATCCCCTGGTACTTTTTTGTGGAGAGGAAGAGACCTCTGCAGATAATATGAGCCCATGCTACTTCACCATGTCACTCTGTATTTTGTTATTATTTGATTGAGAGGCCCCTAGGAGCAGAAAATTACATATTGTTTTGGTTACATATTTAGGTTCAGTAACATTTATATATAACACTATATATTCTGCAAATAAACTTAGCTCATACCACTTTTTAGCAATAGTTCCACCATTTACTCCCTCTGCACTTATGATCTTATGAGCCAAACAGCTACAAAGACCTAAAAACCTAAGCTATTGGTGACTTACTGTATATGGTATAGTATAGTCTCTATAAGATAATCATTTATTAGTCCCACAGCTGGGAAATTTACAATATATAGGTTTTCTTGAAGAAATACATACATTTATACAGCAACATTCAAGTGCTTTCTCTGCATCCAGTGCCTTTAATGTAAAATCTATTTTTTGCTTGGTAAATAGGTTCTGACACTTGTTTTTTAAACATTACAGTGATGGTATGTGGAAGAACTTGACTATCTGATCATTTTTTATCTATATAATATTTTTACTATGCTTATTAATCAGACAAATCATATTATATTGAGTTTAGATGTCACATTAATAACAGTTTGAGACACTGTCTGTAGGAGTGTTTGATTATTTATGACATTTATATTAACATTTAGACAGAGATAACTAATTTATTTCCAGAGTGTGTTGTGTAATTGAATTGGTAATGCATCCAATTCAAATCAAACTTGAATCAAAGACATCAATCAACCCTGGGAAAGGCTCCACAGAAAAGCAATCCACTTCCAAGACTTTAAGGCATGTCACAGGTGTTAAGGTTGGGTACACAGAATTATACAACCCTATAGAGTTTACAGTGAGTGTGTGGTACAGGTTTCTTTAAAACTTCTGTATGTTTCCACACAAGTGTTGCATAACACCTATGGCGGGAGGGTCCAGAAAGCAGGGTATAATCTGGAGGATTTATAAGCAGGTGAATATATTAAATGACTCCGGTTTCCATTAGGCATGTTGCACCAAATTGTTTATCGACCCATATCTCAGCGCTGACACTCCCTGATTAATGATGTTATTAAAGGGGGAGGAGCAGTGGGGGGAAAAGATGACAGGCTGTTGCATGGCAGCCCAAAAACACTGACCATTAATGCGCGCGCATGTGTGCATCTGTGTGTGTAGTATTGAACAAGTCCATTCTGCCATGTGTAAAATTAACATTTTAATGTGCACCTAATCACACATTTGTGTTCATTGGTGCATTCATGCATGCTGTATGTCCATTGACGTCTATTAATGCATTGCTTTGGATGAGCTGTGTGTAAGTGCAGGAGTAAACATATATACATGTACAGTGTGTGTTAACAAACTCACCAAAACAGCAGTGTGAAAAAGCCCAACAGTGAAGTGCTTTGGTGTTTTTCCACTGCTCTCCTAAACACATATTCTAGTCAATTACTGCTGCAAATACTTATTTTGAAAAATCATCCCCACTCTGGATAGCACTTCTTGCCAAATTGAGGTGCTTTTGCTCAGGATGACAATGGCCCTTTCAGCGTGGTTAAGTGTTTAGCCAGTGTTTTGAACAGCATGCTGATAATGTTAACCACATGCCAAGGTTTTCAAAATGACAAGATATGATCCAAATTTCAGCTTTTATGCTCTATTCTGCAATGATGCCTGCGACACTGCAGAAGAGGCATTTTCTATTGCCACCGTAATGATAGGGAAGGTGAGATGATGTCTCAGACTCGTATGTTAGGAGTGATCAGTCGACCAAAACCTTCACTGGAGAGTACCCCGTATCTTTGCAGAGCGACCAACAGCACAGGAAAGTTTTTATGTTGTTTTCCTCCAAGTGTTCTAAGTAATCTCCATCACTCTGCCCGCTTCTTGAAGTTTTCTGTCAGCCATCAGTCCCACTGGCTGAAGCTCCAGCCACTGGATGTGAGCCCAGTCAGACAGAGATATTGTAGGTCTAGGTGACCTTTGAGCTGTGGCAGGCTGCAAGTCATCTGACACTTGTCTCATTCACATCTGCTCCAGGACCCATGGGCCACTGATTTGAGTGTATGCGTGCTTGGGCTCACATGGCATGTGTGTAAGTGAGACAGAGTGAGAGCGAGAGAGTGAGAGAAGTCGGCCGTGCCTCACTACACCTACGACGGATCAGTCGGGGGGTGGAGAAAAATGAACTAATCAGCCTCTCCAGTGCTGGAATTTCACCCAATTTATTTCCAAGCTAACAGGCGTTGGTTAATGAACTGAGGCAAAGCATCCTCTCTCTTCCTTCTCTCTCCTCTCCTCCTGTCCTCTGCTGTTCCACTGGTGATTCTGCACACCAAACCAATTACTTCTGGGTGCATTCATTCATGTGCACATGCATTCACATGTGTGTCCAATCACACATGTTCACAATCTAGCTTGCAAAGAGAGAAATACATACACATGAATATGAATAGATATGCTGTAGTGGCGTGCACACACACACACACACACACACACACACACAGACAATCAAACAAAACATCTCAATGCACGTACCCTGGGCTCTTTGTTTGGTCTACCAATTACTACAAGTTTGTGAAAGGGTAAAAGGCCTGGTATTTAAGAAAAGAGAGAGACCCAGACAGTGTCATTACCAGAGGATTTTACCAGACATAATATCTATGGGAGTCAAATTGAAATAACACCTTTTTGACTTTTTGTTAAGGCCAAGGATGCAGCACAGACAGTTCTCTGTCTCTTGGCTATGGAAAAAAAATATATAATTCCTTGCAGACTTTATAAATGCAAATCCGCTATGCCACTTCAACTTTAATGCTTATGGCAGGTCTTACAATTTTTTTTGGGAGTGGCCAAAAATCCCTTGTTTTTACTTGACTGTACTTCCAAAACAGTAATTTCTCAAACATTAGCTGTAGGACTGCAGTGAATTTTTTTTCTAAAGGTTTACATTTCTCTACGCATCGTCAGCTAGAGTTTCAGAGGTTGTTCTCAGATTCTCTGTGCTGTGTCTACTGTATATTATGCAGTCAGGAATCTGGTTTTCTGCATTAATTTGTAATGAAATGTGTTCATATCTTCATACAAGTCACACAGGTAGGAAAACACAAACAATTCTAAACTTTCATGTCTTTAATGAATGCATCTATTAAACATTCACAGTGGTGTTGGAAAAAAATGTGTGAACCCTTAATAAATGATTCAGTAACTGGTCAAACCTCCTTTAGCAGCAATAACTTCAGCATAACTGAACTGCTTCAGTTCAGCCATATTCTGTCATATTATGTCTGGTGTGAGTAGATCTCTAAGGTCATTCTACAGCATCTCTATTGGATGCACTGACTGGGCCACTCCAAAAGGTGGATCTTCCTTGTTTGTAGTCTGTTGTAGTGTTACGTTGGTGTATAGGGTCATTGTCCTGCTGCATCACTCCACTTAATTAAACGTAGGAATTCATTTTCCCCTCAGGGATGGCGAGCCCTCCAGGCCTCAAATCAGCCTCGAGTCATGATGCTACCTCCACTGTACTTCACCATTGGGATAATGTTTTTGTGTTGGTGTTTTCATCAGTCTTAGTAGTGTCTGTTCAGGTTAGCAGTAATGTTTTGTTGTTTTTTTTAAATCTTGGTGCAGTGCCCACTCCCAGGAAGAGTAGCCACAGTACTAATGGCTTTCATTTATGGACAGTTTATCTAACTGATGAATATCGAAACTCTTTGACATCACTTTTTTTGAGTGAACCTTTCCAGCTTTATGCAAATCATTTTTGCAGGGCATAGTTCACATCAGCAGATGGTTCTTGTGAATAAAAAGCTTAAGCTGTTTCAGTGATTTTTCATAAGTAGCTTTAACCCATACCTTCTGGCTGGTTTTACTGGTTGGACTCCAGGTATTTAATGATATTATGTATCATCATTATTATTCAATACAAAATATGTATTAATTATTATTGAATAATAATAATAATTGTCCTTATTATTATTTGATGATAATGAATAATAAAGGGTTCACTTCCATGGTGTATCAACGCTATGCTTAAAGGTTGGTTTGATTGGATACAAAAACCTGTCAGTCTTAATCAGCTCTGACTGTGTGAGTATTGCAGGTGCATGAGTCACAGTCACACTATGGCAATAACATTACCGAGCAAACAAGCTAAGGTTAGCTAGGTAGCTGTAACTTAGCGACAGTGCAGGAATCTGGTGTTGTTTTTTTTACCTTTTTTACCCAGTGAAATAATTATCAGACAGCAAGCTTGCTGGTTTACCAGCCGGATCAAAGTTTGGATAAATTAGTAGATGTTATCTACTAAACACAGAAGTGTGCTAACATCAGAGAGCACTGGCCAGCTAAAGCAGTATCACAATAAAGTTTACAGACTTTATAGGCTTTGCAGTAATGTTAGCTCACCTGTCAAATAGGAGAGCCAGCTCAGAGTTGGTTTTGATCCCCAAAGGTGAACAAGGGTCCCTCCATGAATCAAATGCTCTGTTGATGTTGACCCTAATTTTCCACTGACATCAGTTCATCAGTTCAATTCATGTTTGGACAAACAGGTCTCATGAGATAAAGTTTTCTGTTTTTTGTTCTTGTGTGGAGTTTTGTTGTGCTGGGGTCTGGCTGTTTCCTAATGGCAGCTGACTCCATTTGGAAGCTAATGACAGTACACTGCCAGTGCTGAGGAAGAGACTTTTACTGTGGCAGAGTACTCTGGGGTGAGCATCCTGAAAACTTGACCCGAGTTCTTTACAGAGAAACCAGTCTACAGGGTGTTATGGGCAACGGAACAAGTCGGGGATTGACACATTATGTCAACTGGCAATAAAAGAACAATTATTATGTAAGTTGCTTCAAATTCTTCCTGTACAGTGCACTTAAAATAAGTACTTTTTCCTTATTGTTCATTACAATAATAAACATGTGGTTAAGGTTGTGGGGCCATCATAGATAAGAGAAACTATACTGATGACATAATTAAGATCTCTTTAAGATCACATAAGAACAAACAGTGGCCTCCTGTGTGAGAGTCCTGTGTTATGTCGATCCATTTGTCCAGCCCAACCTCGTCCCAATGAAGAGTTTGTCGCTCTTCATGCTGCATCACCTCCTCCTTTTCTTCCATAATAATTACTACAGTTGTCTAAGGGTCACCTAATAATAGAACGCAAATGTGGGTTGTAATAATCTGCTTGCACAAACAACATAAATGATTCGGTCTCAAAAAAAGGTTGATTCAGACATCACAAAATAACTGGAATGCAAAGAATCTCACACACTGTATAAATCAAAAATCAATATTAGTCTATTTCTGCTACTAATCACTGTCCCTTTGATGGAAATATTCAAAGTCAATTCAAGTCAAAGCCTCCAGTTCAAGCTCAGCAGCTTTAAGATGCATCACATACAGTACAGATATCACCTGAACCTGTTAACCTTCAGTCAATAAGTATAATACTTAAGGGCTCAATCCATCTATACGGTGCCAATACTATCAAACATATCAGTGAAAAAGCGTTTTCTAAAAGTCATATAACTGAATGGTGAATGGCTCAGGTGACCTTTTGAGAAAATGCCAGTGGAACCTTCCAGCAAAATTCCACATCCCTGGAACAGCAGTCCTGACGTTATGGATGGGGATTTGCAAAATCTGTGGCAGTGAAAGGTGGACCAATCTGGTTTTCAATGAGGGCAGTTAGCTGACCAAAAGCTTCTCTCTCTAACATCTTTTATATGGACCAAAGAGATGACTGAAAAGACAGATAAAAAAATAAGAAGGTAGAGCAAGAGAGTACTGAGTGTACTATACTCTCTCATATATCACATTAGACCTGTTTTGAATGTATGTAGGCTACTGTATTTCCTATATAACACAGTGAATGTGGAAGCACTGGGTATAATATATATATATAAAATTGATTTTTGTTGAGCTTGTCACATATATGTCAGTCCTCTGTTGAACAGGCTTGAGAGTGCACAGCTGTCATATAATTATAAGATTTAGTGGCAGTGTGAACAGTGTTATGCTTTTAAAAAGGAAGACTGAATGATATATTCACAGTGCTCCACTGAATATTAATGTACAGATGAAAATTATGTGCTGTATTATGTAAAGCATTACAATAATTGAAAGAGCTGGATTTTTATTCCAGTCTCTAAACTGATTAAATGTGCTAATTTGATTACATCACATTTTATTGTGGGGAGAAAAAGACGTTGTCAAAATTTACATCTGTGACAGTGTTCATAAGAAAGTAATCTCATGACCAAAAGCATATGCACTCAGCATGTGCAGCAAAATCTGTGAGTGCAAAGAAACTGATGTGTCAACTCTGATAAATCATTTCATGATTTCAAAGCCCCTACAGGAGTGCTCAAAATGAGGTTACATGGACAGTTAATGCTATTTTTAAACTGTGCAGGACAAGTTTCATGTACTCTGAAATGCAGTGTGGTTACGGTGAAAATAAGCAGGGAATGGTAGCTACACTCCTACACGCCTTTGGTATCCTTTCCCTCCGTGGCAGCAAAACCAAACCTAATAACCATGTGACTTAGTGCTCCATGTATCTCTCCAGGTAATCTCAGCTCATCAGTGTTAACCTGAGATTGCTTGTCAAGGCTGATCAGCTCCCGTCTGCATGTTTGATGCAAAGTCACAGCGGAAAAGGCCAAGAGTTCATGTCTGCAGGCTCCGACACCAATCACTCGCGAGCGCTGGGCACCTGCTTGTCTTGTTCCCATGATAAGAGTCTTTTCCTTCAGTTCTGTGGAAAGCAGGCTCCCCTCTGGGAGCAGAGAGAGAGAAAGTCAGAGGGAGAGCAGCCTGTGCCGGCTCAAACTGAGTAGCTCAATATTCTATCTGAGCAGAGCTTCATGGAGAAATCAATAGAGACACAACATATTTAAGCACAGACGCTGTTTGACGCTGTAAAATTCCAAGTGATGTCTCTCACTCAATTCTACAATCTGATAGACTTTTACACAAAACCTAGGAAATAATCTACATGAAAATGAGCCAAAAGATCTTGTCTTTATTGCAAGATTATTTATTTTTCCTCCTTTGTATGTGTGTGGATCTGTCCTATTCTGCCCTTCTCCAAACTCCTTTCACACAGAAGGCAAAGGAGAAGTTTCTTTTCTTAGAGGGGAAAAAATGGCAGCAATTAAAAGGCAAGTGGCTTTAACAAATTCCGTATCTCTGAGCGCTGCTTGGGTAGTAATTAAGGTCTCCAGAGTGTTGCAGCCATTAGAGCTCCGAGCAACCAAATGAGGACACACCCGGCCCAGTGTGACCAGATTAAAAGAAGAGAAATCAGCCTCTCACTGCTCCCAAATGGCCACCATCGCTTCTGGCAGTCCATCAGTCTGCAATGTACGACTTGAATCACCTTCCAGTCAGTATGAAAGTGACATAAACTTCCCAGTTGGCTGCTTAACAACACTCATATAACTGTATTTACACCAAGCCATTCACAAAAAATATTGTGTCAAAGCTTTTCAGGAAATGTCTTTTGGGTATATTTTGTGGGATGACAAATTGCTTGTAAAAATATGGCAACAATAACTTACTTTTAAGCACTGTCACTTTCTTGGCAACATCTAACTGAAGTGCAGATGCTGTGAGTTAAGATAATGTTACCTATTATACACATAAGAAATCACCCAAAATTGCTCATTTGCTCTCCCATGAATGGTGACTGTCCAACAGCAACACAACCACTGGGCTGTGGTTAAAACAATACCCTATTTTTAAAGAGTTTGGAGATTGGTGGGTTTTCTGGCCTCTCCAAAACCAAAATTACAGGAGCAAAAGTGTAATGAATGGCTTAAACAGTGTGTTTATCTGACCTAGTAAGCTGCAAACGTTAGCATGCCCGGTCACTAGCTTATTACAATATAACCTGGCGTTACTTCCAAGGCCAAGAGTTAGCATATCATTAACTAACCACTTTAGTTTGTGGGAATACGGGTTACTTAAAAACACATTCACCATTAGCACATCCACTGTGTACTGTTTCCCCACTGTGTGCAAGCCTGTCCTGGATGCTGTCAGAGTTTAAGCTGACATTAATAGGTCTGTCCTGTTGGTTGCCTGTTCTTTGGTGGCTTTGGGGAAGTCTAGCCAGCATTAGCCAAGATAGTGTTACGTCTGCCAAACACATCAGTCAGTCATCCTACAAGCTTTTTCTCTGATCCAAATGAAAACATACTCTTTGAAATTATTTCAAAAAAGCATGTGAGCTAAGCAGCCGACCAGATTTATGTTTGAATGAAAACAGTCTTTTAACATGCTATCGTGTAAGTAGCCAGCAATAAGTGCATTAAGTCTCCTTATGGTTAAAAATACTTTCATCATCTGTTCCTCTCTTGGTAACAGTACAGGCCACACATCTTATACTGATGATAGTGAACATATCAGACCAGCAGAGTCTACAGTATCAGTGGGATCGAGTCCAGTTCTTTCAATTTGTCCCACACTTCAAGACCTCTTGAAGAAATATGACGCAAATTTACTTGGGGGAAGCAAGGAAAACCCTTTCATTATCCCCGGTGTCTGCGGTGTGGGAGAAATCAATAAAAGTGTCCACGGTGAATTCATCTATATTCTACTGTGTGAACCTAATACCCTCACATGGGGAAAGGAAGATGAGTGGGTGGTTTGAGGGGAAGAGGTGAGGGAGTTTCAGGAGGTGGGGAAAAGGAAGTTAGAGATGGAGAGGTCAAAGAGTTATTTATACAAAAAGTTTTTTGGTGCACTCACACAGGTTGAAGTAACTCAGTCAGGTTAGAGCGACTTTGAGGAAGTTGAGAGAGTTTTCAAGATTTAAATACAGGTGACAGTGGCTAGCACAAATATCACTTGTCAACCACAGAGGAAAATAAAGCTCTAGTTATTAGACTTGTTCCCAAGTTGAAGAGATACAAATGGAGACAAAAGTGTCTGTGATTTTTCTGAGAAACAAATCAAAGAAGAGCATAAGAGTATTGGAGATTCGCTATAGGCTAACAGACATTTCAATGGTGGTAGTCATGCTAACGAGGCACTTGTTCAACCTCTCTGAAAATCCACACCCGCACGCACACGTACGTTTAGACACACACAATCTAACAACCACATCACCTGTCACTGGGAGCCTCATTAAGTTGACAGGCACTGGCCTCTCAGGGCAGGCCAAGACGTCAGAGCCCTCTCCTTCCTGTCATGGCATGATGGATCTCTCCACCACTGGCTGCCAAGCTGCCACTCAAGTCCACCTTCCTGTGGGCGTCCATCAGGAAACACTCGCTAAGCATCCTGTTGATCAGCTTATTTGTATATATCCACCATCGCCATCCTCGTTCAAATCTGACTGCATGTCGTAGGGAGATTGGCTCTATTAGCAACTTCTTCCCTATCTCTTGCTGTCAACATGTGAGTGGATGCATATTTATGCTGCACCAGTCGCTAAATTTATGCTGTATTATGTATCAGCATAGCTTGTTCCAGACATCTGAAGCGCCACCTACGCCTATAGTTTGTTCATGTAGGTCTGGTGTTACAGTATGATACAATAGGATACAGTGCTAGGATTAGGAGAGGGGGCATCATCTTCTTACATAGCTACCTACATCCATGAAAAATAACAACAGACATGGATGAAATGGATGCAGCTTCAGGGGCAAGCTGAAATATTACCACCTATAGACGCTGTGTTGGCAAAAACATTCACAAATGTTGATTAGTGCAGCTTTATGGTTGGCTGTGATTGAAATATCTGCTTACGTTCTATCCGCAGTTCCTGTGAACAGCGTTACAGGATAGGTTTTCGTTTAACAAAGCAAAAATGTATTTAATCTTTGATCTAATACTGTCTTGTCAGCGTGACTGTTAAAATAACTCTCAAATCCTGAGAGGAGTGAAAGTGTTGGTGTAGATGGGAGAGACACTCAACAGCTCATCATTAATGACAGTTCTGACTTTGATGAATTCCCATATGAGTTTTGGTATCTTAAAGTCTTTGAGGAGAACCAATAAACTGTCAGTACCAGTGATGATTGAGCCTGACTGGACAGCTATCAGCAAGTGTGTGACAGGGAGAGCTGATAAGCTGATAAGGTGAACCCAGGTATCTCTTTAAACCCTTTCCAATCACAAGGAGATGGAAATGGAGAGAATTAGATGAGTTAAATAAACATATAAAGCATTTCAACACCTGTTTCAGCTGTGGAATGTGTAAAACTAAGCATCAGGAAGAAGAGCACCTGATATTTTATTCTGTTAGTGCATTTTATCCTGATCACTGCAATGTGTGTGAGATGGCCAGTTCAATACCTAATAAGAACTTGGTGTCTCTTTTAGGATAAATGCAGAATGCTAAGAAAACACATGGTTGTTGGTTGTCTGCTAAGAAAACCAAGACCTATCGATGAAAGTCATGCCTCATTAAGACTGACTTCAGCTTAGATCAGTCTCACTACATGACTGTGACTTCTCTAGTAAGGATGAATGAAGTTGGTTTGCATTGTGAGAAGACATGTGCTCATCTAATTCACAATAGGTGTCGGCTGAGGAGAGATCTGCTCAGCTAAATCACTGATGCTGATGTCAAAAAGTAAAACACTAGAAAGGAATGTACTGTTTCCTTCACACTGCGGCCACAGTGGAAGAGCTCATACTGAATTTTCATTAAGTTTACAAAGTAATCATCATAACTTGCAGCTCAATCAGGAAAACCAAGCATGTAGCGCTGCAGTCGATTTCCAGCTGCACGAATGAATAACAACTCAAAAGGGGGGCAGGTGTGGCATAGATAGGAAATATTAAAGTACTTATCAATATCACATCTTGTATCTCTCCTAGTAAGAGCTTATTCCACTTAGATTTTCGTTGAGTTTACTTTTTGACATAACCAGATGCAGTAAATGAAATTAAAATAGGAACTGCATTATAGACATGTAAAACAATTAAAGCTGATGAATGATGAAATGACAATGTGTAATGTGAAAGGTGTTGTTTGCAGTGACAACACCTGATTCTGCTTTAGTATCTTTTAATGATAAACCCACTGCACGCTACCTGCTCAGCTATTAGTGACACCATGTGGCATGTAACAGCTGAAGAGCCAGATATTTCCCCAAGAGGTTGGTGAAGACCAAAGCAGAGTTCTTAGGAGAGTAAATATTGGACCTAGAATCACTAGGTGTTAGACTAGGTGTTTGGACATACAACTCCAGATGATTGCTAATGCTGCTCTGTCTGCTGGATGTGTAAATAACCAACTGCCTGTTACACATGAGCAATATCAACTTTCTAAGTGAATATATGTCAGAGTTATACAGCTGAATGCACTGTCCCCATGTGACCAAAAACTCAATTATGCATGTGTTAAACGCAATTGTTTTGTACATTGTTGATATGACTAAATTGAGTAAACTCAGTAAATGGTGTTAGTGCTTGGTGACACACCGCTGTGGTGTGACAAAGTATTCTTGTGCTGTTGCCTGGAGTCTATGAACCCACCAAAGCTGATATTAGATCTGTTTATTGGCAGTCATACACAGAGCCAATTGAGTTTTCATGCAAACAAATTTCAACCTCTCAGTAAAAATACTAATGAAGCTCAGAAGTTGAACACACAAAAGCCCCAGGTCAGATGTTATATTATCCAACATCAGTGGACTACCTGGAGACACATGGGACATAAAGTTGTATGAATTATTGAATCTTTTTCTTCAAACACTTCCCCTGAAGCACATCCAGATATCTCACAAAGTGGAAGTACAGAGGCACTGTCAGCTTTGGTGATAACAATCTCAGACACCTGACACCTCCACTGCCAAATCTCCCCCATCCAGCGTTCCTGTGTGTCCTTCTCTCTGTTTGTATCATCAAAGAGCAGCTGGTGGCAGGCGGTCCATCGTTGAAATGTGTGTCTGTCCGGCAGAGCCATTTGACAGCAGACAGCCAGTGGAGCACACGCTGGCCTGGCCAGCTTGTACCAATTTAATGCTGGCTGCTCTCATATGCAAGTCCCAATGGTGACCCAGTGACCCGGGCGCTACAGAGTGTGTGTGTGTGTGGGGGGGCTGTTAATAGCTTGGTAGACATAGGTAATGAGGTCATCAATTAGAGGGAGACTTGCTCTCATTTATTCCTGTTATGATGTTGTGTTTCCGAAAGGGCTTCTGGGGAAGGGAAGCTAGGTTAGAATTTGTAATTGTCATTTCATTAAAGGATCCAGAAGCCAGTGTTCCATTATGGGTTGTTCTAGTTGTGAGCAGATGTTTCCAATGCAGAGAAGGTTTGCAGGATTTGCACAATAAATTACCCAGAAAAGACTACAAGTGATAGTGGCCCATTATCCTGACAAAGACAAAAAAAAAACTGTATTGCAACCACACAGCGCATCATGAAGGTTATACATTTAATTGCATTCTGGTCTCAGCCTCATGCACACGCGGAGCATACATAAAGGTTTGCATATGTGTTTCTGCATATACTTGGGTGAGCTGCCAGTAACAATGTGACTAGGTGTTATGGGAGGTCGCTCAGTATTCCTCTCAGCAGCTGGCCAGACGCTGTGAGCGTGAGGGTCCCAGGAGGTGAGCAGACAGAAAAACAGCCCAGGCCAGGGATCTTATTCTCAATCCACGTCCGAAGCCTCAGAGGCCATGTATTATTCACGTAGGAAGGCAAGGGATACACCTCAGCATGAGGGATGGCAAGAGGATAAAAAAAAGGAAGGGAGAGACGGTAGCAAGCAGAGATGTGAGGATGACAGCACTTGAGGGACAGGAACATGTGAGAAGGAGACACTTACCTGATACAAACTGATAGAAAGACAGATAGATATTAAGCAACAAGATGAAGAATGAGATGAGGATGGCTTGGTGGCGGAACAAACTGTGCGCCGTCGAGAGCCGTGCGACTGCAGCAAACACTTGAGCGTTTGATTTGACTGATTAGCACACCTTCAGTCAGAGGGGAGGAACTAATCAGTGAAACCACCTGCTGTTGTGTTTGGCTCAAGCAAAATCCTGCATAAACATGACTTCAATGGCACAGGATCAGGTCAGGGACCGCTGAGCATAAAGGTAAATGCTCCTTTGATTGTGGAAGCTTTACAGAAAAATCTGATCTGATGAAGAAACTTGAACATGCAATTTACAGACACATACGTATTTCTATATTCTTATGCACAGGAGAGACAATTCACTTTATTATAACAGCTGATCATATGACCTGCGATGGGCTGGCGATTTGTCCACGGTGTACCCCGCCTCTCACCCAGTATCAGCTGGGATAAGCAGTATAGATATTGGATGGATGGATGGATGATCACATGACTACTTAGTAATGAACCCGCAGAGAGTTAGCACTTAACTCTGCAGTTCCTATCAGTTCTACTGAACTTTATAGCAACTTTATTTATGGCCCAAAACTTTACTGTTTTGGTTCACTCCCATGGCTCTCATCATCAACCTTGTTTCCAGCTGCAGCAGAAATGGAAGACAGACCTAAATTTAACATTTAAGCTGTACTCTATGAAGCTATATGAAGCTAAAGCCAAGAGATGGTTGACTCAGCCAGTATTCTGATAAGGCAGTTTGGCTCTTTTCAAAATCACCTCCAAATGTCACCATTTAATATGTATCTTTTTGTTTGATCTGTACACAAACAGAAATGTAAGAACGGGGAGTTATGTGCCAGAACTGATTTCTTGGCCAGGTCAGTGACTTCTTGGAGTCCCTGCCCAGTGCTGGCAGCTTCATGGCAATAACAAGGCTGGTTTGCTAAACATAGCTAATTACGTGCTGACATCTACAAATATGAGTGACATTGATCACTGTATCTAATTCTTGGCATGGATAAGCATGTGTCCCAAAATGTCATTAAAACTCTCTGTACGTCAATAAATTGTAATGTTATGTAATTACATAACCTGAAGCCTTGTCAAAAGCTCTTATTTCTTCATTGCTGATTTTCTTCCTGCTACATCCTTCTCTGTCACTTGTGCTTTTTCACACAATCAGTGTCTCTCATTCACACATTCTCACATTATCATGTCATCTCTCTGCCTGTGCTTCTAGAGCCAACTGGTTGATAGAAGTGTAATGGTTTCTTTTCTCAGACCTACTCTTAGACCACCCACCACCTCCCAGTCATCACTACAGTCTTCAGATTGTTCCAGAAGATTCAACAGAGGTTCTAATACTCACTCAACTCCACCTCCACCACCAGTGCCAATGGGAGATCCTGCACTGGGCCAACATTCAATGAAGATACTTAATGATTGAGTTGAATGATAATTTTGTTGTTGCTGTCTCATTTAATTTTGCTGTACATTTCTAACGGGTCTTTCCATACTGAATTTCTCTTGACAGGGATTTTCCATTGTTTTCCACCATCTGCTGTGGCAAACAACTCTAGAGGCTTTAGCTCTATTCCCACTGGAAGACAGTGTCTTCTTTTTGTGCAGGAAGGCAGTCTATTTCTGTGTTTACAGAGCTTTCCAACAGATTTTCCGTGAATTTCAGCACAGCGGGGCATTATTTAAAAATGCAGCATAGTGGCTTGCAGATAGCACCAATCGTCTCAGCTTTGATTGTTCACTCTAAATATATTAATGTCTCCAAATTAATGTGCTAATGATTTTTTTATGGTAAAAGCTGCACACAGCCCATTTAAATTCTGACAGTGTTTTATCTATGTGTCTTCCCTCTTGCACCAAAGACCGCCCACACTAGCTTACCCATTCCCACTGTGTCATCTCTTCATCCTCAGGCAACCACCACCTCACCAACAGTGGAGGTCAGTGAGGATTTCACTCCATCTCTCTTCTCTCTCTCTCTCTCTCACACACAGACCCTGTCTACCTCTTTTTTCTCACTCAGTGTCTCGAACAGACTCTCCACCACACAGCCACATCTGAACAGCTCTCCTAATCATATGCACCGCACACCTATCAAATTAAATTAGCACACAAAACCCTCTTATGCTATCACTTGGCTGACTATTCACCCACTTAATTAATCCAATTAATCAGAAAAGGTATATCCACCTAATCAAAACATGTGTGTTGTATCTGGCAGCATCATCAGTATCCTCCCACCACTGCTCAGCAAAGTGTGAAGGGTGAGATGAGCAGATGATGAAACTTTAATTCTGGTTTTCCCCCTCGTTTCATTATCCTCAATCATCTTGAAACATGACATTTTCCAAAGCCCGATGCCACAGCTATAGATTATATACCTTGTTTTGATCAGACGATGCTGACTGATGTGCGAATAACTGGCTTTGAGTCCAGAGACGACGTCTTGTTTGTTTGTTTAATGTGTGGTGTAGCTGTGCGTCAAAGATAACTAATACAAGCCTCATTAGAATAGTGTTTTCATATTCGCTGTCTGTGTAGAACATAGATAACCGAGGCAGAGCACACATTTCACAGGGCATTTTTGGGAATCCATGTGAGATATGCAGCACAGTTGAATATAATTTTGTTCATACATTCAGCAAAAACTTGATTTAAAAATTCCACATTTCACACAAAAACTGCTAATGTGCCCATACCTGTGCTGTGTTTAAATTAAGTCAGGCCCACACCTGGCCTGGAAGGGCAGCTTTAATGACTGGTTGGGCATTAATCGATACTGGTAGCGCTGCAAGCTGATGTTAAATATTTAACATTCAAAGCTCATCCCACTGATGTACTAAAGAAAGGTCTCGGTACATGGAAGCCTTTTGGTTCGAGGCTTCCTCCAGGGTGTCAGCAGCCACGTCGGCCTCTTTTGTCCTCCTCCACAACGTGACTTTTCTCAAGGACTTCTGCAACTCCAGTCTGATCAACTTCTTCCTCGTATACACACACCAGACATCTCTCTGTCTCTCTCTGCCCTCTCTGTCTCACTCCTCCTCCCCTTTCGTCAGGCTCCGTTGACCATACAGATGACAGTATAGACTATGGCACCAGTGTATCGGAACCAAGAGCTGAGGAGAGCGATGAGGGAAGGGAGAGGAGATATGAGACAAAATGAGACGGATAGAGAGGAGGGGAGAGAGAGAGAGTCAGTCCTTCCCCGAGCCTGTCAGCTTTTTTATTACTGTGATGTCTGTGCTTTTATCACCATGCCCGCCAACAAAAAATCTCTTAAAGCCAACGGGGCAGCAGCTACAGAGACCTTGCTGAATGGCGAGCGGGCCTGAACGCTCATTTGATCTGCGAGGCACTTGAGCATTGCCACGAGCCGGTGAAAGCTTGCAAGGGTCGGAAAGGGCCTCAGGGAGGATGGTTCACCTTGTTGACCCTGTGCGGGATGGAAGGAAGGGGAATGAACAGCCAGTGGCTGTGGTCAGTGTCACACACGTGTTCAAGGAGAGATTTGTGGACAGGCAGAGGATTAGAAGACAGTGTTCGTACCTGACTCACCTTACACTGTGAACTGCTGGGAAGAATGCACCAAGGCTCACGCAGAGAAGATGTGCTTCTGATATCAATGCTCATATGTCTGGGTAAAAATGTAATGAGGAAAGAAAGAAAAGAGATGTGCAGAAGTCTCTAAACTTTAAAAAAAAAAAAATAAGATAAACTCTAAAGTTTGACCTTCAGTCTACATGGTTTAACATAGTGGATTAAAAATGTCAGAGAGAACTGAATGTCTTCAAGAAGTGGTATGATATGAATTTAAATGTTGCCTTATTTACATACATATAATCAAAGATGTGGAATCCCTGTTGGCCTATAGCGAGCAAGGCACCAACCATGAACTATTACATCATCCCTTGTTCAAGTCCAACCAGGGACTTTCCCCTTCTCTCTTTCATCTCATTTCCTATCAACTCTTTAGTGTCAAATCTCTGATAAATGCATAAAAAAAACAAACAAACAAAAAAAAAAACACCTAGACATGTTTGATTTAGATACCTCAACCTGGGCTTGTCTTATCTCACTGAAGAGCTGCTAAATCTTCTCAAACAATGGAGTGTGAAGCAAATTGATTATTGATTTTAATATTGATTTAGAGGAGCTGCTGTAGCATTGCTAAGTGCTGGGGCACACAGTCATTCATAAATCCTTGCAAAATATATGGTGCTGGTTGAGGCAATGACTGTTTGTGCTCACAGTTGCCCACTGGACAACACATTAAAACTGCAAAAAACATGCCTTTGACCACTTGGGGGAAGCAGAAATAAGCTGGAAACACACAACTGTAGTATATCATTAGATTTTAAAGTTATCCTGTGGAGTTTTTGACCACTAGTTGTGGTATGCAGCAATGTTTTTAGGTCGCCATTTTGTTTTGGGCTGCAGGTGGCAGCAATGTGCCAAGAAATGCAGCAACGTACAGGAATGAATGAGATGGCTGGCTAGTGAAGAGATTTGTTCTTTTGAGCTTTTTTGATGAAAACAGCTGCGTGCTGTGGCTGGAAACAGAGCTGATTAGAGTGGTGACAGTCAACCAAAACAGTAACATTGCTAGCCAGAAAACCAAAGCAATGAGCAAAAATACAGATGCTAACGCTCTATATGGTCACGATCTCCTCCTCTGTTCCCACTGAATAATGACCAGAAACGCATCATGATGTCACAACAAAGTTGATCTTTCACCTTTTGGATATAAAATATCATTACTTCACTATTTTATCCTATCAGACATTTGTGTGAAATTTTATTATGGCCAAAAATCATGTTTTGTGAGTAATTCAGGGGAATGTATTTGCACCATCCACTATATAATAATAATTCATTGGTCAGCTCTGTCAGGACTGTTTGCAGTTGATCAACACTGCAAACTTAGTCCATGAGCAAATGCAATGATCATGGCTATTTAATTGCAGTGAACTGATTTTGAAATTTTGCTGTTACAAAGGCTGGTGTGACCAAAGAGTCCAAAGAGTAATATTTTTATTCTGAGTCATAGTTTCCCTCTGTGCACGCTTGCTCTCTGTGATTGCATTAGTGAGGAGGCAGCCACCTCAGCCTTCATCACATCTGGCATACAGTAAGTAGGCATTAGGTTTCATAAAAGGGTGACATGACACACCTCTTGTACTGATAGAAACTGGCACTTAGAGTCTGTCTGGGTCGTGTCTCTGCGCACACGCAGACTCCGGCTCCCCACAAAAAGCAAGCCAGTAGATACTATTACACATCATCCTCACCGCTGCCCATCTTGTCATCATCCCCAATGAATATTTAATTCCTCTCCTCCTCACTGGCCTTCTCATCAAACGTCTGGTATTAATGTGCCACAGACGGTGTGCTGCGCCCCCCCCTTCTCCACCTCCTCTCCACCCTCTGCTCTACAATGACTTGTGTCTTGGCCAATGCATTATGACTGGTAGGGGTGACTCAGGCTGGGCAGGATGCCACTGGAGTTTGGGGTGACATGAATGGAGAGGGGTTGTGTTGGGTGACGCAATAATACAAATGCCATGATTCTGTGAGGACTTTGGATACAACTTAAAAACTATTTGCATTTAAGAACCTCTAAATAAATTCGGTTACAGGAAAACGACAAGTGTAAAAGATTTTATCTTATATGGATTTAGCTATTTTATTGTAGGTGTGGAAACTTCCCCTGAGACAAACTAGTCCTACACATTATCTGGTTTTAAAACCTTCCACTAATCCACATTTTGCTGGGGACTTCTTATAAGCCCTCAATGATCCCAAAGGGTACCTGGAATACAATTTGGGAGCTACTTAGAGGCTGTGTAAGGCACACAGGTAATGCTTTGAAAGCATCGGTAATGACAGTGAGTGATACACGTCGTGAAACAGCTGTTCCCATTAAAATCATACTAGAGCGTCATACTGTGAGAGTAACAGCTGCAACAGAAAAAAAAATATATTTTTCTCAAGAAATAAGATAAAGAAAATGGAAAGTATGCCATATGTTCTAAACTTGAGCAGTGAGGTTGTCTGATCTGATCGAACTGCTGACCCCGGCATGTTGCTGTTGCTTTCATTCCCCAGGTTGCTTCAGACAGATGCTGAGCTGAGTGGCTCACACTAATTGGGCTGCATTTCATCAAGACAAAATGCCAGCAGATGAGCCCGGCGCAGTGCAGCCTCAGCTGCCGTCAAAAAGGCTGTGCACTGAGCGGTGAGCTTCTCAGACAACAGGCTCACGTTTTCACAGGAGTGGACAGAATATAAGGAGGTAGCCCTTCCCGTGCAGGAAGAAGGGGAGACAGACAAATGCTGAGGGGAGAGATAAGAAATAATGATGCGCAGAAAAGGACTACCAGTTCACTTGTTAAAGCTTAAACCGGAAAGAACAGACAAAAATGAGAATAATGAAAAGCAGAAGAGCAGAAAAGACTTATTTCCGGATTAAAAGACCTAAAAGGCACAGAAATCTCGATGTGGTTTCCTCTTAAGGAAAGTAATTTTAACAGAAAATATCATTAGACGACAAAATTCAAGTAAATTATGTTTCGTTGTCATTAATGTGGATGCCATATGCCGTTAAGTGATATCTTTGATTTCATCTCCGCACACTCTCACTACTGCTCCCACTCCTAGAGTTAGTACAATACACATGATGAGACGCATTTATTTCTTGTGTGTGCACACACTCACACAGACACAGAGACACTCTAACATGCACACAACCACTGCGTTTTAATTCAGTATGGATATAAAACTGATTAGAGAGCATACAGTATTTGTTCTTAATATAAATGTTGTACAAGGCAATATTGTGAATGTAAATATATCTGTATTTCATAATAGCTATTGTCATTATGAAGTGTTCTATAAATTCAACTTGATGAGGATTCACTGGCCCTCACACAAAAGAGTGTGTGGTTCACCAGCAGTAAACAGTGTCAATATGCCCCATGATTCTTAGTCATTGTCACACCGTCAAAGCCTCCTGGGAGGTGTTGGTGTTTGGCTTCATCTTTATGTCTTTGTTAAAATGCCATGTGTTCATATTTTACTATCCGGTATAACAATAGCTTAGAATATAGACTGAAAATCCCAGTAATATAAGGTGGTATAAAGTGGAACAGAGGCTAGCACTCAGCACTCTAAAAGAATAAAGTTATTTTTCTTAGAGGTTGGTGTACCGAGCCAGAACTAAAATATCAGTAAATAATGGGACTTCAATTCCCCCAGGTAGCCAGAAACACAATTGCTGGCATTAACAAAGTACAATTCCATTTAAGTGTCCCAGTAAGTCATGCTAGTAGGGCAGTATGGGTACTGGCAGAGGCGCACCTGAGTGGAATGAACTGAGGCCATCATTAATGTGATTAGCTTTTACTGCAATCCCAGGTCACAACGTCTGTTGTGAAAAAGTAGAAAACCTTCACAGACGCACAACAAAGTTCTTTGCTTCAGTGCAGTAACTGTTGAACCGTTACTACAATACAGAGAGCGCCAGGTTCTGGGTTGCTGTGGTCTACTGTTGATAGATGATTTGTTTTGTCTGTTGGCTGACAATGGAAGCTGCTTCACTCACATATGTTTTTGCCCATAAACTCTGGTATTCATTTGATACAGTATAATCTTTGTCTGTTAGCAATGCTATCTTCTAGCACTACTGACCTAACAAAGTGGTAGAAAGATTTTGCCTCCTCTGAAGATGGGCCTACTGCAGTTCATTAGGATCCTCTCTGTCTGACACATTTTACATTATCCAGTGGATAGCACATAGAGGCAGTGAGGCAAAGCTCTTAACACAGAGCACTGAGGGCACAGAGGGAATTTGTATTTCATATTTACACTTTCCTCCCACATTAGAACAATACAATTTAGGCTAAAAGTGATCTTTTATACACAGCTCTGCTCTTATAGCATTTCAGCCTCTCTAAGCCAAACAACATCATGTCCTGGCTGTTCTCTAATGTACACTAAAACATTTTATACCATACCTGCTTGGGTGAAGAAAAGAAATAATGAGATCAGTCTGATACCTATTGATTTTCTGGGTGGTTCTCCACATTTTTTGATCCTTAACTAAAATAGCACAATGTAACTTTTGTTCTTCAACACTTCAAGGATGAGATCTGCAATTTATGGTTATATTAATATCTAGCACTACACTGCCCCCTAGAGGCAAAACCATAAAACAGTCAAGTTTATTTCCTTTCAGTCAGACTTTATTCATTATCTCTCTTTTTTTTTTTAACAGATTGTGACCAAATGACAATTACACCCCTCCTCCCTCACCCTCACCCTCCCTTTCCCACCCCAACCAAACTAATCAACTCACCCTAAATATAGACTAATTGGAATATCTTTCAACTCAGTAAATAGTCAGTGGCCTTTTCATCTTTCAGTGAAAGTCAGCCACAACTCAGAGCAGATGAATTGAATACAGAAAAATAATTGGGGTCCATAGTTTTCACAGTGCATTACACAGCTGAGCAGTAAGACAATGAGCTTACAAAATTACAGTTCTGCCTTATCTTTCTAAGTTTAACTCAAGGTCGTGACAGACCCTTTGTAGATATTCTCCCTCATTTTCACTTCTGTAGATGGGAGTCTTCTTATAATTTAACCTCTTTAAAATAGCTTGTTGCACACTTCATCTGACAGAATATCATTCAAAAAACAACCACACTTCTGAAAGACATTCACATCTGATTAGACATAGGTTAATAAATTAATCAACTATCACGTTATCCCCTATAGCTCCCCACCCACCACCCCTGACGACATCTCCCAAAAGGAAAAAAAAAAGCTTCCTCAGACATTATTCAAACCCAAAACTTCCAGCATCTTATCCACCATCACTTTCCTGAGCTAACAGAGAAACTGACACTGAGTCAATCTTGCAGCACGCTTAACAGCTTATAAAATACCATCAGGAGTGGATGGAGTGCATTACAGTAACTCATGGGTGTTTTACATTAGAAATGATGTGACTGACAGCGGTATAAAGCAGTTATGAGCTCATCAACATCTTTGGCTGTCTTTCAGTCATAGCAGTTACAGAATCCCATTTGTGATGGTATTATAGCGGCCAATGCAGTTTAAGATCACATCTACGGGTTCAAAGGAGGGACACAAAGAATCTGAGCTTGTGAAATGATGTTTAAAAAAAAAATTCTAAGCTTATGGTTGTTTATCAAGCTTTTAATCATTTCACAAGCTGAAAATCTTTTTGACCCTCTCTTGAGCCACTGTAAATCAATTTAAATCTTAAAAATCACTCAGTTAACACTGCTAGATCTGATCAGATCTTTGCATATTGTCTGAATTGACCTCGATGCTGATAGGTGAGACACATGGTTAAACACGGTGTCTGATAGTCCTAAAGCAATGTTAGGACAGATATCAAAAGCATTCAAGTGCTTTCAAAACACAAAAAGATTTTAGCTGACCTAGAGAAATTACAAAGGTATAAAAATGGCTCATATTCTATCACAAATATTAACAATATCTTTCAGATGTGTTCTGGGGAAAAAAGTTCTTAAAAAAAAAAAAAAAGACAAAGCTTGTAAAATGTCAGCTATCAGTCCAGTGAATCTGAATGGCTGATGAGGTGGTGGTAATGCGTGTCGAGTGGTTCATGTCAGGCTGCACATGGTGCCAAATCACATCTTAGCCAGCTAAACAGTTAACTAGCACCCAACATTAGCCGCAGCTGCTGAAGAAGCTTAACCCGGCTGACCCTGGGGCTCGCTGCTGAGAGGCTTGGGAGTGTGGGTGCTAACGTGCTGTTTAGCAAACAAAGGTGTGGTCTGAGGTGAGCCGTGGTTGTGTTCTCACGTGCGCCTGGCTTTCTGTCTCTTGGCCTGACGTTTGGCTTCATCCAGGGCGGCGCTCTCCCCGCTGGTTTGGGCCATACTCCTCACTCCCTGGATACGGTTCATGACCTGCAAGAGGAGGGGGATCACCTGCAAAACAGGTCAGCAACACGTATCAAACAAATGCTTTTTGAATTAACAGCTTCTTAATTGAAATATTAAGAAAATCCCTGAAAACAATGATGTGATTAATGTGAATTAATGAATAATTAAGAGCTAATTATAAAACATGAAAACTACAAGAAGTAGGACATTCCCCTTAATTCCAGGATTTGCCATGAGGTGAGGTTTAAAATTTGATAATCGCTCTTTGAATGTATTTTCCAGAGCAGGTGGAGCTGGTTATGTACCTTCTCATGGTTGTATGCTGCTAACAGGAGCAGCAGAGTGAGGGGAAGAGCTATGTAGGAGCCTTGGGCAACATCTTGATCAGGCACTTTACGCTGTGGGAGAGTACACACAGACATACACAGCGTGAGATGAGACAATTCCAAAAGAAACAATACAATCAATACTGTTCTGATTAAAAGAAAACCCTGTCGCTCTATAAGTCACGATTCCTGTTGTTCTTTGCGGTGAAAAGGGAACATATTCTCTACTATCAAACAGCAGATATAGTTTAAACTTTGGCTTTAAAGAAAGCGCCTGTGTCTTACGGTGGGATTGAAGGTGAGCGTGACGTGCTTGTGGTAGCCGGTGGAGGTGAAGGAGACCTGGGGCAGGGTGAAGTCATACTGGGAGCGGGACAGCGTGGAGTACAGCATCAGAACATAGGTCTGGAGAAGACAGAGAGATGATTTACAATTGAACAGCAGCATATCCTGGGTCATGATTATGTCTAAAGCAGTCTATAACTTTAGTGAAATACAAAAGCATATTAAGACATTAAGGAGATTTACGACCACTGAATAATGTAGACTAGAAAATCAGGCTTTTGCTTTTCTGAGGATGAGCAAAATGTTGTTTAGACTTCATCAATTCAGACTTAAGAGCAGAATTACGAGCTGATACCTCTCCATCTCTGTCCAGAGGAGGGAAGTGGAAGAAGAGGGACTGTCCCAGAGAGACGCTGTTGATTGGATTGTCCAGATTGTCACTCTTATACAGCTTCACCTGGACAGACCAAAAGAGGGTATAGTAGTAAAACTTCAACCGTACCAACTCTGCACATACCTGCCACATGGGAGCTGCAGAGAATTATAAAATGCAAGGATAACTAGGACCGGGCTGTCATACCGATAGTGTTGGGAGATGTTCAGGGGTCGTGATGACATTTCCGCTGAGGTCAAACTGATTGATCTGCCTGAAGGCGATAATGTTGACCCCTTCGATGTCACTGCTGCCGACCTGAGAGCGAACACAGCGAGCTTAATGTACAGATACAACCTTGAACTCCTAAAGAAAATACCAACTCCGGATAAAGCTCTGTACAAGTCACGTGGTGTGATAATAACTGAGAATTAAGTGGAATTAAGGCATTTCCAGCCTTGCCGGAGAGATTAGGGGGCCTGCACTTTTCAGGCGAGCTAAAATTATGAACTGAGAGGTTTAAATGTGCAATGGGATTATCACTGCTTTTGTTCTGTGTATAGAAAAGAATCCATGTGATAAGACTGCTGATAAGTCATAATCACAGGGTTCCCACAGTCATTTTAACAATTCAATTACAAAAGTTTTCCACACCCTCCAATCTAGTTTTCACAACTATATTACTGCAGTACAAAGCATAAAGGAAAGGAATATGATATTCAAAACCTCACAACATGGTGCACTTAGTAGCTGTTCTGGAGCTTTTGATCAGAACACAGCACTCAAAAGCCAAGAAGGAACCATGACCGACGATCCTCATATATATGACGATTAAGTGATATGATTGAAAGCTCCTGAACAGCTACTAAATGGAGTCTGTGATTTTTACAGTTTAACTTTATTTTTTAAAAGCACTGTTGTCACAATTAATTGTTAAATCTGTGAAATGTCAAAAGGAAAAAAAAAACAATTCACAATTTTCCCCTTCTTTAAAATGTTTGTTTTGATCAGTCAATTAAGTATGTGACAAAAAAGCAGCATTTTCTCACATTTTAGACTCTGGAACCAGCAATCTAATTAAACTAATCCATAAACTGACTGACTAATTGCAGGTTATGATGCCATTTTAGCTTTTAGGTAGAATACTACAAAAAAACTGAACACTCGGCAGACATAAAACTACCTAAATAAAGATATTTCTATCATTAGCAATTTGCCTTGCTTAATAACACAGAGGCTTAAACCTGATCTCCTGGTAGCAACAAATGCTGATATTACAGTCAAATGGTGAGATCAGAGCAGTGTAAAATTAAGTCAGTGTTCAAGTCTAACCAGTTACATTTTAGCCTGTGGATTTATGTGACATTTTCTTATATCACTCCAGAGGAGTGATATAAGAACCACGTATCCTAATTAGTAGGAACATGGTAAAATTACTATAATAGCTTCTTTAATTTTCAGAAAGCTGAATGATTATGTACACATGTGGAAAGCTGCATGGACCACAGGAAGCTTGTAATAGTTCTGCTGCTTACCTCTATAGCTCTATGTTGTGGCAGAGCCCTCTCTATGTGGTCGTTGCCTTCAGCGCGCAGCTGAATCAGATACTTGCAACCCGGCTGAAAAAAAAAAAAAAAAACATTTGGTTAATTAAGTCATTTAAGATTTACAGTACAAGGACTAAGGAGATACCGGTGCAGTTTCAGAGACTTGATATGCCTGCTGTGTATAATCACTCATGCAGTGCCAAATGCGGCTTACACAAGGTATTTTACCAGACCAGTCATTCCTCTACCCAGACACAGGTGGGTGGCCAGACCAGTGTGATGCAGTTCATTCTAGTGTGAAACTGTCTGATCTGATTTTAACAGTTCCAAGCGTCCTCACCAGCAGACCCCTGAGTCTGAAGCGGCCCTCCTCATCTGTGACGGTATCCTCGCTGTAGAGGCTGCACTCTCCCTGACCCACCGCCTCCACAGCAACATCCCGCTCTGCATCCCCGCTCAGAGACTGCACCGCTCCATAGCAGCTGAGGACGAGAACACAAGACCACAACACTGGTAAGACACATGCGGAAAGGGCATTTTTGAATTCAACAAACAGCATCAACCAGCAGGTACCTACACAGTACTGTGCAAAAGTTTTAAGCACTTTAGATGTTTAGATTCTCATCCATCAGACTATACCATCTGGGAGGTGTCTGATCAGTCCCAAATTCATTCCTGCAGCATGACAACAAGCCCAAACAAACAGCCAGAGTCATAAAGAACCATCTTCAGAGACAAGAGGACCAAGGAGTCCTGCAGCAGATGGTATGAAAGACCCTGATCTCAACATCATGGGATTACATGAAGAGACAGAAGACACTGAGACATCTTAAATCCACAGACGAACTGTGACAAGTTCTCCAAGATGCTTGGATCAACCTGCCTGCCAAGTGCCTAAATCTGTGCACAGGTGTACAGAGGAAAACTGCTGCTGTTTTAAAGGCAAAGGCTGGTCACAGTGAGAGAATGCTGACTTTACTTTTAGTACTTGAAGCTTTTGCACAGTACTGCACATTAAAGTTACTTCGTGCAGATGTAGAGAATGAGATGTTTATGCTTGCAAGGTACATTTGTTTACCTGTATGCAGTCTTAATGCCCGTTATGTCGATACTGAGGTTTTGACCTTCTTCCACTGTGATCATCTGAGATGCCGGCTCGAAGCGGAACTCCTTCATCATGGGCTTGAAGTAGTACTGACCAGGACTCTGAGGAGAGAAAAGCAATGATTATGTCCAATGAAAGGCAGAAAACATATTCATTAGCTAGAGAACAACAGAGGTCAAAGCATCCCTACAATCAGCTTTACAGCTCGGCAGACTGATACCTCACACCACAGAGAGAAAAGGACAATAATGAAAACAAATGAACAAACTGCTGGATACCTACCAGGTTATTAAAGGTGAGAAGGCCAGTGTCCTGGGTCAAAAGGTTGGAGCGAAACTGTCCTCCGCTCAGAGAGAGAAGGACGCCTGACAGAGGCTGACCATCCTCTGATTTGATCTGTAGAAAGAAGGGAGAGTTGAGGGAGAGAACAGGTTATAGATCTCATGATTTTATAACTTATTGACTGATTTGACTAATCATTTCAGCACATCATATTAAGCTTGGTTTATACTTCTGTGTGGAAATTGCAGCAAGCGTTATAACGGGTCAATAGGAGATTAAACTCCTTCAGTCTTTTCAAAATAAAAGATCTTGAGGACTAAATGCCCGTTGTAATGGAGCCAAACTCGCACAGACAAATCTTGAAAATCATGAAATCACTCAGTCATGGCTCAAACTGTGGGAGCCAAATTGTGAAATGGTGGGCATAATCGGGCTGACAGGTGAGTTTAGTGTCTCCAGTGTTCTATTTCAGAGAGGATTTGCAAAAGAAAGATAAACAAGGACACAAAACTCTTTATATAAACGCTGTACAGAAGATTTCAAAGCAATTTATCACACAGTCTGAAAGGGAAACCAACACTGATCATTTGTGCCAGGATCCCATGGTCGCTGTAGATAATTGCAGACCCTTTTAACAAAGGCAGTACAAAGGCTAGGCACTGACAGCACACAGCAAAGCAGAAAACTGATTCAACTATCATCAGTGATATTTTCTTTTAATTATATTTTATGAAAACATACAGCAGGAACTATAGAGAGCTTTTCATCATGTCATTTCATATTCACTTTAAATCACAACCAGAAAATGTGAACAAAGACCTTTAATTGCATGATACTCAGTGTGAATTTATCAGCTAAGTACTGTGGATATAAAAGCGTCTGGTGATTACTGGGATGTAATAAATGCATGAGCGAGCAGGGTGGTCACATGTACCTTGAAGGTGACACCAGCCAGAGCGAATGCCTTGAAATCTCCCTGGGTTCCCTCCACAGGACTCAGGACAAAACCCTCTTTACTGGCACTGATGTCGTACTGCCGGTCGCTGTGAAGTGGACCCACACTGGAGGAAAGAGAAGAGAGATAAGTTGGTTATAAAACACAGAATGACAGGTAACAGTACAGAATTCCATCCAAGTCAAATCAAAAATAAGTTTTGCATTGGTAAATCTCCAATAATGAAACAAGAGAAAGCGCAACTCACAAAAAGGCATTACTACATACTTACTGGATAATGCTGCACTCGACTCTGACATTTTAGAGTCAGTCCATTTAACCATGTTCCCCTCAGAGGATCTTACAGAGGGCAGAATATGAAGGAAAACTAAACAGCAGAGCCATTTTGACATCTAAAATTGCACCTATACAAACTGTCATGTGGGCATCAGTAATTTAAAAAAAAAAAAAAAAGGACAGTGCAACATTTAAAAAAAAATTCCTATTTAACTCTCATCGTCTTTGTCTTGCTTCTGTTTGATAGATAATCAAATTTTGAAAACAACAAAGTAAAATGTTTCAATGGAGTCAGTTACCTGCGTGTTAGGACTTGCGCCCCATATTCTTTATTATACATTGGTTTACAAACAAATTATGGTGAATTAGCTGTTAGCTGTGCACCCGTGGATATGCAGACAACTGTCACTGGATTACACTGATACAAAGAAAACTTCTGATGTTTTGATGTGATGATTCTCTGGCAAATGGAGTTGGAGGGAGTATCTTATGATTTCTTATTCACAATGAACATCAGATTTAACTGTATCCTCGAGAAGTGTAAGTCGCACTGAATCTAAAATGATATATATCATGTCTGTGTGGTCAGATCTGATTCTCTGTAACCTGCCACAGACAGCACTGATGCAGTTCTTCATGTATGAAAACCTCTCAGCCTTGGGTGCAGCTTTTGACAGTGTTTACCCGCGAGGCCCTTTTAAATAGACTGCACAATCCGGTTGGTCTCTGTGGCTCAAATTGTGATTTAATTATCCATTTGGCTGACCACCTCAAACAGAGCCTTTTAAAACCCATCTCAACTCTCTGGGCCTGAACAGCAAATTATATTAGTGCCAGGGTTTTAACTAGAACCCACACATGGCTGCTGTTTCTACACTTATTTTGGCCTCAATGTATTTATGGATCTGCCAGTTAGTGTATATAATGACCTGCCAAGCACATAAATTTCTAGCAGAATCCAAAGATAGACAATACAAAGATATCTACGGTGGGTTGCAAGCACTGGGATATCCTCAGTCTAGTTTTATGCACTTTGTTTTCATCTTTAAAGTACTAGGTTCTCAGTACCTGTATGCTCCCATCTCATTAGTGGCCACAGTAATGAGCGGTGTAGCAGCTCCTCTTTCAGTGATGGAGATCTCTACACCCTGGAGCTCTGGTGACACCTTGCCCTCCAGGAAGAGACCTGCACGCCCTGTGATGTCCACCAGCCGACCGGGACAGGACTCTGTCAATGGGGAGAGTTTCATTACTCTTTAGGTAGCTTATTTGGCATGCTACAGAATTTAGGAGATCATCTGAATTCATTTTTCTCCCCTTTCTCTAGTCAAGTCAATATTTATTTATATAGCACCAACTCATAACAGAAGTTATCTCAGGGGACTTTTCATATACAGCAGTCTAGACCGATACTCTTTAAATTATAATATTTACAAAGAGAGACCCAACAATTCCCACCATGAGCAGCACTAGGCGACAGTGGCGAGGAAAAACTTCCTTTTAAGAGGCAGAAAGCTGGAGCAGAATCAGATGCAAGTAGGAGTATAACTATGATGAACACAACAGTATACACTTTTGTAAAGATTTAAAGGCCTACGAAGCTGCTGTAACAAGAACGTACACAAAAAGTACTCAGACAGACATGATAAAGTTGTTAAATTACAATGTGTGTGAAGGATTTTACCTCCGGTGATTGTGGCCTCTATTTCAGGTGGGTAGAACAGCAGCTCCTTGGAGGAGGGAGTCACTGTGATTTTCTCTCCAGCCCTAGACAGTGCATGTACAGTACAGTCAATATTAACTCACTTCATTACATTCAAGACTGAATGACTTGTAAGGATTAAAACTGACTGCGGCAACATAAACCTATAGGATTATCAGTAAGAACCTTGTGTTTCTGTGTGAAGCAACATCGGAGTGATCATTAAAAGAGAAACTCTGCATGAGAAATTTAGCAGGGAAATGTTCTTGCGATCTTTACTCTGTTATGTCACAAAGAGCAAAGATGATAAATTAAACTGTGTTGAAAACACTGTGACTGACCTGGCCCAGTAGGAAAACTCATAGTGGAAAGGGCCTGTCAGTTCATCTGCTTTCTCTTGGATTGGAGGGCTGTCATCCCTGGCACCTCCGTCTTCCTCTGCGGCACGACGCTCCGTTCCTGGCGGCGTAGCTGAATCTCCTGCAGCTGCTGCTCCTGCCGCTGCTCCTCTAGGCTCCGAAGGGGACCCAGCACCAGCGCCGGTTCGCTCTCGATGGACGACCTGACCGAGGAGAGTGGAGAGAGCGGGGGTGGGGGGGCATTTAACCTCGTCATTTAGACTGATAATCAGCAGCAAATGTTAGTGACTCTCATGAGCCCAGCCATGAGTCATCTTACTTGATGGTAACTGTGACGTCTAGAATCTTGTCGGTGGTGATGAGCCCGGTCATGTGATGCCGCACTGCAGTGAGGGTCAGGATACTGGGGGCCGAGCTGTTAGACGCAAGTAAATCAGTCATTAGTTTGTTGTACCGTATAAAAGGAGAAAATTTTTTAACCAAGAAATAAATGAACACAGCATCTGATTACTTACGTATCATAGGTGTAGAAGTCCTGCTCAAACTGATGGCAGGAGCGAGGGGTGACTTTGTAAACACCTGGACAAGCCAGTTTCAGTTGATTAATTACTTTGCTCCAGATTTATATTTAGATAAGTCTGACACAGACCTTTTGGCTCAAAACACTGTACTCTAACTATGCACAAGGGAACAGTTGGTACACTGATATTTTCTTCTCTCAATATGCTAATTCATACTATGTTTAGCTAATGAGAGGTCATGAAAATGATCCTCACCAGGCTTGGAGAGGCAGAAGCGGTTGACTCCCTTAGAGAGGTTGTACATGCCCACGTTCTCGGGTTTGCTGCCATCTTGGAAGAACTCCTGTGCAGAAACGCATCCAGTTAGAAAACAGAATAATAAATGTGGACATTCCACCACCTGAAAAGACACACGCCAGGTGCTGCTAATGTTGTCAGCTACTAATTACTAACCAGGGTGATGGCATGGGAGAGGGAGCAGCGCAGGATGTAGCCAATTTGTCTGAACTCCACCCCTACGATGTCGGAATCCAGAACTTCCACTTCCATGGACTTATGCTTCCAGCACCACTCCTCATGAGAAATACTCACTGAAAGGTGAAAAAAAAAACCCAGTCACACTAGTCTAGCAGGTAACACTTCAGATGCCATGATCACTTGAGGTTGAGGCTTTTCACAGAAGGCTCTTATAATGATCTCATCTTTAAACAGTTGTTTAAGAAAGTAAACTTCTCGCACTACTACTGGCCTGGCAACACCACAAGCTGAGTAAACATACCTCAAAGTTGCTGTGTGTGCAGATAGCTTGCAGACACAGACACACACACAGACTGTGTGTATTGAACAGTGAGAGAGATAGATGCAGCACCAGAAGGCACAGAAACCGGCTGAATAATGCGTGCCTCCAAAAAGCTGGTGCTAAACACCAATTATGATCGAAAGGCGGTAATTACTCATTGATTTCTCCCACAATCATTAAGAGAATAATTACTGTGATGTCCTGATGGATTCTGAAATGCAGGTAGGGAGGAGGAATCAGTGTATTCACTATGCTTGCTTTAACTTCTTCAAGTCAAAACCTGTATGCTGACTTTGCATTCAGGCTCCACATAAATGCTGAGGCATTGGCAAAGACACATGCTTACAAGCACTAACTTCTGCTTTTAACTACCCTAAATAACCCTGAATATTAGTATTATTACAAAGAACGAAGAGTAGGAATAGTAGTGAGTCCTGACCTTTGTATTTCCCAGGTAGAACATTGTCAAAGGAGAAGCTGAGGATGTCGCTGCTGCCAGACAGAGCCACCATCCTCCTCTCTCCCTGCCGACTCACTGGCTGGAGGGTTACTGAGAGGTCATCGCAGGATGCTAGAGGTCAACCAGAAGACATACGGTCAACTTGGGTGAACAATAAAAAGCACGTGATGAAGCTGAGTCATGTCCCACATCTTATCCTACATTGTCATTATTTCTTCTCTTAATATGACAAGTGATTTAACAAGCCACTTTTTTCCCACAATGTTCATTTAAAGGGACACTGCTCACTCACCCTGTGTTTTATTAAAACAAACCATATAGAAATAAGACCTTACCTAGACAGTAGACTTTTCCAGAGACAGAAGCCATGAACTGGGTGAAAAGGAGGTCTGTGAGGGGCTGGTCCACGAGGGAGACCTCCTAGGGCTTGAGGCTGCAGTGCCAGGCCTGCTTTCACCTCCGCCTCAGGGAGAGACACCTAAACACATGAAGGTGAAACCAAAGTTATATTATAGAAATCCAAGCGTTTACTTAAGCAATATTAACCGAGAGGGTGTGCTTTAACATCATTTGAGCACGACGGTGACCAAGGCGCTTGTGATTATACAACTATTACCAACAAAGTAAACTGTACATGGCAGAGTAATGTTTTTAGTGATGAGTAAGGCGTGCTGTCATACTGATTTGAGTACATTCTAAATGTCTTGTTGACCAATCAGATTGCTTGGTCGGAACTACTTGTTGTATTATGTACTATTATATACACACTAAAATCAGTTATATCTCTACCAATACATCTCAAAACCTTAGTTTTTCCTTGAACTGATTTACCAGCCAGTGCAGATGAAGCTATTGATCATAAAACCTAGCTGTTATGCAGCGTTGAGTCTTACATGAACGCTGTAGTCTCCAGGTTTGGCCTGAAAGCAGAAGGCCCCCTGAGGGTCGGAGTCGATTGTCCGGCTGGAAGCCTTGTCTTGGTTCTGGTGTGTCAGGGTGACCTTGTAGCGACCCTGCTGCTTCATGCCCTCAGGCAGGCGGCTGATGGAGATCTGACCGCACACACTGAACCTGGTGTGGGACCGACACAGTTTCATAAGGCTTGTTAGAAATGTGATGATTTGAAAGAACAAACACATGATGCCTAAGCTACATGTGTGTGAATAATTTCAAAACATGTACAATCGAAACATATCATTTGATATCTTAATGAGGCACAGCTGAGGCAGTAAGTGGACGCAGGCCAAACGTACCCTGCTGTGATGATGTCAGGAAGCTGAGGTGTGTTGGGGGCAATCTTCACTGTGATTGGCTCAAAGAACATGAGATCCTTGTTGACACGGATGGTGTAGGTACCAGCTGTCATGTTCTCCAAACGGAAAGAACCATCCTCCTTGCTGACGACTGCGAGGACAGAGTGGCAAAGCAAGCAGGTGTGAAAATGTGTTCACAATGAAAACCACTGAATGCATTTCTGTGGGGTTTTTTTTGTAATTTATTTGTTGCTTTGATAATACACAGAAAGTGTGGAGTCTTCTAGTACAGTTACCTTTGATCTGGTTGTTGAGGGACACCGTAGCATCAGATACACCCTCCCCACCGACACTGTTCAGAACCCGGCCTGTCACAGAGAAGCCCATGACTCGGAAGATGGGCTACACATAGGGTGAAAGAAACAGCATTGCATGTCAAAGTGATGTGTCTAAAATTAAATCTGACTAGTTAAATAATGGCAAATGTGTAAACAAAAACTGAAATTGAAAAGTGATGATACAATTGAACTCTTTACCTCTAGCTTCAAACTGTTGTGTTCAACCTTGAAATTCATCCTGGATGGAGCAACATCAAAAGTGATCCTCTCTCCTCTGTAGAAGGGCACCTGCAGTGAAGTATTTCACAAATGGGGGGGAAATAATTAAATAATTCATCCATGTAGTCCATCGTAATTTAATCTCACTATTAACAAGAAAAACACCCTTACGACAGTGTACTCTCCACTGGCCAGAGAGGGGAAGATGAAGGTGCCATCTTCCCTGGACAGAGCGCTGCACAGGTAGACCAGGGAGCTGTCGCCAGAATCTGCACCCTCCACCGGAGATGTGTTGCAGCCACTGACGTCCTTCAAATCACAACAAGTGCACATAAAAATTGAGCAATCTAACTTAAGTTTTCTGGTTATGATACATCGAGTTTTCCTCAATCTGTCACTTCTTATCATCACTATAATGTAAAATAGGAGGGAAAGTTTTATAAAATACTATAAAAAAGTCAGACCACTTTTAAAACACTTAAAAAAAACATTACATTTTGATATTCCCTGACTTTTCTTAAGAAAAAAACCCTGAACTCTGTCAAAATACAAGTTGCAGTATGCTAACAAGCAGCGGGGTTACTTGATCTAATTTGACCTCTCATGGTTTCTAAAATAATGTAATGTAATAATTTACCTCTCTCTTGACTGTGGCTGAGTACAATAGGAAGGTGACCTCTTTCATGGGCTCTCCATCACTGCGGACTTCCCCTGAGACATCATAGCCCCCAACCACCAGATGGTCGGTGGCCGGGGCATTGGCATTGGACACGTGCACCGAGGTAGCGCTCTATCGAAGGACGGCAAAAGTCACCACGTAAGTTACAGTGAGGGTCGGAATAATGACCCTGTCAGGAGCAGTGTGATTACTGCTGGAGATCATTAGTTTAAAACCTGCCGACATTGCAGGGAACCTTATCAGTTTAGCAAGTGGGTGAATAATGAAGTTTTCTACACTCAAGTGATGCTGAATTAAAAAGACCTCTGACACTGCACGTTCTCTACTGCACTGACACTACTCAGACAGGTAACTGTCGTACCCAACAGTGTTGTATTACACACTGTGGGGGTGAAAATGATTTCCCTCACACATATCCTAAAGAGTTACATTTTTCACTGTGTCTGTGTGTGACTGATGTAAACAAAATACACTGGCTTCATTTTTCATTGCAGTTTTAATGGATAAAAATCTTAATAATCTTAATCTTAATTTTCTCTTAACCTTTTAAAATCATCACCATCCCACCTGTGGGACACTTTGGCCTTGGTAGCACTCAATCTTCACACAGCCCTAAGACATCATACAATGTTTAAAAAGTCTAAGGACACTGCAGGACCCCCATATCACTGCAACAGCCTTTGATGATGAACTGGTTCAGATAACTTCAAAGTCTTTATCCACACACAGGTTATTACTACAAGTCTTATATTACCTATTACTCTTATTTTTGGTTGTAAAATTTTAAGTGTCACCATTCAAAAGAGACGAAGGTTATACCTGTAATAAGAACGGTTGAAGAACAATAACCTTTATATTTTAAGGGACATTATTTTCAGGCTTGTGCACAAAAATGGTCTGTTTGGGGATTAAAATACAGAATCAAAAAATATTTTCCAGAAGATGTGAAGGGTGAAAGCTTTAACTTCGTCACCTGGTGCCAATTATATTCCAAATATATTGCCTTTAATTGGTTTTTGTTTTGGTTGTTGTTTTTGTTTTGTTATGTTTTCTCATACAACATCACAACTCCTGCTCCCACATTTCAACTCCCAGTCCAAAATATGTTGTTTGCATGTCCTACCCAAAGCAAATATACCAACCTGCTCCAGAGTCCAGGAGGGATGGGAAGCTGTGATGTCATAATTTCCAGGGAGTACTTTGAAGAAGGTATACCTGTGTTAGCAAGACCAAGCAAAGGAAAGGTCTTGAAACCACACACAATTTCAAACTGAGGTTTACTGCAGAAACACCTGTATACCTCCTCTAAACAGAAGAGTACAAGCCACTTACTTTCCTCCAGGCTGTGTGATGACACTCTGGAGTTTCTCCTCTGTTCCCGCTCGGCTCAATCTGACTTCTACTCCAGCCGGACCCAGGAGATGGCCCTTACTCAGAACCTGAGCAAGACGCAACAACAGATTAAGAGGGAAAACCAGGAGACGATAGTAAGAGATATTTTGTAACACAAAGCACTTCCTTGATTGATACTTTTCCAGGAAAAAGCTTATAGAAGCTTTAATACACCATCAAATTGTGAACAAATCTCACCATTCCTGAGACTGAAAAGCCAGTGAAAACAAAGTTGATGTCTTCCTCTTTGGTACAGATGTCACTAACTCCATCCACATGGAGGTCAACACTGGTTGGCTCTGGTGAGTTAAAAATCATAGAACAAAAGACATGAGAGCAAGTTCACAGATAATGAAAAACAACCTCTGAGATTTTGCATTTGCTGAACAACAGCTGGCGTTTTTAAAAGTTTGTGAATAGTGAGGATGCAGCTGTGTGCAGTTGTGTGTCTTACCAAAGCTCCACCCAAGAGGAGGCTCAATCTTCAAAACAAAGTCCCCCTATATTAAAATAAAAGTAAGACAGATTTCTGTAATGTTCAGTGAAAATCAAAGTATTAGTATTCGTATAAATGTATTCAAACTAGTGTTTCTGTACCTTGTCGTACAGCGGGATCATGAAGTAGCCATTGATTGGAGCACAATCTGTTTGGTATTTCAAGGAGCCTTGTTTGGTGTACAGTTTAATCTGTGCGTGACAGATGAGACAAATTGATCATAAGAGTATAAGAATAATGACTTGAAATGTTAACTGTTGCTAAGCCAGTCACAAGTAAGTAAAATGACACACTGGTTGGGCATCTTGTATAAGAGCAGTCTATCTGGGATTAAGTTCATTTCACTTATTAGCCAAATGGTTAATCCCGTGCAGCCTGTTAATGGGCAGGGATTAGGACTGGTGGTCAGCACTTAACGGCTTCCTCGTTAACACTGACAGGTTTCAGCAGGGCGCAGTCATGTGTAACACAAACATATTAACGTAAATTCACATAATATGACTTGTCGGTCAACTGTGACTGCGACAGAAAACACCCAAATTAGCTATATGGCAGATTGCTAAAATGACGTTTAACTACAATAACCGTTCTAATGTGTGTTTGCTAGCTCCACAGAGCTAACACTGAGGTAAAACACACGTCTTCTGAGGTAATTTCATTCAAACTGTCATTCGACTAAACCGTCGATCTCTGCCTAACCTTTAGCTTAGTAAGACAAATCAGCTAACTGTTAGCTAGCTGCTAGCCGGAGCATTTGCACTCTCACCTCGATCAGAGAGTAGTTGATTTCAACGTCGGACTTCACAAATCCCCCGCATGCCACCACTATGTCATCAGAGGACACGGTCAAGAACTGAGAATAAACGATACAGAACAACACCCAGAGGGATCCCATGTCAGCCCGGATCGTAATTTTCAACATTTTGGCTGACTGAGCCGAGCAACAGCACGCTGCCTCCGGTTCCGTACCAGCTGAGCTCCTGTCACTGACCGAGCAAAGACACTGACGATGGCAGCGACCCCCGCTGGCCCGGAGGTGCTATAATGTGGCGGTGACATTGGGCAGAAATATCACTTCAGTGAGAGTGGTTTTAAGGTTTATTTTCATGTAAATAGTTCCACGTTAAAGGCAGTCGCATTAAACAGCACCTCACATTAAAAATAGTATATCTACTCAAAAATAAAACCGCATTTATAGTACTAACATGCCCACCAACCCAAAGTTGTTTAGAGTTACAAAAACTGAGCCACAGTAAGGTAAAGAGAACATGGTTACAGTCTTACAGTGTTCTGATTTGCATTATTATGCAACCATAGTGCTAATAATAATGATATAAATGTTAGATTTAAAAACACACAAGACATACAAGGAATGCAGTTATTGCATGTTACACAAAATTTGTACAAGTAAGAAAACACTAGTGTTAATACTGTGTAAAGTGCATGGAATTCAAATGGGTTTTTCAAACTCCAGTGGTTACAGTAATGCAAGTCCTTCTCAGAAGGAAAAGATGAGAGATAGAACTTAGAGTAGGGAAAAACACCACAAAAAACATCTGACCAGCAATGACTTTTGGTTTAAAAATACTTGAACATTGCTGCTTCTTTCACGATTAGATTGTCAACAAATGTACACTGAAAAGGCATGACGCGTCAGCAGATATTCATTTAAACAGTTCCAGTACATTTGTCCAGTCTTGCATCTGGTCTGTAACATCAGGTTCCTGCCTCACACATGTGTGGAGGAGTCTGGAGGTGGATGTGCCAGGAACACAGCGTCATTGAAATTGCTGGAGAAGCTGGTATGGTAGCTGAGGCTGCTTCTGCTGCTGCTGCGGGGCTGGGATTTGGACACTGGAGATTTGACTGCTGAGAGCCTCTGGGCCTGGCACAGCTTCTGGATCAGGAAACGTTTGTCACGGCCCTCCTGAAAAACAAAATGACACATAGGATAGTAGTTTGTGTAAGAATAATAAAAATATAAATGAGAAAGGAGGGTGACATGAGCACAACAAAATGCTCTGAAAATCCTTGTATAAACCTACCATGGCAAGCTGCTCCCGCAGTTGGTTAATAACTCTTTTGTGAGCTCCAGCTAATGCAATCACATAAAACATGGCCAAGCTGTAGAGAAAAAATATATACAGTACATTGATGTATAATATTAATATATAATATCAAATATTAAAAACATGACATTTTAAAAGCTACAACGTACCATGTAAAGACAAAGAAGGAAACAGCAAAGGCCTCTGATGAGAGCGCAAACAGCAGCTTTTGGACTTTCTCAGATTGCTGGGATACCACAGTTGGCATCACCATCCAGGAAGTGGTGTAATTAACAAATGGCCCACAAGCCTGGGAACAGTTTATTCTGTGCAAAAGGGAAGGGTAAATAAGCATATATGCCAAGAGAACACATAAACAGTAGCAATGAATGATTCTATATTTGTTTAGTCACAGACATGTAGAATAAAAACGAGAAATTTCATGTCTCCATTTATATCTAAGTGAAATTCATCAGACAAATATTGACCTATGATGTCAATACTTCTACTTAATGTTCTACTAAAGCTTCAGAAACAGACATTCAAACATAATATAGTCATTACTCACTGTGCTACGCTAACAGTGACAGGCAGACAGGCCAGAGCCAGGCCAATCAGCAGCACGCCGAGGAAGAAGAAGTTGGAGCTAGAAGCTCGAAATGGACGTGTGGCTGGACGGCAGTTCTTCATTAATGATAACTTTAAATAAAGAGCAGAAAGGTGACAGAACGTCAGAAGTTGTATTATTAATTTGGAGCCAAGCAAAAAAAAACATGAAAGACAAAAATCACCTTTTTGACGTAGAAGATAAAGAAGTATTTGATGGTGCAGATGGCAGGCAGCATCGGGCAGTAGAATGTGCCGATCCAGCAGATGGTCTGACCATAGACGATCTCTAGAACATTCTGAGGAATACCAAACTCCTGCTGGCCCCACCACTTAGCCAGGCCACACTCACAGTACTTCACTATCAGCCTGGGTAGGACAGGCAATGCAAGGATGCACAGTTAAATATGACCTAAGATCACATTCATTTTGTACGCAGAATTGAGATGATTAAGATGTTTTTTTTCAGTGCAAAAGAGAGTACTTACTTTCTGGGAAACTCCACAAAGATGGTGACTGCAACAATAATGATGAAGTCAAAGATGGTGAGTTTGTACATCTCCTGGCCCACGCGGGTCTCCCAACACTGTGGACAACAGTGAGGACATAGAGGATGGATTAAATGTGTCTGTATACAACTAGAATGGATTTAGTACTGTATTAGCCATTATATACCCTGATACATTAAAACACCAAATGACTGACAAAGGACTGAATAAATGTAGGGCTCACTTATTATTGAAAAGCTTTTTCATCAAGACCAAAAAATGGGCAAATACCTCTGCGGTTACACTCTGAATAATGTAAATTTAAAGAGGTGTTAATGATTAACATCCTGAAATGAGCTCTGAATGGCTTTAAAACCTGTTAGATCATTTAAGGAAATCATTAAGCACTGAGCTACTGGTACACATGTTGACACAGAGATAAAAGCAAGTTTGATACTGATATCTGCAGATTACTACAACAAATCATTGTATAATCTATTGGAGTAAAGGAAAATGACTTACAGAGTAAAGCACATGGTTATAACCACATTTGCAGGGCTCTTCTTTACATTTAGTGATCTGAGACCAGAGAGAGAAGAGCAAAACCCCAATACTGGTCAACCGCATGAAGACACATCTGTGAGGAAAGGAAGACAGAAAAAGTCTCACAGACACTCCAGCTATTAAGCCCAAGCATTTGTTTGCAAATATACAATTTTTCCTCATAGTTTCATCTAATGCAATTAATTTTCATGAAAAGGCTTCCCTTGCAATATGGAAGTATTTGGGACTGGATGGTTTTCTAATTGAGTTCTATAAAACCTTTTTCAATAAGTTTGAGATGTTTAATGAATGGTTTCACTCTCTTAAATTACCTCCAACTCTTAATCAAGCTTCAGTGTTACTGATTTCAAGTTACCATCCTAGAAGTCTGCAATCTATTGATGTGAAGCTTTCATCTAAGCTACTAGCCATGTACACTGGAAAACTTTTGGCCATTGCTTGGTTCATTGTTTGTCTAAAACCACTTTACTCGTCCATTGCTATTGCTGTTGATCCACTTGCCTCTACAACTGGAATAACTGGAAAACAGTTCTGAGCAAGAATGACTCCCTTCATGTGGATGATTCGCTGTTATACATCTCTAATCTCTCTGAATCAGTCCTGGATGCTCTTGACATCCTTCCCTCATTTGGCCACATCTCAGAAAAAAAGTAAGTGGTCAAGAAATGGAAGCCTACTATACCGCATGAGGGTGAAGCGGATCTCAAAGGCAGGAGAGTAATCCTCAAAATTGATGATGACGGAGAAGACCAGCGGGGTGATGAAGTTGGCCAAGGTAATAACAATTGATGGCAGATACTCATAGATGAGAGCCATAATAAAATTCTCCTGCAACACAGCAAAAATATTATTAAAAGTAATTACCTTTGATGCCCACTGATGTCAGCTTTGTCTAAATCAATCTTTATCCACAACAAAAAGACTTGAGGATGTGAGAGAATCTCTAGAGCTTGTATCAAATATTTCATGAATCTCAGGAACAAAGTAACAGCAGTAACAGGATCACTCTACATTTATTTCATATTTTATGAGTAATTCTTGTTTTTTAACAAACCAAGGCTGAAGTCTGATGTTTTTTTTTTCCTTTTAAGTTTAAAAATGATTCAGAAAGGTACTAGAAGGTTTTATTAACAAATGGACCATGACAATAATGTGAGAGATAATGTGACAAAAAAATATAGACAGTTTCGAGTTGAAGTTTCTTTGTATGGAAAAATGGCAACATTTCCATTACCTTTAGATCATTCAGCTGTGCTTCCTGGGAGAAGATGGTAGCTACATAAATGCTGTAGAAGCAACCAGCCAGCACACCAATGACAAAAAGGTTAAGGATGAGACGGATGAGGTAAATCCGACACTTTTCTTTGCGGGTGCGATCCGCTATTTTCTGCTTGATCCTCTCTTCTTCCAAATCCGTCTGGGGATGATGCAATTTTAAAATGAGGCAGGTTAACATTCAGTGGAAACACTGATTACAGATTTAGAGCATTTAAAGTATCACTGAGTTCTGAACAATGAATACTGCATCAGTCTACATAACTTTATGAAAGGATCTTAAAAAAAAACTACAAAATACATACACCCAAGATCATCAGCTGTATGTAGACACTGAGGTTACACCTATCCAACTAAAAACAGGTTTACTATCTATATTAAAACAGTGCTTCTCTCAAAATGTAAATGGCCACTGATGCCCTTTTTTTATCTTATGGCTCTTGGTAAACGTTGGTATAAGAATACATCTTGTTCAACAGGACGACCAACTCACCCTGAGCTCATAGAGCAGGCTGCTTCTCTTCAGCCTAGCAGCATTTTCGTTGGTGATGCAGAAGTCCCACCCGGCAAAGATCTTGTTGCAAAAACTCTGAAAGCGATCCTCATCCTGAATCAGGTTACGTTTGAATCCTGCTGCAGACCTAAAAGAGAGAAAAACACACTTCTGCAAACTGATCATTCAAATAAATTCAATTTTCCCTGATTTTGTCTTTCTGGTACCTTTTAACGATCCAGATGAGACTGAGGAACAGGTATGCTATAGTGGCTAGCAGGTATGCCAGTGGCAAATTGTAAGTGATTTTTGGAAAGTGGATTTTGTCCACCTTGTAGTAGCCGTAGAAAAGATAGGTCTGTTCCAGAAAGCCCTGCAGATGAAGCACAATAAATGAGTGAGGACACCACATGGAAACGGTTTATCTCCACAGGCCATTAAATGTAAAGCGCAAGGACTTACTCCACCAGACAGCAAATCTGTAATGTGCTCGTGAAAGATAACCAGGCCCCGTCGAGCACTGCTTGGATACACACTGCACTCGCTTCCTATATGGAAACACAGATAATTATTAGCTTAACACTGTTTTATGCTTAGTTTATGCTCCAGGATTTAACAAACAAGCGTCTTCTCACCATCATTCTGGTTGTAGGTGGCATTCCCTGAAGCATAGGGGGCAATGATGATGGGTAACAAGACAAAGCTAAACATAAGCAGAAAGATGATCAAGTTGAGCATGACCAGGAAGCGCAAGAAGGAGAAGTAAGAGAGGATCCCTGTGCCAAACATCCCTAAATGACAGGAAGACAAAAGGGAGAACTTAACAACAAGAACAACAACAAAACACTCTGGTACACTCTTTGTTAGAGCATGAGTGTATTTAATCATTTTGACCATTCTGAATAGAAATCAATACATGTCTCTGAGGGTCAAGATAGAAATTTCTGACAGGCTCATTATTCATTTCTCACCCTCTATCAGGTGGATGTCTCCCCTCCAAAGCTGCAGGGAGCTCAGCCATTCTTGGGCATCATCTTTCAACCTCCTCAGATACCTGCCGGTGCTTTGCCTCCACTGTCTCCAGCTGCTGAGCTCTCGATCATCCTCCAGACGCTGCGTCCTAACAAGTTACGCAGTCAATCTCATTGCTTAACAGACTATATGCTAGTAACATGGTATATTTCCAGTCACTTTCAAAATGGGATAGATCTTTTAAACATTGGTGGTTAGGATAATATAATAATAGTCTTTCCTACTTGTCCCTGCGTTTCTCAGCCATGGTCTTGGCAAGTTCCCTGATGGGTCTCTGCTCTGTCTGACCCTTCTGCTTTTCCCCGCGTCTGCTGAATGTGGTCAAGCCCCATTTCCCACTTCCGGAGGAGCCGAGCCGACCCCTGGAGCTGCTTCTCCGCTTGGTGCCACTGGTCGATGACTTCCTGCGATACAGTAGCGACTGATAGCTGGGTAGCTGGTCCAGCAGCGGGTTACTGGTAATTCTTCCACTACGATCAGTGTAGAACACTTGAAAAGGTGATTAAACACAGATTAGATTAGAACTTTAGATCTTACAAAGTTAATGAAAAGTTTGATTATACTCAGGGCTACCGCTTGGTCCCAACTTTCAAGTGCCAACAGTTGATGTGTTGCGTGGTGATATAGTTTACAATGACACAGTGAAATGTAATAATCTTTCACTATATCCGAAATTATTGACTAAATACAGCACAGATTCTCCTAATTTGACGGCAGTTCAAGTTACAGCTGCAACAAGTAATCAATCAATTGATTAGCTGCATACACAAAAAAATAATCTGCAACTATTTTGGTCATCAATTAATGTGAACTTTTGATACCTTTGTTAGTCATATATGATAGTGCTGACAACAAAATTAAAGGACAATTGGGAGATTAATGAATAATAAAAACAATAGTTGGCTGCAGCCCTGATTCAAAACCAGTTTTTACTGTATGTTTCTTACGTTGTGGTAAGATAATCAAAGCAGTTTTACTCATTTTAATCCAAATCAGGATATGCCTATTCATAATTTATGTTTTAAAATAATTCTCTGTGCTTTGTAAATATTAAAAGGTGCTTAAATGTCTTGAAATTATTTTTTATATCATCTTTGCCTGTTGTAAAAGTCACTTTCTCACAGTTATGAATACAAATTTTTATGCCTGCATTTTACTCTCTACCAGCTTTTATTATCTTGAGTGCAACTGAAAATATCTGTATTATACAGGGTAATGAAGCCAGTTACATTATATCACTAGAGTGGATCCAATTATGGCTAGAAGTTGTCTGCTGTGGGTCACAATTAGAAACAGCATGCAGCCATATGAGCTTACAAGACTTTGTGCTATTATCTGAGCTCACATTAACTTCCTGTGGTTTTTCAGACTTTGTTGTAACTTATCCCGAGAAATGACAGGGAAAGAGGTATTTCGGATGAATCACTGCACATCAACACATCCGAGGTGTAACATTAAAACATACAAGAAATTAAGGTTGCTCATGACAATTCCTGTATAGATTTCCAGTGTGGGAAATAAGCACTGCGTACAACTAAAGAAACTTGTCTCCCTTGTTTTGTCTGTGTCCAGTGCCAGACAATGGCAAACCAAAAAGCAGACTCAGCCTGTAAAAACGCCAAGAGCGAAGTTCCGACACGATAAAGAGACTCAAACACAGACAAACAAAACCTACCTCCCTGAACTCTGATACTTGTGCTCTTCCAAAGACTATTTATCAAATCATTAAGCTGCAAGTCAGACTTGTTAGCCTGTTGTTAGCGGCTATTTGATCTTAAAGTTGGAGGCTAGCATTATTAGCCTCTTAGCTAATTCTACGGTAATGAACAAAAAAAAAACTGACACAAGTATCGCACTGGCAGTTTACCTGAGTCGACCTCCATCGCTTCTTTGTCACACACAATAATGTTTGATAGTTATTGACTAATATTACGGTTAGCTGACAAAATACCAGACTTCGTCAACAGGGAATTTACTCTCCAGCTGTCAGGAAGATAACACAGCTTTTCCCAGAGACTACTTCCTGAATGTGGATGCAGCTCCAGGCGCTACTCTGAACCAACACTGGCTGTGGCTTAGTCCGTCATATTTTACTGTGGGCTACCTTATCCTGTTTCATTCGATCTTATTTTATTGTTATTAGAAAAATACTATAATGAATGTTTTAAATCACCAATCTCTCGATTATTGTTTACAAAAAATAAATAGCTATTAGTTAATTAAACTGTTAAATGGTACTTTAACTTTAATATTGCACTCCCCTAAAGTTGGAGAACTTGAAAGAAACAATAAATAAATAAACAATTGTTAAAATTGGTGCGGCCGAGACCAAAGTGGGCTACCCTGACCTCTGCTGCCTCTGGTTCTGGTCCAAACGAGGCTGAGTGCTATATTTCCCATAATGCAACATAATGCAATGTTTTATTTGACTTTTCCTGTCCAGTAAATCCCCATGTCTCTCAAACCCCATGTCCCTGTTTGTGTCTTTTTGTTTTTTGTCATTACTGGTAAGTTTTTGTTTATTTGTGAACAAAACTTCCAACATAGTAGCAGAGGGGAGTGCATCTTTATGGCAAAAAAGGAGAAGGAAAATAAGATCAAATCAAGATTAATCAAAATACAGAGGACCAAAGAATGATTTATCCTACAAAATGAAGTGGTTTAAAGACAATTGAAGTACTTTTTTTTTAAAATCTGAGTATGATGTCTGGCCTTTACCTGTTGTGCAAAACAAAGAAATTATGTCTATAAAATTGAAATTAAAATTGTTGCTTAACATAGCTGTCCTGCCTTGTATCTTGATGTATGCTTTGACCAGAGGAATTTCCATTATGTTAGTGAATAGTGTAATCATATCCAGGGACTTTAAAGGATGTCTCAAGCTGATGGTGGATTGCAGATTAATTATTTACTCATTATTCATTTATCTGCCTTTCTATAGACAAGTTCAGTCAGTAAGCACCAACAGAGGTCAGCCTGCAGTGGATATGACGTGAACTCTTGGACACCCACCTTAAACCCTAATAAGGAAGGCAATTACATGTTTGCCTAAGGGGTTTAATTATTTTTCTCACAATACAAAGTGTCCACATGAGATTTGCCCGGGCTATTCAGAGGGAGTGGACTTTTACCTTTATGGGTTTAGCACACACTTCCTGGTAGTCAGCTGTCTGACTGTGGCTTTCAGGCTGATCCACAGATCATTCCTCAGGCTTGATTTGTAAGGGCTGCTAAAAGGATTCAGTCATTATTCTGTGACTCTTCAAACTACATTACATACATGCAAGGAACTACTTCAATACATTTTCTCATCATTGCAACACAATTACAAGGTAAGCAGGAATGGCTTCATATAATCTAATGGAATTTTCTATCTATAATCTATAGCCTATATCCTTTCATACACAACTTCTTGTCCCAGTTTATGAAGTTTTTCATTCTAACTTCAACTGTTGTTTAACCAGACTGTGGTTGTCTGTAAATGTTTATTCATTGGCTCTGTGTGAGAACCACTGAGCTATGTTACTAAATGGGGTTGAAACCAAACCCAATGAATGAATTAATGATGAACAGATGAGGATGGGACCAAGAGATTAAATTGCATGTGCTTCCTCCTTACAATGTATCTGTCACTCCGAGTACCAGAGAGCTACTTGTTATATTATAAGTTATATTAAAGTTGAGTTTGCTGGCATCTGAAGCTGCTATGTAATGATGGCAAATATTTTTTCATGACATCCTAAGAAACACTGTTGTAGCAGTTAATGCTTTTGTGTATTCAGTTGAGCAAGTCTAGTGTCTTACTACAACTGGACCACACACACATCAACATACTTAAAAGAGACTACAAGAGATCGAGCTGAGGGATCGTCACTGTCTCCAAAGAAGAGCAGAAGGATCAATTTGAAGAATCTCATGACAAGTTACAGCAACGGTGGATTTTTCAACCCTGCTTACCATGACAGCGAGACTCTGGAAATTGATAGACGGTTTGTGGTAATATAATAACATAAAATGTGGTTTTGGCTTAAAAATGTGCATCAGAGCAATACTTATCTTGAAAAAAAATGTTATTTAATTCATCAAAGAATGTGTTTGACTGAGTGTTGTGTGTGCTTGTAATCAGAGGGCTTAAACTGTACTGTGAGAGAATGAACAGGATGTTTTCCAGGAACAGGGAGTCGTGTTGATGTGGATTTATCCAGGCTTCAAGAGTGGTTCAATTAATTTTATTTTTGTAAGAACTTTAAGGTCTAAAGACTCTGCATTAGTCCCTATGAATTTAGTCGCAAACTTAATCCTACTATTCCCTCTAGGACACAATGTCCCTAAAATTACCCACAGGAGAGAAACATCACCTCTATAGCATCTATGACAAATAGTGAGTTCAGATAATTATAGGTAATTGATTGCGCCACAATCATGACTTGAAATTCCAGTTCCTTCTTAGAATTGTTGACCCCTGTCCTCTTAGGTATCATAAACACATACTGTATGACCTCAGTGATAAGCAGTTTGTCTTTCACTTTGATATTATTTGTTCCTTATGCCCTCTAGGTCTTCGAGCAAAACCCACCACACTAACCCCTATGCCAGGGAAGACCCAGCCTGGCGGGGGGACAAGGCAGAGGCATATAACACTCCTGTGGGTCAGACCGGAGGTGATGACGCTTTGGCGAGAGTACCCTGGGGGGGCTGGCAGGAAGAGAGCTGGAGGGGGAGAGAAAGTATCCCCATGGGCCTCATCTCAACACGCCCTGGGAGCCCCTCATGGCAGCATGATCTCAGTGAGTGATATTAATTTGTGACATTAAGTGTTTGTATACATTCTGAAGTCTATACTGAAAAAACATTATTTGGTGTTGACAACCTGTTAGATTGTCAGTTGGCTCTATACTTTGGTATGTGCCTTTGTGTGTTGCTAAGAGACACTTGTGTTGATACTTTTACTCTATTTCCTCCTCACTTTTTTGTTTATTCAGATCACAGTACATTTCAAATCGACCCCGACTCTCACTATGATCGATCGCCATCTGTTCGACTCCCCTCTACAGTATCAGGTAATTATTAAACTAATCTTACTTCATAGATAAAAGCGTCTTTCGACGGTCAGTCTTTTAAAAGTTACTGGAAGTTCTCACACTGTTACTATGGTATCGCTAAGTACACACAAAGTCTTCAAAATGCATTACAAGAAAACAATTTAAAATAAATGTGACATGAATGCTGACTTGTTGATTATCAGTCAACTTTGACAGTCCAGCTGGGTAATTATTAATGGGGGCTGCACACCAACAAATGACATGGAAAACAAGGAAGTTGGCAAAAAAAATAAAATAAAAAAATAAGGGACTTGCTGAGGGAAGGAAATTTGTTTGGGAAATGTTATCTGATAGGACATAATATAGGGTTGTGTGCATGCATCTGTAAAATGGAAAAAGAAATATGAGTGGACATACTGTATATTGACTGCATTCTGTTCACTTTGTTATCTTGACAATTATTAGATGGACTGCCATGAAATGTGGTACAGATATTTACAGTCTTAACAGAACAAATCTTAATGAGTTTATTCCTGAGTTTTCCCTTTTCCATTTGTGGTTTTGAGATAAATTCTCTTTCTATGTGGTGGTATCCAGTTGTTTGCTTTTTGGCCAAATACCTGTAAAAGTAAAAGCATTATTATCACCAGCCACAATTTTACTTTGTTTTTAATGTTTGTTTTTTGTTTTTAATGTTAGCATTGTCATTGTAAGCATGTTCGCATGCTGATGTTTAGCTGCCTCACAGAAACACTGGTATGGCTTTACACTTATAACATTGTTATAAGTTACAAGCAAACTACACCGTCATTTGTGGACTGTGTAATTAAGTGACAGTAATCACAGTAGTGACACAGTTGGCACAGTAGTCCTGGACAGGCTGATGAACTGTGGCGCCAGCAGCTACTGTATCACAGTTTTAATCAGAAGTAAAGATAATGTAAAGACAGTGGAACCCACATTAGCTTAGACTGTACATTGCACTGCTATTAGCTTTACTTTCAATCTGTGTATTTACAGTACATATTTTAAAGGTATATGCAGTAGATTGGGAAAATATAAAGAGAAGAAAGGAACAAAAGCACCATACCTCTACCAAGCTATAATGAAAGAATAAATGTTTAAATGCATAGGCAGCTGCAGGTGTTGCATTTAAAAATGCCAACCTTGATGACTGTCACCCTGCTCCTATATTTCCCATCTGCTTATGAGTTTACCATTTAACATCAAACTCGAACAAGAAAACACATTCTTCTCTGTGTGTTCATTCAGGTAACATGACAATGCGATGGAGGGGACTCACAATGAGAAGGATGAGCATGTTTCCTAACACTGATCCTGCACATCGAGTGTTCACAGAGGATGCCATCAGGAATGAGATGGAGAATGGTAAGAGCCTGTGACCGGTGTCAGATTATTCCTGTGGATTTCGGCAAAATGAAGTGTGACATTTGAGCTGCATTGTGGAGCTGCTGTAGCTGTAGCTGTCAAGATAACAGAGGGGGAACTGTCTTGTCGCTACAGAGGAACAGAACCTGGTCAAGGAGCTCGTTGCCATGTCAACACGAGACCGGATCCGGGCCATTCGGGACCTTCCAATGAGCTTTGAAGAAAAGAAACATATCAGGTGGGTTTTAAACCACAACCAGTTAAAAGTGATAAACTTTCATGTCAGTGTCATTCTAGGGACTAAGTTAAACATTAGCCCCAACAAAGAACCATAAAATAAGGGCTCTGCATGCAAAGGCTTGGAAGTATTTAGAGTGTGGCTTAGTGATGTTGTCATACTGGAGGAAGAGTGACATATATGTGAGCAAACACACACTCACACAAACACACTGCTCTCTTGTTTGAAGGGACATTACACAAGAAACTATGGAAATAAAAGCAATTTCAAAGGTTGTCTGCATGCTGCAGCATTATATCAGTGTGGCGGATACTTATGGACTTTAAAGGGGCTTATGTCAATATCATACCAAATTATATTCTAAATAAACTTCACAGGAGCCAAGTGCTGGCATTCAAGTCTTCCAAGCAATCTCGCCAGCTCACATGTTTTGCAGATTGCTCTGAGAATGTCTCACTGGTGAGTTTTTCATCAATCATAAAACAATACATTGCAATGTCATTTCTAGTCTAGCCATCTGATTCATAACCTATGCTTGTTTGTTATACGAGTTACAAGTTGCTTTCTCAGTTTTTCCGCAGGTGCGGCTATGGCATCAGGTCAGCCAGGCAGACCCTGGAACTGTGGCACGGCATCATGAAAGAGATTGGTGGCAAATTTGGCACCAGTGTCCTGTCCTACTTTGTGTTCCTCAAGTGGCTGCTCATGTTCAACATCTTCTCCTTCCTGGTCAACTTTGGCTTTATCACCATCCCGCTGCTTGTTTATGACCCCTTACCCAACATACCTCCAAATGTGAGCTTCAGAGGATTGGAGATACTGACTGGAGCTGTAAGTGGAGGCTCTCATTACACCACCCATTTTCCTGTAAAGCCACAGCTTTCAAATGCTCCCTAATATGTAAATATAGATTTTTTTCGAATGATGTATGTATAATTTACATAGGACCCTGTGTCATGTTTCCATAATGTGCCCTGTAAATCTGGGGAACATAGGAATGACTCCTACTGTCACCACTCTCATTAGACAGCTGTTTTGAGAAAAATCCTGTACACTACCTGCCAGCACCAAATAGCAGACAGACAAAGTCAGTGACTGGCTAATGTTGACCAGCTAATAAGTCAATTGCTAACTTGATGTCTTGGAGTATTTAGCAGCTAAAGAGCCAGATATTTCACAAAGGAGTTGGTGAGGACCAAAAGAGTTGGTGGGGACTCCTCTGCTTACAGAGGAGTGACTTAGACTTACATTGGTAAGGTTGACAAAACTATGACTCCAAACAAATGATAAGGTCGATCCATTGTAGGCTCTTTCTGTTATTTAAAATTCTATTAAATTTGAACTAATCCTTCTGCACTGAGTGAATGATGACAGCATGTCTCAAACTTTTACACTGTGTATTAAATGTGTTTTGGTCTCCCCAGGGTTACTTCAACTATACTGTCATGTACTATGGTGGCTACAGCAATGAAACACTTGTGGGTTTAGTGGAATACAACATGCAGCTGGCCTATTTCTTCACCATTGCAGTCTATATGGTGTTGTGTGGAATTGTACTTATTTTCAGGTCAGTTTACTCCACTGTATAACTTTCTTGAATAGCTCTGATTAAATGTATTTGTCTTAATTGTCCTTTTTCTTCTTGGTTTATTGTGTTGTAACCGTTGTTACCTGTATTTCAATATATGTATTTATTCTCATGCAGCATGGCAAGCTCATTTAAGACAAACTATGTACTAGCAGAACCAACTTCAAGCGGTGCATGGCAGCTTCTATGCAGCTGGGATTTTAGTATGACCAATGAGAGAGCAGTGAGACAGCGCAAGAATAACCTTCGTGTCCAACTCAAGGTGACAGTTATTGCATTTCAATCCTTTTGCTGTCAATTAAGCAGCAAGTCAGGAAAGATACAGTAGGCCTTTGTTACATGATCAGTTCAGACGTGCCCTAACTACAGCTGACTGCAGCTGCAAATGATATCTTCAGTGAGCTTTCAAATAAACACAAACAAAAAAACAGTTACGTGTTAGAGATGAAATCCTTTTTGTAGACACATTATACATCTCATTATTTTTCATCACTGTGTTTGTCCTCTTGCCATCTCTCCAGGAGTCTTTGTCAGAAAAGGCCCAGAGGGAGCTGCTAACCCTCTCTGAAAAACTGAAGCACTTCGGGGTTCATCTGGGTTCCTGGCTTCTCTCCACTGGCTTAGCTGTTGGCTGTGGAGCCAGCATCTACTTTCTCTGCCAATATGAACAGCAGGTACAGAAGTCAAGATTGAATAATTAGTCTCATTGTTAGATTGGGATAATTGTTTTTGTTGCATGTAGACTACAGAGAATAATAAAAAAGATTCATTCTCTGTCTGGAAAATGTTATTCTTGTTGCATTAAAACCAGTATTGACAGAAAAATCTCCTTGCCTGCACAGTTGTGGATCCCTCTGTATGTGTATTTAGAGAAACAGCATATGATAATACTTTATGGCATAGTAAAGTATTTGGTCTTTAAACTCAGTATCAGCATGCGTCATAACCTTACCGTAATGTGTCAAGTCATTTACCAGTAACAGAGGGTTTGATTCATGTCATTGCACACAGTGTTTGTCATTGAACACTATCTCGATCTGACCGCCATGTGTTATCTTTATAGCGAGCAACAGATGCCACCGACTGGTCTCTGCTTCAGGAGGCAGAGACTCTCCTGGTTCCCTTTGTGGTGTCTCTGATGAACCTGGTTGTCCCGCTCCTCTACTCCCTCTTCAACAAGTTTGAGCAGTACTCCAGCCAGCGGAGACAGATCTACGCTCTAGTAGTCAGGTTAGATAGCAGATACTCAAGTTTCTATTAAGAAGAGAACACACACTACTACTACTACTACACACTGAATTAAAGGATGTAAGAGTGAGGAATATGTTTCTTGAAGGCATGAAAAGTTTAGGAAATGCACCTTTTTGCTTTCTTTCTGTAATATGGGGATATCAAGACTGCCCTCATATCTGTCTATTTCAGTATACACTATGTTGCCATGTTACATGTGGTTATGCACCAGACTATTTCTCTGACTATTCCCCTGTAAAACCACAAACTGACTAGTTGTAATGTGTTAATGAGTGAGATTAAGAGGTTCTGGTACAATGGGTGGAATTTATTATCTTTGGAGAGATACTTATGGCTTCTCCTGTTTTCAGTCTTTATGCTAGGCTAAGCTAACCGGCTGCTGGCTTAAGCTTCATATTTAACATGAGAGTGGTACTGATCTTCTCATCCAACTTTCAGCAAGAAAAAAAAAGTTATTCTACTCATTCTACTCAACCATTAATAATACTTGATATCTTTCTCATTTCTCACTTACAGAAATGTCTTACTCAGGATGTCCATTCTGGGTGTCCTGTGTTATTACTGGATGAATGTGGTGGTAATAAAGTTCTCGGTATGTTTGATATTAATGACACTTCATTGCCTTATAATGTATAACCAGTAGAAGTTTCACAATGTCACCCATCTATTGTGTTCCCTGCAGTGTTGGGAGTCCATGGTAGGACAGGCTTTGTACCGTCTGGTCATTGTTGACTTCCTTTTTATCACGTTGGGATCCTTCTTTGGAGAGTTTCTTAGCAAGTAAGTTACACAAATTGAGTTTGTTTTTGTTATTAGTAAAGAAAGAAATGGGGAGAGTTCACCTGAGACATGAGTTTTATTCATCATTTCTCTATTACAGTGTGATTGGGACCAGAATACTGCCACGTCTGGGGGTTCCAGAGTTCGACATCGCCAGAAATGTGCTTGAACTCATCTATGCACAGACTCTAGCCTGGTAATTATGATACATTTAATACTTGTCATTCAAATAATTGGGTGCATTATCCAGTGGCACAATGGTATTGTAATTAAGACTCATGCTTTCTCTCCTGGTCAAAGTGCCAATTTCCTATTAAAAGTTGGACCTTCTGTTTTCTCTCCATAGGATTGGAATCTACTTCTCTCCTCTGCTGCCCGCCATCCAGATTGTCAAATTTTTCATCTTGTTTTACTTGAAGAAGGTAAATGCAGGCTCACAGGGTTTGGTAGCCTTGTAAACTGAACTGCCACAATGACACACTGCCATCAGCAGAGACAATGCCATGGCATGGCTCATGTTACTTTGTTTGTGCACTTAGTTGAATAATTCATTTAAATCCTTTCATTATATTGACTGTATGCTTTATTTTGTGTCATGGAAAAGACAGGCAGGGTTTTCGATTGATGGAGTAAACCTTTAGGTTGCATTGTGCCTTACCAAGCAAGATGAGGATCAATCAGTCCCAGAAAGTAAATGACTTCAATATGACTGGTAATTTGACCCAGGCCAGATCTGGTGTTGCTGAATGTTTCATGAACATGCTGAATGACCTTTCAAGCAATGCTATTCAAAAGCTCTGATGAGGTCCTCGTGTTTTCTATTATGGGACAAAACAGAAATGATGTCTGGGCTGAAATGAGCTCATAGTTGAGTAAACTTTGATAGCACATTTCCAGAGGAATGAAAATGGTGTTTGTGTGTTTGTTTTTGCACAGATCAGCCTGACCCAGAACTGCCAGCCTCCACGGCGAACGGGCAGGGCAGCTCAGATGCAAACAACCTTCATCGCCCTCCTCTTCTTCCCTTTCTTTGTGGGAGCCTTGTCCATGGTTGCATACACTGCCTGGAGGTATGAGGATGTGGCATATTTTGACAACCATAAAACCTCTATCTCTATCTCACATTTACAGCTTGGAGTCAGAGGAAAATATTTTACAAGATCATTACCCTCTGAACAAAATTATAACAAAACCTCAGTGATACCTCTCTTTGCCACATGTTACATTGTTTACTAGTACATCAGTCCTGTTTTGTCCACCTTGTCCTGATCTGTAGACTGACTCCCTCAGAGCAGTGTGGTCCTTTTCGGGGACTCAACAATACCTTCAGTGTGGTTGGAATCTGGATAGATGATCTGGAGAAGATCCCCGGTTCTCAGTGGGTTGTTTGGATCTACCAAAATGTCATCAGGAGTGAAATCTTCTATTTTCTTATCACAATCATCATCCTGTAAGTACATAGTGCAATTGCTATGTTTTGTGTGTGCTACATGTACTGTACTGTAAACTGTAAATCAAGTTCAGATCCACATTTTGCACATATTTTTAAGTATTACAGATCTGCACACCAAACATATGAGGAAAATTAATCACAAAATCAAACACTAAACACAAAGCATAGCAGAGGCTGATGGGAATGTCATAGGTTTGCAGGTATACGGTCATAAATCAAAGAGCTGGACGAATTAAAATATCAGCCTCTTGGTGGCACTAAAGGAAAAGCCAGGGGGAATCACAAAATCCTTTAGGATTCATCCTGCTGGGGAACATGAATGTCTGAACGAAAATGTCATGACAATCCATCAAAATGAATGGAGTTATGCAAAATAATTTGTGTTGATTGGAAATAAAAGTTATTATTTTGTTGTGTAATTAGGCAGGTAATTATGTCAGCACAATAGGACAATTAAGCGTGTTCTGTATGTAATACTGGTGACCTGACGTGTCCAAAGCAGTAAACCTTTCAGATCATTGAATTTGAGGATAGGTTTGTCAGGACACTGATCAGTCAGAGCATCAGTGAGTCAGGCATGCAGGGTAACCATGGTGCTCAAAACAATCATAATGTCAAAGGCTGGTTCATTTATTGACTTTAATTTGCCTATTATAAACCAATAGAGACTGGAACACCGTGTGTACAGCATGTGCTTATGTGCATACTCATTTTCATTTTTATATCTTTGTGTCATTATGAAAACTAATTTCCTTGATATCAAAACTAATTTGTCTGTTGCTTGTTGTGCCTGGTCATGTTTTTGTTGTTCAGGGTCATCATATACATCTTCTGGCAAGTTGCTCAGGGCCGCAAGGAGCTTATTGGTCTACTGAGACAACAAATTGTTAATGTGAGTGTGTTTGAAAAATGTCCCTTGAAATTGTCTTTAAGTGAGTTATTCTTTTTTTTTTTAAAGTAAAGTCTGTTTTTATTTCCTTCACTGTATTCTTCTTTTTTTGTTTTTGTTTTTTTTTTTGCTCACCAGGAGGGAAAAGACAAATCATTCTTGTTAGACAAGCTCCAGAACCTCCAGAAATCTCAGCCTAATAAGAGACCCAAACAGAAGAACCAAAAAAAGGTTTGTTATGATATTTGTTTCATGCTAACTCATCACCTCTCACACTGGGATTTGTCATCAGCCTCACGGAATACTTTCCCCTGTCCTTTAGCACACCAAACGGCGTTCAGATGACCACTCTTCAGGTGCTCAATCCAACTCAAACGCCATGGTTCAGGCTTTACTTGCTCGCCAGCAAATTGAAGAGGAAGAAGACAGACGTCACGCTGGTGGAGTGCCCGTTCCCTCCGACATCTCCACCTCCAGTGCTCTGATGCAGGCCTTGTTGGCCCGTCAGAGAGCTGACGGCCAGGATGAAGATTTGTACAAGATGCCTGATAAACACTCGACATCCTCCAGTGCCCTCACACAGGCCATACAAGCCAGACAGAGGGCTGAGGGTCAAGGGGGGAGTGAATACTACAGTACAGCAGGTTTTTCTGAAAACCCTGCCAACAGATCCAGCGCTGTCATGCAGGCGATACAAGCCAGACAAAGAGCAGAGGAAAACGGAGCAGCTAATACAGATGCCTTGCCATCTCCTGTGTCAGGTGTTATGATGCAGGTCATGCAGGCCAGACAGAGAGCAGAGGAGGAGGACAGGTTTCTGTGGGCCCCTGCTCCACCACAAAACCCAGCCCCCTCAGGCTCCAGTGCTCTCATTCAGGCCATGTTGGCCCGGCAGCAGGCCCAGAACGAGTATGATGATGGTTACTGAACAAAGGGGTCTGACCTTATATAACCACGGGGACAGGAACAGAAGGGAAGAGAACAACAGAATGGATTTCTTTAAGATGACTGAAATCAGTCCAGGAATGGGGAGATTTCTCCTGATTTGCAATACATTCAGTCCTTCTGTATATAGGTAGCTACTGTAGCGTGGCTATGAGAGAGTGCAGGTCCACCTCTTTTTTTTTTTACAAATACCTTTTAATTGTATATTTAGTAAATAAGTAAGTGCTATAACATAAACACACTAGGCCTGATCTTGTGCCATTTCTAATGTAATTTCTGTAACATAAATGTAAGCCATTAACATTGTATATATTCTCTGTGAAAAGTAGATGAACACTTGATACACATAAAAGAAAGGCAAAAATAAACTCATCACTGTCCAGTGCATATTAAGTAAGAAAAGGCACTGTGAAGCAAAATGTTAATGCCAAAATAAACCTGTGATAACGAACAGAATTACAGTCACCACCATTTATGGAATGAATAAGCATGGTTTGTTAAGACAACACTGCCCCCTGTAGGATATATGTGTACAATACCACAGATGTTGAGTTTTACGTTTATCAGACAATGACTGTCCTCTTAAACTTTGTTCTTGGCTAGTGGTTCTTGAATCATTCTAAAGATCCCCTCCAGATGTGCTTTAAAAAATAATTTACTTTGAATAATAATTTGTATGGAAGCCCATTTATGCCACTGTAATGAAAAAAACCCTGTAAAGGCTTAGTACTATTCATTATTTTGAGACACTAATTATTTTTTGAAAAAGTTTCAAATTGTTTCGATATTCAAGTCATTTTCTTAATCACACTGGTGGAAATGGGCCTCCATAGAGTAATGGTGTTCCATACTAAAGTGAATGCAATCTAATATGTAGTAAAAAATTGAAAATTCAATGTTCATAGCTGTAATGTAAATTCACTAGATACACTACAACACTACACTACAACATTAAAATGCTGTTGTAATGCAGTAATTATTATTACTCCAGTGGTATTATATGTAATGCTAAAGTTGTCTACGTAGCAATAGCAAAAACATACATATAGTACCTTTATGCAAAGCACCTGAATACATCTTCCACCACTGCCTGCACTCAGGATACAGGTACAAACATCTGCCACAGACATAGATACATTTCTGAAAAGAGAGGGGGTCACAACCCCCCCCACCACCACCACCACCACACACACACACACACTGTGGAAGTTAGGCCCTTGAAGGCAACAATATCCAGGACAGATTTTTGACTGAGAGGATTTTAATATCCACCAAATTTATCTCGATACCATGAGCATTTATTTCCTTCCAATCAAAGCAGAAACATCAAATGAAAATTACATTACACTTACTGTCGATCTTTCTGATCATGCCATTACAACTGCTCTTATGAACCTTCATGCTACAAAAGTCTGTTTCACTGCACTGTTTTTTTTTTCAATATAATTAATGCAGGTGTGTTTCAAATTCATTTGGACTTCATGACACAATAAAAGTAACTGATGCGAACATCCAAAAGTGAAATAATACACAATTTTCCACAACCATTCTGTGTACAAACATACTGCACACTTACACCTCACAATCTATTTACAATTTACATACTGTATCTAGGCACATCATTTGCAGTATTTGTGGCTTTATGACACATTTAATAAACACCTGTTATAATAGTCACTCTGTCTTTGTGAATACATTATCATTTGCATTGATTTGCTGATTGAAACATGTTAAGGCTATTAGCATCTGAGAGACCCTCACTATGTTTATAAAGGTATACTTAACATTTTCTTTTAAATCTACATTGGTAGGTTACACAAACTGAGAAAACACCTTCATTCATGAGATTAGATCATGTCCACTTTTTTCCAGTTCTCAGATGGATTGTCCAACTTTACCCTTGTGTGATTTGCATCTCTGTGACCTGTTTCAATTAAGGCAGTGTTGAAATGTATCAGATGGAGCTAATGATCCTGTGAGGCATTCTTCCTGTACTGAACACAGAGCAGAGAGGGACAACAACACCTCCATCCATCAAGCTACGCCACGCTGAGAGAAATGCCACCACCTACTGTCCTGCCACACTCAGCACTGTTCTTCCCCTAAAGATGTTGCAATGTCACTCAGAGAGTCAGCAGGTATGGGAGTCTTCCTGCCGCTTTTCAGGCTCTGGCTGGAGTAAACCTCCACAGATTTAGAGATGGAGTGCACAGAGTGCTCTCTGAGATATCCGAAAGCCTCCCTGGCGTGCTCCTCCCGGATGCTTTGCTCGAAGGTTTTGCGTTTGTGCCTGAACTCGATGACGGTCTTCGTATATGAGTTGAGGGTGGTGACTGATGCGCCCATGCAGCAGGTGAAGGACGCCCAGGCCATGCTGATGCGAACAGAGGGAGAAAAAAATTGACAAATCACCACATGCAGCAAAGCGGAGCTTTGTGCTGAAAAACAGTGAACACCCATGTAAATCCAAATTGCATTTTGACATTTTTCCCTCAATATTTTAACACTGTGGCTGGTGAGATTAGCGTCAATCACTGTAAGTCCCTCTGCCCCACCCCTCAGGCATGCCGCACCACATGTGAGATCAGACAATCAAATCATCATCTCATGTACTTTTCATGCAGGTTGGTTAATGCCAACAAAAGGTCAAGAATTGTTTAGCCTCTCAGATGAATTTTCAGCATACTGTGCATATTGTAAAGAAGTGAAATATTATCCCCTTATGCAATTCCAATCACGTCTGTATTGGGGCTTTGAACACCAAAGCCTAATCCTACCATAACATGAGAGCTTTGGGTTTTTTTCATTAGAGACAGTGACGCTGGGGAGAGGTGAGAGCAGAGCCACAACTGACTATTTGGGGCTGTGACATGCAGAATGGAATTCCTCATCTGGTTTCCTAATAGGTGAGTTGACTTTATTTATAATCCTCTCTAAATTCAACACAGCTGATCCCAAGTGCTTCATATGTGACATTCCTGAACAGAGGCAAAATAAGTATAATCTCTTAGTTCTGTCATACCAGAAGGACCAGCCGTAGTCCCAGTTGTAGGGCCTCCAGTCAGGTGGACCGTGGCTAACGGTGACTTGAAAGACCTGTGTGTACATCACATGAGCCACCATACCAAGAAGACCTGAAATCATATGGATAGAATATGATTAGTTTGCCTGCTGAGTGACATAAGTTTCAAAAACTAAATAATTCTGCAGAATGAAGCTGATTTGTTTCCACAAGCACAGACACAAAGCATTTTCATGTGCTCACAATTACACATATATAGTCAGTAAACATAATGAAACAACAAAATCCCAACCTTTGCTGTCTTAAATCTCCATACAAATAGTTTATGTTTGCTCATTCTTAAATGTTCTGAGCTTTTTTTAGACAAGATCTGCAAAACAAATATCAGCTCAAATTCTACTGGAACTCTCTGTGCTTTCATCTCATCAGCCACTGAAAGAAAACAACAATATTTCTTCACCTTATGACTTGTCACCATGACTCATCCTGTGTTATATATTTTCAATTAGTTTGGATTTATTCCTGATTGAAAACTAAAGAACTGGCTCTTTGGTTAGAGATAGAGATGCAATTTTCAGTGAGAGCTCCCAGAGCTACTCTTAAAAGCAAATGACACTGGTTTTGTTATCTTGTGATATGTTGTGCCATACTCAGGAGAGTCCTTTATTAAACTACATAACCAGCCGCAAGGAATGGAATCACAAACATTTGAATACAGTGCTTTATTGGGAATAGAACAAACACTCACAAAAGCATTTCAGCTAATGACAGATAAAATCAGACTACCCGAGAGCACAGTGAAGACGGCAGCGAAAGGCATTGAGCTTGAGTCCATCGATGACGTTGCTGGAGTGGACCAGCTCTAAACACATGAGGCTAAACCCCACCACCAGCAGAACTATGTACAACATCTCAGACACCAGTGACAGCCACAGCATTCCTGCAAAATATAATGATAACATTACATTAAATCAAATGGAAACATTAATTCACAACTCCACAGTCAGCCTGGAGTGGTGTTCAGATTGCACATTTAATACTAGCCTTAAAACAGACACTAATATGATTTATCTCAGTGGTTCCTCATGCAGCTAATAGAGGCTGATGCTAACATTTCCAGCTGGAAGGAGGTTGGATTTCATCTGAATCTTCTCCAAGCCTTATTCAGCTTCCCAATGAATCAAGCCAAATGCAGTCTGGCTGCACAAAAATATCTCTGACTCTCTTTCCCTCTGGTCATTCAGTCATTCTGACACTTCACAGATTGGCAGGAAGCGAGCAAAGGACAACTTTCCCCAAAAGGACAACTGTCACCACAGCTGAAAATCCTCAAATTCAACACCAAATGTGTGTGGCTTCCTCTGTGTCCCCCATCGCATCATATTTAAGGTGATAATCCCTAAACTGAAAACGGAGTACTTGCCGGTTTGTTACAGTTACAGACTAAAAATGATACTGAGGTATATAAGTATTTACAGCCGTAGTCCCAGTTGTAGGGCCTCCAGTACATCACAACAGTGGTGCTGCACAACTCAGTGGATAAAAGTGACTTCAGTGTCTGGACTTTGGTTTGATATCATAACTACATCAGAAGATGAAATGATTCAGAAAATGTGCACAGTATTTAAGTTCACTGTTGGTCTTGGCTTTAGAGATAGTTCTGTCTTGTTACAAGTAATTACTTTGAAGATTGGAAATTTCAAAAGGATGATACATTTATTTGGAAAGAAAAAGATGTATCTCCAGCCAATTATACATATTTGCTCACAGTTCTGTCTGTGGCAGATAAGTGTGGATGTCTACTAAAATATACTACACCTGATTTACAGTATAAAGTCTTCTGCAGATTTATCAAAATATTTCCTTATTCTTATTTCTAACCTCTTTCAGGTGACATTTTAGCCATCTGAACATTAAATTCCTCTACACAGATAATAAATGAGATTCATGAAAGTCCTCAGTGGGCTTTAGAAGAACTTTTGACCTTGAGCAGTGGAAACTCACCTTTCTCTGATGCCGGGGCCAAATCAATGAAACTTCGACATCTCTCACCTGTAAAATAATAATAAATAATGTCACAACCTAGCACAACATGTTAGCAGTGGCTTCTTTAGCAAGCACTTCATGTTGAATTCTCTACACATCTGGTCAGAAATACAGTAAGTGAGCCATTTACTGGTGGAAAGATCCCAACAAGGACACGTGAAACATTAAAATGGTCTCAGAGAACCAGTTTGGGATTAACAAACAAGAACTGAATAAAGAAATGCTCTTGGTGCTGGACTGTTACGGGCTACAGCCCAAGCCCTAATTCCCAATTTCTGTCCGGGTGTGTTTCACAGGATCAGCTCAGACAGACTGTGACCTCCTATCCGACGAATCTGTGCAGCAACATAAAAAGAGTTCATAAGTTCAAAAAATGAATAAACCGGCTGTTAAATAAGAGGCATATGTCATAACTGCAACTTTTTGGGAGGTCTCTGAGTCAATGTCACCAGACGGTGTGCTGGCAAGGCTGCTCAACATCTGCTTCCTGTCCTATTGGATTAAAGGTACATGTATGGAATTAAATATTTTAAAAAGCACTGTAATAACACTCATGCCTGCTGGACCATCAACACACTGTGACATGTAATAAGAGCCTGAGATAATTTAACAAACAGGATATAAAACGTGACCCTTGACATAGCACATTATTGCAGATGTGACGTTTTCTCCCTGTCATATGTTGAGTGGAACGTGTCGCTGGATTTGTTGTTAAGTGGAACACTTTAATCAGGTAGAAGGAGGGTGGCAACAGCTGTTTTGAGGAAAAACTCATCAAGGCCCCTGTTACATAATCCTTATTAACTCAAGCTGTCTCAGCCCCCCCTAACCCCACCCCCACTGTACAGCCACTTGATGAGATAGACATGTGCTAGCAATTCCTTCTTGAGTAATCTCAATGTGTGGTTCATTTCTATTCTATGTAAAAAAAAAAAAAAAAAGTTTATTAGAATTAGAAGCTGGCTAGAGTTACAGGCTTATATCAGAGAGGTGTTTTACTGAGTTTGGAGATAGGTGCTGGAGTAATTCCTAATCAAGTCGCAGTGAGGCAACTGGAGAGGACTAATCTGGCCTGATGACACCTTTGACCTGAACTTTTCATGACCACAACCACTTCTGATGCACATTATCTTCACAACTCACCTAATCCTTTGACCCTGTTGTTATTAAATCTTTACTCCAACATGATCTAATTCATTTTCCATTTCCCTCAGTAAGGAAACAGAGCTTATGCACACACTCATTCACTGCTTTCTCCTCCTACTAGCATGAGCTGTGAAACAATCACATTCTGCCCCTATCAAGTGCTGCACAGCCTCCCACTTATAGCCCAGTGGACAGTGGAGTGTGAGCGTTGCCCTGAAGCTTAAACTGAAGCTCCCATGTGCTGCTGTTTGCTCAGCATTTCATGCCAGAAAAAAAAACAGATATAAGTAAACTGATATTAACGGAGGGTGATTATCCTTAAACTGTCATGAAATGTAATATTTCAAATAGAGTGACTAATCTCCATTTGAACTATTCATTCCATTATGACAAATGAGGGAGGAAACTGACAGATTTGAAGAGGTGAACCTTCGTCTATTTGGATTTGTGTTTTAAATTATGAATGGTTACGTACTGGTTTCTAAGCTCATACATTAGTCTGCTGTCTGTTTAAGTAAATTGTGATGATGATGACAATGATCATCTATGTTGCAACAATCAAAACAAAAGATAGAAGGACTGTAACATAAGGAAGAAATGCAGAAATGTAGATGTTTCAAAGTAATAGCCCCAAATGGTTTTGTTTTTTGTTTTTTTAACTGATTTTCAAATTAAAAGCACCAATAAACAGGCATTAAATAGTTTTTCAATGATAAAATGCAATTTCCTGATCAGAACTATTTCACTGAACATTAAGGTGGACTCAAATGTTCACATAAAAGCTTGTAGCGTTAGACATCTCGGCACAAGTGCCTCGCTGTGCATCAAACAACTGCGTTTAACGGTGAAATATGAAGTTATTTCACCCCCCCCCTACCCCAACCACCACCACCACCACCACCACCACACACACAAACACACAGCTCCTTCCCTTACTTTCATCGTGGATGTTTTCCTCACAGGAGGACCAGATGCCGGTGTGGAACTGCCGGAACAGGAACCTGTCGTCCCCAGTCTCCCAGCTGTACACTACTTTGTTGGGGTCCGTCTCGTTCACTCCGTAGTCTATACACTGGTGCGTCCGCAGCTTGCTGCACTTTGGCTTGGGTACCCTCTGGGTCCCCACGCACCAGTATGTCGTTATGAACGCGGTAATGGAGAAAAACAGGGCGAAGAAGTTCAAGCCAACCGACAGGAGGGTCCTGCATTTGCGAGTCGTCTTCATTGTCCGTGAGAAGGATGGAGCGCAGGAGGACCGAAAAGTTCATGGGTGCGTAGTGGAACAGACGCGCGAGCCCCGGCTAATTCCCAAACAAACCGGGTGAGGTAAAGGTCCCATTTGGCACTCCACAGTTTCCTGATGTCTCCATTGATGCCCAGGACACAGACTGAGCTCAGCTCTGTGTCAAAGTGTCACATTTCCGTCATTAGACTTTTTTTCTCTCTGTTTTACACGCGGTGACCCACGAGCGTCCAGCCAATAGGACGTCACGTTGTCAAAGGATTTGTCATTCGCAGCTTCTATCAACGGTGGGATTTTCTTATAGGGCTCTCTCTCTCTCTCTCTCTCTCTCTCTCAGTTCAATTCAATTCAGTATGCTTTATTGACATCAATGTCACGTGAACAATATTGCCAAAGCGTCAAGGATAATACAGTTCTATGTCACTTGTCTCTATCACTTTACACACCTTTAACTGTAAATACTGGTAGATTTGTATATTTTCTGTATGAACTGATATACAATCTATATGATATGTATATATAGATTAATAAATAGATCTCTGTGTAGTTTTAGTTTTATTTTGATTTGTTTTATTCAGTTTCATTTATTTCATTTTGTTTTACTTTAATTTACCTGATTACATGATTTACTCTGTACAGTATCTCTGCGCATGTGACAAATAAAGAACCTTGCACCTTGTAATTCAGCCCCCCGGTCATTAGATGCCTTCCTCCCTCCATCGCTCACAAACTTATCAGCTTCAGCGATTATCAGCCAGTGTACAACAAAAATTACTAGTGATGTACTATAACATACATACAGTAGGACCTCAGCAGGAATATCTTTATTTAAGAATTTAAGTGCTCACCGAGGATGGTTAAAGGGCTTCTCCAGCATTTATTTTATTTCATTTAATTTTTTTAGTGGGGGGGTAAATTTAATACATTAAAACATCTAAAATTAAATAAAGATGTCCAGATCCTGACTTTTAGTTCCTAGTGGGTGGCTTGCTGACTCCTAAATCTGTGACAGAGCAACTCAATAGCAACTTTAATTTGACCCTCCCTGCAACCTAAATGCTCACCTATTTCAAACCCTATGTCAATAAAGTATGATTAACAATTAGGGCTAAGTGCATTGCCTCTTTAAGGAATATTGATCAATGCTTGTCTTGATTAATTCATACATTCTATAATTCAGGGCCTATATTGGAGTAAGTACTTGTGAATATAAGTAACCCAACCCATGGATCAATTGGCACAGCCATCTGTACATTCCTATAAAACTACTCTACTGTCTTTGTGTCTTTGTGTTTCTAACTTTTACTATATGTTGTGAACAAATGCGTATTTATTGGTTGTTAAAATAAATGAAATATAAAAATAAAATGTTCAATTACTCCCTGTCAAATTCCAAACAGCAGTTCTGGTTTTTGTCTTAGTCCTTGGCTTTGTTTCTGAGACATGTTTCTGTTTTCAGAGAAGCTGACCTGAGCTCTCTCATTCAGAGGGAGGTCATGGAGAGGATGATGAGCCTTCTGCTGCTTCGGACCAGACTGACGGTGGCCTGTTGAGCTCTGCACACTGTGACAAGTCCACAACACTGAAAGTCTGCAATGAATGTCTTCTACTCTGAACTCTGCTGGCGCACAGAGGCAATTCATGTTGGCATTTCAAGAGATGTTTCCCACGAGTACTGCGATTCTTCATGTGAGAATGAGCTAAAAATATAAATTGTACGAGCCTCTTGGCAAACAGTATTTACAACCCAAGTGTAAATGAGGCCAGATAGGCCTGACATCTGTTACCTCTGCAGTGTGCCTTCATCTTCAGCCCTGGAGGCTTAGCCACACTTCAACATGACTCTGAAAACTGACAAATCAGGCCAAGGCTCTCCACCAAAGTGCCCCAAATACTGTTGAACAAGCTGCTGGTGATACTGCAGGTAATTGCCACCTTGGCAGGGTGTTATAACAAACAGGTGACCGAGGAGTGAGAAGTACACGTGCCTCCCAATTCAAATATTATGCTCAATTTTATTCAGGTTTACACACACAAAAGTAACAAATTTGAAGAACTACTTTGATAATGGTTGAAAATATTCCAGGAGAAAACCCGCTGAGACTATGTAGATTAAGTCAACCCTCCCCACCCTGTGAGTAAACCCTTCTACACATCTCAAAGCTTAAAAAAAAGTGCTGTGTGACCTTAAATTACCCAGTGGTTCTTTAAACAGCTAACAAGAGTCTTACTGAATATCAGCAGCATATTGGAAGTCAGAATTCTTGGCTACAATCTGGTAAACACTGCTTATGACGTCCATGTGGATGGTGATAGGCAAAAACAAGAAGTTAATCCCTGTTCTCAAGTTAACACATTGTAAGCCCTTTGCTGCAGTGTGGGGAAATGAATGATCATCGCATCCATATAGTAGGAGAATAATTTAGTTTGCGAACATAAAGAAAAAGCAGTTCTACTATGTTCTATGTACACAGCACAAAATACCTGAGATACATTTAATATAAATAATATAAAGTCTTACCATTTAGTCAAGGCTTACAGGGTGTCTGAACACTGCACCTCTGATTTATAATATGCAGGATAATTTTTGTTAGTGACGTTGACCTCAGAAACACCACCTGAACAGCTGTCAATGTCACTGCTGCTTGTCTCCAACAAGTGGCTGAAAAATCTTTGTCTGCACGTTTAAAGTTTAACTGTAATTTTTTAAAGCAGAGATAATGCAGTCTTCCACTTTTACATGAAAACTTTAAGTCTTTAGCAGTCCTTGTTGAATTTAATACAAGCAGCAACCTCTCTTGGTTTGGTATGACCAGCATTGTGTGTGTGTTAGATCATAACTTATGACTGACATATCTATCAACAGCTCACCTTTATTGCTCCTTCTTTTATGTTTCTTCCAGGTGCCTTATGTCTTCACTGTACCACGTTACATTGTGGCCACTGTTAATAAGAAGTTACACAGTCACACTTCATGCATTCAGATCTATGAATTCTGCAATGTAAAGATTATTACTATAGGATTATTATTATAAGAGAATGGGGGGTTTATTTTCTTATTGGGGTGACTATTAAGTCAAACTATTGAGATCAAACATTTATTCAGACACACATTTTTACCAGAGCTACATTATTTATCTTATGGGTCATCTGACTCCATGTTATATAAACATGCTATGGCGCATTCTATATAGAAATCTTACATAAGTTTATCCGGGAAGGAAGCCAGGATGGATTTCTGTGGCTGCTGGACTAGAACAGATCTGTTAGGATTTGTTAGGATATAATAAGACAACACATTTCCTTACAGCTTTGCCTAAGCCTGAGAATCACATGGACATGAGCATCATGAATGGTCGCTGAAGAAAAAAAAATGGGTTGAGAGAAATTTTTTAATGTCCTTTTGTTCCCTCAAACATGCACAGCTGCTGTCATCACATGCGTCAAGACGGCCAAGCATATAGCCACACAGATTAAAATGAAGACATGATTATTTTCCCTTTATGGGATCATTCCATATCCATGTACAGTACAGCTTCAAATCACACGCAACAGCTTCACTCTCAACTGTAAAATGCATGGATCAAAAAGGAGCTTTTGGTATTGTGCAAGAATATCCATGTCAAAAGAGATTAAAAAGGCATTGCACCTTTTTATTTGGCCTTGAATACCTTCTGAGCATATGTGGCTTCAGAGTGCATCACTGTAAGGCCTAAGCTCTTGATAGACACAGACTTCATTTGTATTTCAGTGGCAACTTCCGCTTAAAGCTGCTAAGAGTAGAATTTGCCTCTAAACAGATAGCCCCTACGGATTAGTCTTCATAATCTGCCGTTCACTGATCCTCGAAATCATACTGTCTGGGTGCTCTGGAATCAGCTTACAGTGACAGTGTGTGAGTGGTTTTATGATTGGGATTGCGTGCCGTGTGGGCTTTATGTACAGTGGTGACAAATGAGAAAAAGACAATTGTTTAGTGAGAGTGTCACTTCCAATCTACATGGAGGATATGTCATCTACTACTGCAGCGACAGGCTGTGTGCCATTCTCTTGCACGCACTCGGACACAAATATCATTCAGAACTGTAATACTAGACAGTGAGGGTTAGGCCTTTCCCTTATGCTGCGCAAACAGATGCCTGGTGGTTGATAGGAGCATCTCTGTGAACCTCTAACTTCCAAGTGAAAATCCACTTATTAAACTGAATGGACGGCTGTTGTATGTATGCATCAAAAATCAATTCACTCAAATTCCTGCAAATGGGACGTACATGGTGGTGCAAGGACAGATGACACAGACAGAATCCGTTTCCTGTTTTCTTTATATTGGATAGCATTAAGAATCCAGACAGGATCTAAATCAAACAACTGTCTCTTTTATACAGTCGTGCAGTATATTAAAGTTTGATTACAAAGACATTTGGGCAGTCATCGGGTGCAAAGTACCAGATGGTGAACGAGACGGGATGAGTAGACTAAACTATAGAGTGCCCTATAAAGTCTAAGTTGAAAACAAATATCAATGTTCGTCATTGATAACAGAGTCAGTCTGAATTGAGTTGACTTGATTGACTTCCATTCCTCAGAACATTAAATCCTCATTATTCAAAGGAATTTTCTTGGAAAACACTTAAAGGTATAATCCATGTAGGATTTTTTTTCTTTTTGTCAAATAAACTGTGATTAACAAGCCATCGGTGTGAAGACCAATAAGCCCCACGTGTGAACATTTCTCACCCAGTATTTAGAGGTACCATTATAATTTATTAATGAGAAAAATTCTAGACATGTCATCTTTAGCTATAGACAAAGCAAACACATATATAAGCGTCCTGTTAAACAGCATCTTCAGCCAAGTCTGATGAAGTAATTACACATTTTAGGACAAACAAACAAAAAGAAAACACATTAGATTATTAGTCTAATCGTTCTGCATGTCATAGGTGATATCAAATATAAAATAGACATCGAGAATTTAATATTGCTTTCATGAGCACAGTCTGGTTCTGGAGTCCTGGAGCCATTTCTTATAAATAACAAGTTAAAGAAAATAAGTAGAAGTGACATTTGTTTTCTTATTAGGAATGTGCCATTTTATCCCTTTTTGTGTTCTTTTTGCATCATGGATATGTCACATATCACTCATGAAAGAGTATTGTTAAAAAAAAAAAAAAGTCAAGAAAACACATACAGTAGACTCTGGGTTTGGCTCCTTTACAAAAAACAGGGGAAATGTTAATGGATCCCGATATCAGAACAGGAATGTTGTATCACTCCTTTCTTTCCTTGTGGTGGAACAGAGACGTCTATGCAGAGCTGGAAACAGCTAGTTTCTTCAGGTGGTCCATGAAGACCTGCAGACTGACGTCGTCAGTGAGGATCGGGGCTCCTGTCTCCTGTAGATGGAGGACAAAAATAGCAGCTGAGTGATTTACTCACTTTCCAAACAGATCTTTCCATAACATAAGTCTGATCCCGCGATCACTTAAATGACTCAAACACATTTATCACTAAGATTAGCTTATGCAAGACCTCGGTTGTCTTAATAATCTCATTCTCTGACTGCCAGAGATGTATTTGCAGTGTTTGTATACAGCAGGTTATGGTTCAGCTCCTCCTTCTTGGAGAAATAGGAGATTAATGCTATTTTCAGCTTTCAATCTTCCCCACTTAGAATCAGAGGTTAGCTAATCCAAGACCTGTGTTTGCTGACAAAGTTGTCAGTGCAGATTGTTTTTCATTTGGGGTACAGACAATCCTAGGATGTTAAGGTTTTGATGTGGACAAAATAAGGAAATTAGATATTTCCACAATTTTTACAGTTTCATGCTTGTAAGATACATAAATACAAGTTATTTAGACACCATTTTTTGATATCCATAGTCTAGTCCCCTTTGAGTGAAGAATCTGACCTCTAAAAGCAATCTATATAAAACTAGTAAGATGTAGCTGTACTGTACCTGTCCCCAGGCGTAGAGGTTGTTGTGGGTCTGTGATGGGTTGACCTTGGAGAGCAGGAAGCGAGCCTGTGAGCCTCCGTGCTCTGTGTCGATGTAGCGTGGCATGGGGAAACGCGTCTGCAGGATCTCCTGGGCGTCATCTAGAGGAGCCTGAAGGAGCTGTTTGAAGTTCTCGTACTCTGCCATTTCCTGGTAGCCCGCCTTTCGCCACTGGGCTATGGTCTGGAAATAAAAGGGGAAAGTGACGGCATTAAGAAGTGATTCCTCGATCACTAAATGATTTGTTTAGCCTGGCCTGCAGGCAATTTTTAGGCAATCAGGGGGTTTGCTGTCTCACCTCTCCATGGTAGATAACCAGCTGGAAGAATGTGTCCATCAGCAGGATTCGATCTGGCAGGATACTGCTGCTGTCCAGGAGCACAGGCTGTTGAAGAGCAAATACATCCAGTTAAGAAAAAATCAAGCACCAAAAACATCACTGGCATTTCACAACATTTCATAAGGAGACATCATGAGGAAGCCTCTAGAAATGGGAAGTTGGAGTCTTCTGTCATTGGTAACAATGGTGTGGAGGGTGTGAGGCTGACCTCTGGTGGTCCATAGAAGGAGTATGAGTAGAGAATGGGCTGGATCATGATCAGGGACTGGGTGAGGTCCTGCCTGACAAAGTGGTGCCTGTAATAGGATGACTCATCTGGGCTGTTGTTGAACACCTGCAGGAAGGGCGACCGCCGCAGGTGGAACATAAACTGCAGGACGAAGGAGGAATAAAATAGTTAAAGTTATTAAAATGAATAATTAGTGTAACGTAATCAAAAACCTGCCAAAGGTTTTTTTTTTAAAAGCAGACAATCATAAAATTCTATTTAGTCATGTCTTTACATTTCCACTAGGAGGCAGGTTTACCTGTGGGTAGAGGGACAGAGACTCTGAGAGTTTGAAGGATGCAGGATCATCTTTATTGAACTGGCCAAACTTTTGACACTGCAACCAAGGGAGACAAAACATGTTAGAAAACACTACATATATTACATAATTATAACCTGGCACATTACACAGCAATAATGAAATACACAAGCAATCACAGAACATCATATTAACTATTTATATCACACAATCATAACAATGCCAACTATGCATTGTTCCTTTCACACAAAGTACAAACAGGGAGTAGTCTGTATCTGGGAGTGTCACTCACCAGGCGGATGAGCTGCCTGTCGAGCCAACGCAGGACATCTGGCCCCTCCTCTGACTCCGCTCTGAAGACTCCCAAACGAGCCATGAGCACGGCGGCCGCTTCTTGGTCGAATGAGGACTCGATGTGCTGAATCTGGGACTGTGCATCTGCCCAGCTTGAGTAGGGACAAAAAGAAAAGAGACAAAAGAGAGAAAGACAAAGACAGAGAGAGAGAGAGAGAGAGAGGAATGCAAGAGGAGAAACCAGAGAAACACAGGTGAGCGTGGGTGTGGTGTGAATGACGCACATGCATGTAGGTACCTGAAGGCGTCATCCTAAATTGCAAGAATGTAAACATCCTTTCCAGTGAGGCTAATATTGATTCTAGCTGTCACTTTCCTGACTAGATGCCAGGCTTATTTGCGTGTGCAGGCTCATAAAGTGAATATTCACTCCTGACAGTCTTTCCAGCAAAAGTAACTTACTTGATAATCATAATCTGCCAGTTTGACACAGAATAAAGTACAGTTTTAGGTATAGTCTTGCCTGTCAAAACACCATACAGTATCTGTACCGACAATAAAACGAGAGTCTTACTTCCTGGCGATGGTGGTGACCCGTATCCTCCTCTGCGTGTTGGAATGCTGGTATTGGGTTACAAACTGGATCGCCCCTCGGCCACCCTGAGGGACTGGTGCATTGTGCTGCAGACACAAAACGGTGGAGAAATTAAGACTACAGCTCACAGTTAACAATTGTTCCTCTCACATGAACTGAACAGATGGTCTTCTACTACAAGGAATAAACCACACAAAAAGCCATTGTTTGTAGTGTTTTACTGAACAAAGCCTTATTCACTTGTTTGATGTGATTAGCGACTGCACTTTCATTCGTGTACTGTAATCCTGTCAGCTTGAAAGTTAAGGTTCAAGTCAGCGTCCCTTACCTGATTCACCACTTCAAAATAAATGCCCAAAGTGGTGGAGGGGTTGAGGCTGCACACTTTCCACTGGCTCGTGCCACCAATACCCATCTCCTACACAAAACAGAGAACATATTGTGATGAATACCGCTTAAATAACAGTGCTCAGATGACCTACTGTGAGAGAAAAGAATATGAATCTCCCAGTTTTATCTGGGGCAGTGACTCACATTCTCTGAAACACTGGAACCTTTGGAGTGGAGGGAAACACATGGTCCGATGGCCCCGCAAACCTTCAGCTCCCTTGATGTCTATATATAGATAAAAAAAGAAAAAGACATAAATCCATCTCCTACAAGAGCTACAGCAAGTAATGACATTTATTATAATGGTGAATTGCTTCTTTACCTTGACTTCCAGGACACCTCCAAAGGCCATGCGGAAGTCTCCATTATAGTCCTTACTGAAGACTCTCTGGAAGGTTTGCTTGAACAGTGACGTGTTGAAGGAGTCACCCATCACAATGTGGCCCCTGATAACAAAGCACAACAAATTATTAGGATGCCAAGTTATGCTTAAAAAGACAGACAAATATAATTCCACACCCTCTACTAATTAAAATGTAAGGACTGACGTACCCGGTGAGATTAGATAAGCACTTCATCTCCAGCAGTCCAGTCTGGTCCAGGGCACAGGCGTAGATATCAATACTGTGGCCATTTACTGCTGAGCGGTTAGCCAAGGCTTCATAATACTGTGTGATACAAAAAAAAAGACATGAAAAAACTGACTGTCTTCAGTACATTAGGTGGGTATTCAGTGGAAGAGCAACATATGAGAATGATTGAACTCATACACACAAGTACTGTACTTCGTATAAGAGGCGCATGCATGTTTGTTCACCTTGGTAGCTTTCTTCAGGTGGCGAGCATTGTCCTTCTGGATGTCATGCCAAGATCGGATGGGGGTTTTCAGCTCGTCACCTACCACCATGCCAGGGCCCTGGGTGGGGGGTCCCCCGATGAACAGCATCACACGAGCCCCTGTGTTGGGGAATGTGCCCTGTAGGTGAGGAGAAGAGGAATTTAGTTTTAGTTTTGTTTTGTGAATTTGGTTTAGTTTCATTATACCTGTCCTTAAATTACAATTTAAATTTTTTTTACATGCAAAGGGATTATAACAGGTTTTTGCTGAAAATATACAGTATGCACTTAAATTGATACTGATTACCCCAGTTGACACCTCTGCTGCTCATAAACAGCTGCTTTCATTGGTAAAAATCATCCCTCAGCAAGTTTTGTCCTGTTTTTAGGCTGTGGATAATGAGCATTAATAGAGTACTGACCTAGTTCTCAAATTTGCCGTTTTAAGAGGAGTGGTGCTTAAGAGTGCCTTATTAAAGGATCACCTGTACAAATACAGCCCCAGTAATCCTTAATAGCAGCTGTTAAAGGCAAGTCAAAGAAATGGAAATGTGTTAGATAACACTGAGTATGGGGAGACTGGTTTTACTTGCTGATATGAAACCTAATTATAATACAGGAATGCGTTATTTTTTATTTTATTTTCCTCTTAACACTGCCGTTTTTCTCACTGAACTAGAAAAGCCAACATCCAGCAAGCTGAATGTACATAGAAACTTTCAGCAAAGGGCAAACCTGACAGCCAACACCTACTACAAAGTCCATAGTCCAAGAGTCCAAGGCACAATGATACATTTGGAAATAGGCCACTTAGTCACAAAGCTCCTAGAATGAGCTTTTAATAATGTAACATTTGATAGCAAGTTCTACGTAAATGCTGATTCATTTATAAAGGGACAAAGTGTGCTCATTCATAGAGAACTATTAGACAAATAAGCCAGCTGATAGTGAGGCCCTGCTGTTTTTTTGCAGTTCTGCTTTATATGTAAAAGATCCATTAATCAAGTCAAATGCCTCTTCACAACTCAGTGAATCTGGAGCCAAATTCTTCTAATCGGGCCTCGTCTCCTATCTGCTGAAGGAGAGTGCAGCAGGGGAATGATCTGTTGTACTATCAGTTATATAACTGCGCAGATTAGCAGTAGGAGAAGAGAGGATAATGATGGTGGAGGGAAATGAGAGAAGGCAAACAAGGTACAAGCCTTTGAACTAACAAAGCACATGTACTGTTCCTGCAGCAGATAATTATCAAGCACTGTGTGTTTGTGAACAGTTACATGTGGCATCTTGAGGAGGCTAAAGGTCAGATTACTATGAGGCACCCCAATGACTGGTTGCTAATCCATATGTATCAAATGGATGCATGCCTGCTAATCCATGCCTGCAGTGTGTGAGTGTGTGTTTGTAACCAGGCTAACTTGTGTATCCACTTCATGTACATTATTATTTGTTTTTCTGTACGTGTGAGTCTTTTACCTCCAGCAGGCCGACGGCAACAGACAGTGCAACACCAGTGGAGCGGAGTGGACGTTTGCCCTGAGGGACAGGCCATGGGTCTCTCTGAAGCTCACCGAGCAAGTCTGTCAGATTCATATCGACTCTGTGCACGGGCTGAAGGAACCTAGATATGAACCCACAGAGACGCATTAGACAAGGAAAACACACTGCTACCATTAACTGACAAAGAGACGTTGGAAGTTTTACTGCTCCTTCATACCTGCAAGACGCTGCAGCATCCTGAGGGGCCACTGGGCGCCCCTGCTGCCCTGGTGCTGCTGGTTTTGTTAAACCCAGCATTTCCTGAAACACACACAAAGAAAAACAGACATTATTAAGCTGAACAGAGAATTTTCTTTTCAGCTACAAAAATTTGAAAACCACAATGTGGCAATGTGAAGCTAGTAGAGCCATTTAAAGTTTGTGACCCATGCCCTAACCCACTTGAATCTGTTTGGAGGACAGGTCCTTGGTGCCCCTGAACACGTAGCTCTTGGCGATGCCCTCACAGCTGAGCTCGTGAACCTGCACCATTCGTCCGAATGTGATCAAGCCCACCAGGGCATTTGGTGGCAGCAGGCTAAGGGACATCTGCAGGGACTCCTTGAGGGCCTGAAGGTCCTCCTCTTCCAAACATGTGTCCACCACATAAAGGAAGATCAGAGGTGTCGGGGGCCCACGCTGTAAAGAAGCAGGAGAGATGGTTAAACACAAAACATTGTTCCACACACTTTATCATATCAATGATGCAATGGAATCATTAATTTATAGTTTATTCTTATATAAATATAAAAAAATCCCTCAAGAAAATGGAGAAGAAGAGGCTTAATTAATGCTTGGTTTAGTGTATTTCTAAAATATGTGCACTAGCAGAGGCTATGTGACCATCAACAGCTCATATTACTTTTGAAAACCATATGCATTATTTATGATGTTACACTTGTTAGCCACAATAGTAGTGTGACCCTCATTGGTTGTAAAGCTTAGGATGTTTCTGTATAATTTTAAATGCTAATGTCTGTTTTAGCCCACTGTATAATTACCAAAACACTACATGATTACAGTTAGCCTCTATCACCAGTGTTCCAAATAAGGTGCGCCAAATTCTACAATTTTATTATTTCTTTTCCATTTGTATGAGTCAGGGCCGCAGGATGAAACTGTACTCATTGATCAAATCCAAGGCTTTAAAATAAAAATAAGAACCAACTACCTTATAGATCACTATTGGAAATTGTTAACATTGACCTTTGCCTTTCGCTTCATCTTCAGTACAAATAATCTACATGCACACGGTTGAGATCAGAGTGCAGACTTGTATGTAGTATTTACCTGTACTATGTACTCAATGGTAGAAAACTGTGGCATGAGTTCAGCTGGCTGGTTCACTTCTGAAATGCCTGCATAAGAGGGAGGGAACTGCAAAGACAAAGAGAAAACCAGATTAGTCAACCTAATAAAGGAATGTAGCTGGTCAACATAAAGGTGTATAGATGTTATGGTAACAATTATTATTAAATAGACACATCAGCACTAAATCATGCTGTCAATGTGACTACTCACTGGATTCCGCTGAAAGCAGAAGTTGCACGCCCATATTTTTGCTCTGAAGTCCACTTGACTGTGAAAGAAGGATCAAAACAATTTAGGGTTTGCATTCAGTTGGCAGGAGTGTACCTGTGACTGATAGTAGCCTGCACAAAGTGTATTTGCAGTTCTTATATACCACACCCAGTTTGAATATTTTTGAACACATCAGCATTTGCAAATGCTGATGTGTTCAAAAATATTCAAACTGGGATTTCCAAATGTTGATGTGTGTGGTATTAAAAAAATTAATACCATGTGTCAAGATAAATGCTGTGTTCTGGTGTTACACAGCTGAAAAAACTTTCAAACATACAAAGTTGTATGTTTAAGTTTTAGAGCCTGACCGATACTGGAATTTTGTTGTTTTTTTTTTTTTAAACGTGTGAAGAGGATACGTTTTGCTCTTTGTTTTATTGTTCTGTTCAACTGCTCAGCAGCTATTTTGGTACAAAGCATCTTTTGTCTTTGTTTAAGATTAATATAGTTTGTACACAATTATACACACACAAAGATAAATCTGTTGGGCTCTAATAAGCACGGTCATATGGGAAATTTTTCTGTTTGACTCACCATAGAGGGTTGAGAACTGCCTTGCAGTTGGCCCGGCTGCACAGAACTGGTTCATATTGGACCGGTGGCAGGTCAGGCCTCTCCTTCAGGGGTGTGAAGAGGCAGGAGACAGGGGCTACGAGCCTGGTGGCTTCCAAACGGCTGGAGGGCCAGAGGTTCCAGCTGAATCTCACCCCATCCCTGTCTTCATTCTGTTGGATGAACTCCTGGTAGGTCGCCATCACCGAGCTTCAATGGAGAAAAGAGCCCGATTGAAGAACTAGATGTGGTCTAGGCCAGTGACACTGGTAGTCTTAACTCGTTCCTGCTTTGTTTAAGTACTCATGCTGGCTGCAGTGAACACCTGCTTTTATACAGGTGATCCTCTCTTCCTGTGCTAAAATAAGACACAGATGTTCGAAAGCATGACGCACAAAAGTGTCATTAAGAAACCTGACCAGCGTGTTTTGATGAGGAAAGAACAGTGCGGAGGAATCCCTGCGGTATTTATAGGCTCCACCTTTGTTGGCATGTGTCAATAGAGCATCAATGACGCTTTTAGAAAAGCATCACTAGGGATCCCGTTGTAGCAACTGTATACTCTCCCTCTTTCTCACCATTATCAGAGAACACAATACAATAGTATTTAAGGCAAATTACAAGAAGAATTTGGAAAGACGCCAAAACAAAAGATGCAATGTTAAGCATAAGATGCAGTGTAAAATATGTTCTGAACTACTGCAGACATGACCAGGTGCACAACTACTGATTATTTTCAATATCTATTAGTCTACCAATTATTTTCTTCAATCAACCAAACTAATCATTCAACCTATATAAGAAATTGGAATTTCAAAAGAATTTGTTCCAATTTGATCAGCAGTTCACAATGCAAAGATATAGAGTTTACTATCACATAAGACAGAAAAAACGCAAAAAAAAAGCAAATTCTCACAATTTAGAAGCTGGACCAATGAAATGTTTGGAATCATTTCTAAAAAGAGTTGGTGGTGACTTTTATGTCGATGTATTGTGATAATTACATGTCTAGTACAGCACCATACTGTTCCAGATTTATATCAAGTAAACAAATATATATGAGAAAAATTACAACATTGCAGGTGACAGTGTACTGGTCTGAGATATGACAAGATTAATTTATAAGTAACTAAAAACCACCAGTGGCGAAAAAACAACAACAAAAACTTCAATGTAATTAACTAACTTTGTTTGGGTATCCCAGCTTCTAATCAGTGTTAAAATGATTAATGGGTTGATTGATTAGTCCATCAGCAGAATAATAATCAGCAACTATTTTGATATCAGATTTTTAGGGTTGTGGACTGATGATCGAACAAAAGAAGCAATCTGAAGACATCACCTTGCAAAATTAAATGGAAACTAAAAAGTGATTGTTGCCCTAAATCTAGTGTTCTGCTTAAGGAATGTGACCTTTGTCCGGCCACATCTCATGAAGGAGGTGTGGAAGTGATGGTACATGGGGGTATTTCGTGTCAATAAATAAATAAAAATAAAAAACGATTTCACCCTTTTTGCCCTCTGTGGGAAAGTACACCGAAACCTTTTCAGTTTCAAAGTAAGACATTACAGCTAATTGTACAGTAAAATGAACCTGATTATCTACTAAGTCTACAACACACGGTCTACAGGCCACGTATCATCACTAGTGAAACCACCAATGACGGTCGGTATCTGTTCTGAACAGCATCTACTCTGAAATCAAACATTATCATTTTCGCGGTGTGTGCCCCCGCCTTAAACCACGCCAAACTTATTCACAAAACGGTATTTTGTAAATCGTCGCTGCCAACTGTCTCTACGCTGCTCTGTCATTCAAACTACTTGAAGCTAACGCTACGTTGTACAGCTGCCGGTGGGTTAGCTAACGGAATGTAGCATTAACCTACTTCCTGTCCCTTCGTAAATGGAAGCAGAAAAACGGACGGCGTACTTTCGAGCAAAATTGGGTCGGGAGCTTACCTTTTATGTCAGGTTTGCTTCAGGTCTAGGTAAGAGCGAAAGAGTACGGTCTATTCAAAACAAGTTACAGCATTTGGAGGTAAACAACCGACGGGTGTTCAGGGACACAGAGAAAAGACAGCGGTGAGGGGATCACTCCCTATCAGCCGGCTTCTGCACTTTACTAGAATGACGTGTTACTCCAAGTTCTGTCGTCTCCTATTGGTTCTTCTTTCCAGTGCGTCACCGGGGCGTGCTCTGCGTACGCACATAGACTGCATGCGTACGCACAAGAAGAGGGTGTCTATGGGAAGTGAAGTTTACAGGTGTTGCAGTTGCTGTTATCATCTGATTAGACGGTTGCCACTGTTTTTTTTTTCACTCTCAGCTTTTTGAGCTCATTGTAACCGATTGAGTAAATGGGTAATATGTCGTTTGACCGTTGCTGAAAAGTGAAGTAGGCTAAATACATTTACTGTAAGCTACTTTAGAAGCCAGCTGTTTGAGGTAGCCTATTTTATCCGGAAATCTCTACTCCACTAAGTTTTATGGTGAAATATTGTAGTTCTTTTTTTACTTTCCATTTATTTGATATTTATTGTCGAATGGACTTCAATGTAATTGTTAATGATTAAGATTTTATAGGCCCTCCTATCTCTTGCCAGATGCTTCCCTTGGAGTCTACTGGAGTTTATGCCTCTTAATGGACGACTGGATCAAATAATCAAGTATTTGGTTGTAATGTAACTAATCTCAATAATTAATAATGAATCATTAGTACAATTAACTCTGCATATTCTAAATTCACATACCATATTCATGGCCACCTTATAACATATGATGCATGTTTATATGTGGGCTACATGTAGTGCTACTGCTAATGAACTCCCTTGAAATACGTAACAACTAGTAAGTAGCCTGTCAACGCTGCGCTTTGTTTTTATACAGTTTTATATCTCAAGGTCACGCAAACCCTGTTGCTCTCCATCAGCAGCTGTCCATGGTGCTGGAGTGAAAGCTGTGGCCCACTGCTGCTAGTGGTCATGCTGCGTTCAAGGCCGTGCTCGTATACTGGGACGTTTGACATATGTCTGAGTATATAGGCCTGGTACTTTATAATTTAAACAGCCAACATTTTTGTGACTAACATTTCAATAACTGATTATTAAATCTACTCGAGTCAGTAGTTCGAACTTGAAATGCTACACAGCAGTGCACCTTTAAAACATAGGATGTTAGGTTACAGTGAATGGGTAGGGTACTTATTAGAAAAAGTGGTAGAGCAGGATTACACGGAGCATAAAAAGTATCTACTAATACTTTTATTTAAACAGTAAAAGCCTGTTGTAAACTTGGGATTTTTGGCGGTCATGCGTCTGAAATGTGCTAAAATGTGAGAGGCATTGGAATCTGAGGGAAGCCTCCCTCTTCAATTTAAAGTAAAACTGGGAAGGACTGAACTCAGCAGCTTGTTGACAATGATTGTGAACATTGGGTGGCGCTGTAACCAAGCTGTATTTTTGGTCTGGCACAAATCCCTGGAGGGAGAGAGAGATGAGAGAGAGAGAGAGAGAAGAGAGAGGGAGGAGCGGGTTGGGGGGTTCCTTCTCTCTCCGTGTTTCTGTCGTGTACAGCAGCGGACTCGCTTCCCTCTCTCTCAGTGTGCTCAACCTAAAGGCGGCAGGTGTGTGCAGCGACTGTCCGCGAAGCTTTTTTCCCCCTCACTTTGGCTACATTTGGGACTGATTTCGGATCCTAAAACCGGGGCGATAACTCGCACAGCAAGCCGGGCTGCACAAAATCCACCTGGGCTGTGAGGATGTTGCAGGGATAAGACAGCAGAGCATCATCTCCACTGTTTCGCAAGGAGCCGGCATCGTCAGCTGTTGCTCTAGGAGAGAGAGTGGAGGTGTCGAGAGCAACAGAAAAGGCCAAACTATGCAACTGATCTCCAAACGGTAACCGGTTTCCACCCTTAAGTCGACCGGGGAGCGGATGCGAGCAGAGGTTGCCAACGAGCCTCTGAATATTTTCTGCCCTTTGTCGGTGCCGGAGGAGCTGTGCCAATGGAGAAAGCGACTCCGCCGCCCCAGCCCCAGCTCCAGCTGTCGATAGCGAAGACTGAAAGTCCAGCGGAGGACATCTCCGGTCTGACAGACGAGGAGCTGCTCAAGTGGTCCAAGGAGGATCTGGTGCGGCGGCTGAGGCGGTCCGAGGCCGACAAGATGAGCGTGATTCTGGACCACGGGAATCTCATTCGGGAGGTCAATCGCAGCCTCCAGCTTCACTTGAACGAGATCAGGGGGCTGAAGGTGAGGGGGGCGCGCATTTGGTAGAGGATGAGATCATAGGTTTGGAGCGCACCTGAGAACGCGCATAGCGGGAGGGATGTTCAGCTAGCGAGCGCCTCAGCAAACACCGTGTGAGAATAGATGGTATCGCTGAAGTTCATTTTGCCATTGTGTAGGCCTGTATGAGGATCTGTTGTGAACGTATAAAGAGCCTGTGTTCACATAGGCTCTTGTGCATTCTTAACCTAAGGCAGAGTTAATAGCTTTCATTTAACTTTGGCAGAAAAGGTGGGAAATTCAGGCTTTTAAAAATCTAAATGAGTTTTATTAACAAGGGAAGGGACACAAAATGCATCTCTGCAAATCAGCTTATAGAACACAGGGCAAGTAAAAGTACAGCAGGCCAGTGAGGTAGGGAATTCAAAATCCTCCTAATACTGAAAAGGAGGGCATCTCCCCCTCTGCAAATCTACAGCTCTGTTCATATGCCAGTGCTCCAATCTGGCGTCCAGATCTCTCTGTGTCTGCGCACACCTTACATTCCTAAAAAAATAAAATCTGCACATAAATCAATGTGTCTGCGTGCAGGGTGATTTGCCTTTAGAGCAACGTGGCATTTGCTGTGAAAGAATAGGCAGGCATTTTCTTTTTCAGTAACCTTTACCCAATTCCTTCATTTCCTGCACTGCTAATAAGAGGAATATAGTACGATGTCCACAATGTTTACAGTTAAAGCTTAGACACAGCCTGAGGTAACCTCAGATGAAGCACATGAGGATCATTTGCCTTTCTTGGAGACCTGGTCACCTCTCCGCCCATCCAAGCTGCCTAATTACACAGGAAATAGCTGGAGGATAAAAAAGAGAGAGAGAGGGAGCAGGAGAGGAAGGAAAGGGGAGAGTTAAAACATTACAGAATGATAGTGGAGGGAAGAGGGAGGTGAAAAAGGTATGTTTAAGTAAAGGTTGCTTGGTATAAAATGTTCAAGGTGTATGATTTCACCACCCTAACCCAGTCTTAATTCTGTGTGAGGTCTCTCACTACATTATGTACTTCACATTGAATTGTACACAGTGAGTCAGTGCTTTTATGGGAAAGACAGAGAGGATTAGGATTTCATTTCATTATGATTGCATACAGCATTTGACTGATATCTAAAAGAGCAGCGAAGTGGATTGAAATTGGACAATGGCTGCAGCGATTTACTTTGGAATACAGTTAATAGAAAAAAAAACTATTTTGTTTTGTTTCAAATGAAAAGCACAGTTGTGCTCCTCCTGTGCTGATTAGCATTATCTGAATTTCTGATGCAACCCAATGCTTGGGGCCTAATGCCCAGTTTAACACATCTCTCTTTTCCTCTTGTTTTTGCCTTCTCTTCCTCTCAGGATATTAACCAGAAGCTGCAGGAGGACAACCGTGAGCTGAGGGACTTGTGCTGCTTCCTGGACGATGACCGCCAAAAAGGAAAGCGTGTCTCCAGGGAGTGGCAGCGCCTGGGACGATACAGTGCCAGCATCATGCGCAAAGAGGTGACTCTCTATCTCCAGAAGCTCAAGGAGCTGGAGCTTCGACAGGAGGAGGTAGTCCGTGAAAACCTGGAGCTGAAGGAGCTCTGCCTGCTGCTGGACGAGGAGAAGGGGGTGGGAGGTGGTGGCGGGGGAGGTGGAAGTGGGGTGGGTGGAAGTGGAGTGGGTGTAGGGATGGGAGGATGCCGCAACTCCATAGACAGCCAGAATAGTTTGCTGCTGGTGCCTGGGCAGGGGCTCCTTATGAGAGACGTGGGGGACGGGAGCAGCACCTCCAGTGCTGGGAGCGCTGACAGCTCCGATCACCCTCACCATAAACAGCCTCACCTGGCTGCGGGAGTGGGTGGAGTTGGCAGTGCTGGGGAAAAAGGGAGCCCTGAGCTTGTGCATAAACCCAGGTGTAGTAGCATCAGTGGAATAGGAGGAAGTGGAGGTGAAAGGGAGGTGTCCAGTCCTGAGCACCCGGCTGGGCGCCACCGGAGTACAAGCCTGGAGTACCCGTACACCCTGCCCCAGCTCAGCCGACCCCGGTGCGGCTCCATATCTGTGCCTGACCACAGTCGAGTCATACGGGGCCTCAGCCCGGAAAAATATGGGAGGAATGTGGGCCGACGCAGTCCAGAGCAGCACCCCAAGCACCACAGCTCTGATCTCCTCCTGGGCCAGAGGCAGAACTTCCTGGGCCAGGGAGGTAGCGGGGAGCTCTTTCAGAGGCACCACAGGAGCAGCATTAGCGGTACAGGCTGTGGGAGCCCTGAGCTCCGACAGGCACATTTAGGGACCAGCGAGCACCATGAAAAGGGTTGTGTGGTCCCAGGGGGCAGCCCCGAAACTCACAGGCACCAGTACAGTATGAGCCCAGACCATGTGAAGTTCAGCAGCCCTGTGAGAGACGGGCAGAGGAGGCCAGCTGGAGACGAGCTGTCACCACATCATCGGAGCATCTACAATGGCATGAATGGTAGGTGTGTGTGTGTGTGTGTGTTTGTGTGTGTGTGTGTGTGCATGGCAGTATTCCTGTGTGAGTGCATGTGATCATGCTGTTTCTTCTAATAAACATCACCCCCTTCTAAAAAGCCCATGTCCAAATTCTCATGGACTCAAGCTGCACAGACAAAAGCCCCTCAAGGTTTTGCTAATTGAATATTTTCTCTCTGTACAAGAAGGATGCAATAGGGCAGAGGTCAGGAATTTTTTCTGGGTAAAAACTCAAACAAGGAGATTTGTTGTGCGATCTGAAATCCCCTTATTTGATTGAGAAAAAAAGTGATACTCTTCTTCATTCTGACTGCTGCAAAATTTACAGCGTTATTGATTTTTTTTTGGCGCCTCAAGAGGAATGTGGGTTGGCTCAGTGGATGAGAGAGAAAATAAGGGGTTCAGGAATATTTATTTTACATGCTCTGTATCTAAGTTGAACAGATTCAGCTCAAATGATCCATGCTCAGATTTCAGCTTGTGGTGTAACGTTGCAGCTGGTGGCACAAAACCCCCACACACGCGCGCACACACACACACACACACACACACACACAGACACACACACACACACACATCTTATAGTAGACAGTGAAGTACCCCCAAATCTTTGCTGCAGCTATGTCCATCTCAGTGAGATCAGTGTGAATTAAGGATGTCAGAGAGAATAAGAAATATTAAAGTATCAACTTGGCTGCTGTTTAAATACCCCACAGTGGCTGATAATGATTTCTGGGGGGGAAAGTGCTGAGTGGCACAGAGCTGGCAGAAGCTAAAGGACAAATTCCTGAAGGTGAAGTATCTGCCTGACTTTGCAATATGTGGCTGAAATTACAAGAGAAACAGAAACAGTCTACACAGAGTGGAGTAAACCCAACACTTACAGGAAGGATTTCAATTACATCTCATGAAGGTATGTCAATAGTTATGTGAGAATGTGAACTATAGTCATTGAATGATGAGTCATTTATGCCTATCTGCTATTTGGATTGATATGCTTCATTGTAAATAGACAGTTACAGACACAAATTACAGTACTGGCTACAGAGTGTGCTATCTTTGCTAATATTAGATTTTACACATAAAGATGAGTTTACTACAGGGAGTACTACTCACACTTATACAGTTTTATAATGTCATCTGTGGCTCAAGAGCATTTTTATCAAACCAGAAAAATAATGTCACAATGGTATCATCAGGGTTATCTCAGGTTGAGCTTGGAGACTACAGATTTTTAATAGGAAACCTCTGTTGCATCTGCATCTGTGGAATTTGAGGTTTGAGGTTCTCATCAGAAGGGGAGGTTCTGATGAAGAAACTATATCAAGTTGCATTATGGGAAATGTAGTGTTTTGGGGCTGGACCCATGTTGCAGACTAAAAGTCAGAATATTGCTGCCCCTGCTGCTTTAATTGTGACCATTCTTTTTGCAAACTGTCTTTTGTGAGTTCGACAATATGAAATTAAAACACTAAATCATTGGAGTACCCACACAGTAGCCTCAGAAATGACAGTCTCATAGTAAGCATGCTCTCTTTAGCCATTTTGCAATCTCTACGGATTGCACCGGATTATTATAAAGACACACACAATTTTGCATCCCCATTCTGTTTCTATTTTAGACCTCTGTGCTCTCTGTAGCTCTAAGAGAGATTTCAATCTTGACGTAACCTGAAACCCATATGATGTCTGCAAAAGGCCACGCCACGTTAATGCCTCACAAATCCTTAATTGGAAAATGTTGTGAGTGCACAGGGCACTCACTGCCCCTCGAGCCTGGTGGTTTGCCAACTGTGGCATAACTGCTGTGAACTTAGCTCAGAGTGAAAAGCACACACCAAATAGCCTTTAACCAGGTCCATAAAGACTTCATTAAGCATGTGTGTGAGAGCAGTTTCAGTGTGTGTGTGTGTCTGTGTGGGTGTGTGTGTCATATTGGTATATCATAGCTTCTCGCCTGTCAGAATGGTTGTTTATCTCTCATGAACATGTCCCCACAGGGCCACCGTGCCTCGGCTGACCTGACAAGGACACTAACTTCAAGTGTCACAACACAATATTTACTGTTAGATCAAGACATGCAATCAACACTTAGCTAGAGGTTGGAGAGTTTGCTTTTGTGGTGCAGACACTGAATAAATTGCTTCAGACTTAAACGCAAATATACCACGTGTCTGTTGTTGATGGATTAAATTACGCTAAAACACCACTCAAACTAATCATAGTACAGGCAGTGAAGAAAATAAAGGATAAGAAAGATGAATGGATACAGAGAAAGACTTTTGCAAGATAAGAGAAGTAAAGAGAACAGCTTTGTGGCCATGTCTGTGTATCACCCATCCTTACTGCCATGTCCTTTTTTGGACGAAGAGGGAATTTAATTCCTGTGACGATGTAGTACACTCCACTCGCTTGGATTATCCTCTAAGCCCTTTGCACAGTATTATTTCATTTTTTCTGTATTTGCGTGTGTGTGTGTGTGATTTGGGTGGATGCGCTAAAGTGCCCCATCCAGGGTCACTGTAGCAGTGTAGGGTTTTTATTCAGGCAAATGAAAGTCTCGTGTTCATGTGACACCAGACAGTACTGAAGCTCAGGCCATTTACATTTCTGTCAAAATCCAAAATGAAAGCAAAACAACAGTGACCTCTGCAGCCTTTTAATACAATCTGCTGTCGCATCTTTTGGCAAGCTTATCACACATATTCTGTTATATTTGAAGCCAGGAGAAAGGAATACCCCACAATGACTAAAAACACTCTTGGTTTTACTGTGTAAAACATGACAGATATTCAGTTTTCGTTCAGAAACAAAAAACCCAAATAAGCTTACTCTCTTATCTCAACAAGGCGTGATCCAGAAAAACACTACGTGGTTTAACTAAAGGCATTTGGACAATTCAAGGAGCACTACATGCATAGATTATAGATCTTTCCATGGGCTAGATTCCCTCTTAGTGACAGATAATCAGCCATGAACAATGTAGTCTCCTGACCCACACTGGAGGGGTGACAATTTTCTAAGTCTATAGGATCTCTGCACTGCAGAGGGTCTTTTTCAAAAAGAAGAGAGACTTAATCGTGTTTTCTGCTTTAGCAATCACAAGTTCTGCATATTAGCTTAAGCTGCTCAGATGGTTGGGAGAAGAAAGAAAGGCCACATGGGAAAAAACAAGACACTTCAGTGAGTGGGAGAACCTCTGCCCTTGTGATGCCAATGACATACACACATCTGTTCAGAGGATTTTACATTGACTTACATTAATTTCCTGGAGACTTACTTTAACCCTAACCATAATGACTACTTGCCTAAGCCTAACCCTTACCCTAATCTTAATCTAAATTTTACCTTGAATCACAAAATGTAATGATTTACGTTAGGACTTGACCACAAAAGACGAGCGTCCACCATGTGACATGTGAAGTATGTCCCCACAATACGAGTAATACAAGTACACGCACACATTCACACAGCAAGCACTGGCTTTGCATGGCAAATATGTATTTTACAGTGATAATGGTAGCAGGTTTACCACTTGAAATTCTGAAGCTATGTGTTTGGGAAACATGCTTCTCTCCAGCAACCATTAATTTTGCCGCCTGAAATGACAACCGTTGCTAACAGTTTTGGAGCTAGTTAGCTACATAACGCTAACTCTGTAAATTAATAAACTGGTTCAAAATTCTGTTTTAAAATGAAAACCACATGACAAGGTCACCTATCGTCATATATGATAATGCTGAAACATCATTGTTGTTGTGTTGCAAGGCAGTGCTAGTTAGCTCTATCTAACATTATTAGGAAAAATGTGAGATCTGACAGGTATTTCATTCTAACATAATCCATGTTTGGAACCAGAGTAGTGCTTTGTTCATATGTCACTTTTGCACGAGAAAGAGAATTAATGAGTTTGACAGAAGCAGCATTATCACAGGTAATGAGTTTGGCTGGGGTTGTGTGTGTGAAGTGTAAACTTCCCCAAATCCAATAAAGAGCAGGGCTGTGAAAAAACACCCCCAAAACACTTTAAATATCAAATACTGCTTTAACTACAGATAGTCACCACTTCAGCATGTGGAGAAATCAAATCCTTCCAGGCCTGACATTCCTTGTTAGATAAGCTAAGCTATGATTGGAGAATTTCTGTTTATGGGAGGGGTTGAGCAAACATTTGATTTAATAATTATATGTTTTTCTTCCACAGGACCTGAATTATTTGAAGTATTTGGTGAACTTTTGCATATTCATGTCTTACTCTATTTGGTGTTTTTGACTTAGTGAGAACTGACAAATGCTGGCAGCTTGGTTCTTGAGCATACCATATCTAAATGAATTAGCAAAGATCATCGTGCTGTCTCATTGATTCTGTTAATCTTTATAATTGTAGCATCAGTTCAGACTATCCAGCTCCTCCGGCTGTTGTTTAGAAGTGCTGCTGCCTGTCAGTGCAACAGGAAATCATCACTGAAGCTTTGGCCTCAGATAATGTTCTCCCTCTCCACTGTCATTGAGAAAGCCAGGCTATCTCTTTCTGTCTTCCTCTCTCCTTCCATCCTAATTGGCTGCCAGTGTGAACAACCAGCTGTCTGACAAAGAGAAAACTCTGATTACAAAGCCCTCTTTCTGGAGAAGGCCAGAGGATGTGCTAGTTTGCCAGGCTGAGCTGAGGAAAGAGGGTTGAGGAAGTATTTGAGTGGATTACTAGCTGTTTTCTTCCCGTCTTTCTTTCTATCTCTTTCTGTCTTCCTCTCAGTAATGCATCTTTTCCTCGTCCTCTGACTCCACTCTATCCTCTTCTTCCTCACTCGTCTGCCAAGTCCGATGGATGGAAAGCATCCCCTTGACAAATTGTGACGCCTTGCAGCCTAAGCGGCATGAAGAAACTCAAATGTTTGTCACAGCTGCTTGGCATGAAAGGATTTGAGGGAGCATTAGGCTGCTGTAACTCAAATGGATTAGTATTATTACCAGACAGCCTCATCTGTATTGCCACTATCCCAGCTTTACCTTTCATTACTTTGTGAACTTGCTAAAGTGGTATGGTGTTATGTAGATCAACTAGTTCAGGCACATAATCCTCAGATTCTATCAGCATCTTTCTGCAAATTAAAATTTTTCATTTATTCATCAAGTAGGTATTCCCTGCTTGATGTGTTTTATCATCTAAAACAGCAGAGAAATGAGAGCAGGTTAAAACCTCTAAAGATAGTTAGAGTTGAGACCTTTAGAGAGGTGCTATTCTTGAGGTGGATGTCTTTATCACAGCTGCGCAAAGGGGAAAATGTTACTTCTTAACACTATCATGGCATTTGAATTTGTAATCACACCTGAGACCAATTATCCCAAACATTCTTGCCTACAGGCCATCAGAGCAGCCATTAACCAAGGAGTGCATGATTAGGCATTTTGTTTATCTTCCTCTGGTGCATATCATTGTCGTTTTTAATCCAGCCACCGTCAGCTTTGTCTCTGTAAAGCTTGCTCCTCCTGGATAGAGCAAAGAGCCATTCATTGCCTCTTTGCTGTGTGATATACATATACAATACAGACTTATTTTTGGTCCTACACTGGTCATTTCAGCCAAATACTCACAATAAGAGTAATGTCAATGGGAAATGGAGTGTGAAATGTGTCTGACAAGAGAACAAAAATTGTTTTTGACAAGCTAAATTATCAATTATGGAGATGAAAGCAAACAGATTATGTATTGTAGATGAACAGGCAAGATGAATATTTACAGTATCATGAGTCTGCACATTATCTGGATGCTCCAATATTCACATGTTATTCTGTGTCTTTAAAGAGAAAGATCATTCAATCAGAAGATGAACATATTGAGCAGTTAACTGTTGTAGGATGCTCCCAAATATCAAATACCCCCTCTACCCACCACCAGCAGCTCCTAAGTAGCTGTATGAGTTATGATGGAGGCTGCTTGGCATGTACTAGCGTCGCTCCAGCCCAGACCCTGGAGGTATGTGACAAATGTTCCACAGTAGCCCCAGTCATCCGGTAGACACGCAAACCCAGTGGAATGGAGAACAGTCTTTGTCCTCTTACGCCGTGCCAACGGGGAACGGCCCACTGAGCTGAGAGGAAATTAACTCGCTAGGCCAGGTAATTAACTGGAAGTTGAGTGGCTGCCATGTACGAGGCCAGGACTGGGCCTGAGGGAACCTCTGTCAGTCCCAAAGTCACCAGCAGTAACCACATTTAGCTATGTTACATTTACTTCGTCTGTAGCTGTGTGTCATGCTGAGAGCTGGCAGTCTGAGGGTATCAGGTGATCAGGTGGGAGTGAAGGAGAGTGGAGCTGGACAGATGTGGCTGAGTGCATTTGCTGTATGCAGGCTTTCATTGAGCTAGATGTTTGGCAGCTTAGAGGTAGTTTACTTTGTGACTCTAGTGAGAACTGGCGTCCATCTTTTTTTCAATCACTGATCATCATCATGAAATGAAAAGAAACTTGCATGAGTTTCATGGGTTATTTAAATAAGTATATGTTCAGTCCAAGTGAGTTAATAAGAAATTTAAATGAGTATCTTCAAGTTAGTTCAGCTTTGTCAGTCTCAAGGCAACATCTGCCACTGAACCCATTGGTGCATTCTGACATGTTTTACAGCAATGTCTACCTTTTAAATAAGCCCCCTGTAATGTAAATGTTAAATCATTTTTTCACAGCAGTCTCATATCTGAGTAAGCACCAGAACCATTTTTTAGTGAAAGGACATGGTGACATTTCCTTTCCTTAAAAATCAGTTGAATAACACTTGAAACACTGTAAATGAGCCCATTTTAAGCAGTTTGTCAGGTTCTTCTAAAAGTGTATAAAAATGATTACTGGTCTGTAGCAGTGAAATTGCTCGCTTTCGTGTACTAGGTGTGTAACTTTCCGTAAATGTCTTGCCATGTCTGGATAACGCCATGATGAATATTTATGTAATTTTTGTATTTTTGTCTCAAGGACGAAAAGCCATCACTTTAACAGATAGATGAAGACATGTACTTAAAGTTAGCTAACATTAGCACCAGACATCACTGGTCATACAAAGTAAAGCTGTACTGCTAAAACCCTTGAGTGTGTGAAACTGAGCACTGGTGCATTTTATACTTACAAAATCCAACTTTTTATTTGTAAAAGGAAGAGAGTGTTATTTCCTCTGTTAGAAGTTACAGTCTCACATTAAAGCGCAGGTAGCTTTTCTGTGGTGCCAGTCTGTTGTGCATTTGTATGACTGGTCAAGCAGCAGTGATGAGCTGTTTTTCTGCTGCCATCACTGTGATGATTTTTACAGCCCCACCATCTGTTAAAGGAGGGATAAAAAGTGTGATAACATATCAGGAACATAACATGTCAAAAGCGCCTCAGCTGACAACATTATTATCCATCCCTTTCACAACACCCAGGATGTAGTTATCCATTTCCTGGGGCATAAATTTATCTCCTGCCCATATTGTGCATTATGTGCATTTGATGTAATGTTTTCCCTGATGAGGATGACAGCAAGGCATGTGCACAGCTCCCATTACTGCGGATGAATGGACTGATCTTACCAACATGAAATGATTGGCACCACTGTCATTATATTTATATCATTATCTTTTAGTAGTTCTCTTTCAGCGATGTCTTCTGGTCTGTGAGATTTCCTCTCAGAGATATTGAAATCAATTTCATTACCCCCCACTGCTCCAGACTGACTGGCTCATTTCCCTTACTGTTACAGCAAAAGGTACATTTAATTACCTCTTTCATCTGGCTTTGTGAGAGCTTTGGCTGCAGGTAAAACATGTAATACGGTAGATTTTCTGTGCTGGTATGTTACTCTAAATATTCTAGTTGCATTCAGGAGATGTAATATTTGTTATCCTGTGTGACAGAGTGCTAAAAATCTTATTTTCACTTCTTTAATGTGAGAAGAGCTGTGTGGGACGTGTGTAGTATTTTAAGAGAAGAAAATGTAAATTCTTGTCCACACCTACAGTAGATGTAACCCCAAAGGCACTGTGCACCAGTCTTAATGTCAGCTCGTCCTTCAGGCTATGTGACGAAACGTTCCCTAAATTGTATATTTCAATGCATCGTACTGAAACTGCCACAACTGTTTTTTTTTTTTTATTATTATTATTTGAATATCTGATGCAATACAGCACATTATTTCTACTTGAATGCAAAGGACTCTTTAAGATGACATAACTACAAAAGGACAGTTGTTTGCAGGGGCTGAGAAGACAGGAGTCATTAAATAGAGGCCCTTCGTGCTGGACGAAGCAGCAAAGAATTCAAAAGTCTAAAATCATTCACGGCTGGTGAAATTACCAATATTGCATTTTGTCCCCGCCCAACCTGAGCCACACACACACACACACACAATCCTCCACAAGCTGTTATATTATTCATCAGCGCTGAGGATTGATGGGTGGTGACATGTTAAAATAGGACAACAGCAGTTTATCTTGCAAAATGTCCGCTTAAATATTTAATTTACCTTTGAGCATCATGGCAGATGATGTGTGACTGACAGTTCGGGCCTACCCAATGTTGGTGGGATGATGTGGGGGGTTGAAAACAGAGGACAAAGGCAACAAAAGAAGAGCTGAGGGCTGATGTTGTGACAGCACTCACTTGTATAAATCTTTCTGAGTGGATTCTATTTTTTTTCCCCATTCAGTTGATCTCTTCTGTTTAAATATGAATCTTACAGAAGTCGTTGATTAAATTTTAGCACCCATCTATCATGCTAAATGAGCACGTGTATGATTGCTACAAAACATGAGAATTCTTGGTAAGACTCACAATGTGATGCCTATACTCCATGTATGAGGGAGTATGCTCCCCTCTTTGATGTAGATGCGTATTCACATCCCTGAGATCACAAAGGCAAAATAACTACACATACACACACACATGAAAACACACATAGACAGCCCTTGTAGGGTTTATCAACCTACAGGGCACCAATTATCCAGCTCTACTTCAGAGAGTTTCATACCCTCGTCTGTCCACAGTCTACTCCATCCTCACAGTGAGAAACACTCCAGATACCAGGGCTTCAATTTATTTCCTGTTCCTACCTGCTGCCATCACTCACTTCATTACAGCACTTACATAGTAGTCAGAAGACACTTAGCATTAATTACAGCAGCATGACAGTTTTTGCTCTCTCATTCATGGATTTTTATCCCATCTGCAACAAATGGGAGCTTAAATGATACAAATGTCATTAAACTGATACTAGTCAGGATTTCTGAGGATATAAACCCATTTTTATCAGCATAAAATACATATAAAAAAGAACAGAACAAAGAGCAGTTAGACAACATCTTTTCAACCAGTAATGTGAGTCTGTAAAGCTCATTTTTCTCCTCAAAGCAATGAGTCACCACTTTCTTATCGGAAAATCTTAAGGAAATACACTCGAGAGGAAAGCAAATGGGCAAAAGGGGCTGTATACCTACACTGTAATATGGATGAGTCCAGTTGTTAAGAGTTAGAGTGGTGCCATTCTAAAATCATTACATTAACCACAGGGTGGATTATCCAGTCCCTGTAAATACACAATTTGTCATTTTTACATTATTGTTTGTGTATGGAGTAAACAAACAATATATAACATGTGAATTAGTGATATTTTTTGTGAAGTTTGACAGAACCAGGCTGTCTCCCCATGCTGTCAATCTTACTGATAGGCTAGCTCCATACTGAACACAGATATGAAAGCGGTACTGACGCTCTCTTCAAATTCTCACAGGGAAAGAGAACAATTTTGAGTGAGCAATTCCTTCAAGAGATTCACCAACATCAACATTACAGTATTTCCTGGCATTGTTTTAACTACCCTCACAAAGGCCTGGAGAAAATATAAAAACTGTGAAAGCAAGAAATCCTCTGACAGACTTTTTGTTGGGGGGTTTGAAAAAGCTGATGTAAATGGCACCTCAATTTCATTTCATTTTTTAAAATAGAAATGAGCTTACCCATAGTTTAATTGTATTGTATTGAGAGGCCAGCTAATGCATCCATAACTGACAACCAGTGTAGCCAATCAGCATGTTGGTGGTACAGTGTTGTACAGCAGAAAAGACCAAAGAGATGAAATTCCCCAGACCTGTAGCGGTATTGACTTTGCATCACAAGACTGGGCCTTTCTGTGAGTCACTGTTAGCTACTGACCAAACACTGACTTGACTCCATAAATATCCTGCATATTGTTTCCCCTGTGTGTGTGTGTGTGTGTGTGTGTTATGGCCACGCAGAAGCTCTGTATTATGCATTCAGAACTTCCCCTCATGCTCCAGAGTTGCATATAACAGCACTGACTGCAGCTGCCTCAGGGACGTTAAGACAAGTAGCTACTCCTGCCAGGCATCGTTGCTGACTGACTGACTGCCTGTCTCTCTGATTGTCTGACTGACTGCTAGCTAAACGGAAGGTCACTGTTCTACCATGCATCTCCACAGGCTTTCCTGCCCAGCCAGCCTGAATAATTTATGTGGCAGATTTTTAGGAGATCTGAGGGAATGGCCATGTGAAATTACCTTGCATTGATCCTGTAAATTGAGAGAAGGAGAGGGGGGTGGGGGACTGACAGATCAGAGAGGATTGAGAGATGAACAGCCTTGCGGAGAGCAGGTTCATGTGTTTACTGGCTTGATTCAGACATCAATAACAACCCAGTTACTGAGTTTAATAAATTATACAGCAGTCATTCAGAAAATTTATTGTTATTTCTCAGATCCCAGCCTCCTAGAATAATTTCCCAAACTTGTTTTTCATCAAACAAAAGAAATCTTTTTTTGTTAACATTGCCTTTTAAAGAGCCTCACACCTTCTTCTATGAACTGTACGATGACGAGTTATATAGAGTTAATAACTGGTGTCTGGCTGCACAGGGAAAAAGGTTCCCCATTTGTAACAGTGATTTATTCAGTATGGGAGCAGCCTCTCCCAAGCCAATCTCACAGATCTCTTTGTGAAGAAATTTAGAGCCTTTCACTTGAGCTCTGGTGTACAGAGGTGGAATTTAAGGGAGCTTAGGCTCCACATTATTCTGGAGTAATCACATTATCTATATACTGCTCTGACCCACAACGAAACCCCTTTCCCTCCTCACATCTCTCACATCCCGTTAAATCCAATTTAGGTTTTAATGCCCTGCCCATAACTAAATCAACAAACACTGTCCAAGTGTGCTGTATGTTTTCTCACTTTATAACTCTCCTTGAAGAGGTCATAGATGCTGGTTAGAATTCAGAGCAACTGTCATTAGACACTGATCAAGTTCACTTTAAAGGGATTCTCTGGATTTTGGCACATGGCTGGTGTGTGTTAACAGGACTGCTCCATCACAAGACAGCAGTTTGTAATCTTGTGACCTGTGAGTGTGTGACTGCCGCAAATCCATTTAAGCTAATCGTTTGTGCTTGAGCTGTCGAGGTTAGAGTCCTAAGACCGAGAGCTGAGTTAGCGTGATACGATGAACAAGAAACTGTATTGTTTCTACTAGCTGTCAGTTCAAAAGTTCCATGCTCCTGGCTGTCTTCATCTTATACACTAGATGCACAGTATACAGTGCAGATGTAAGTACTGAAATGTCAGAGCGGCCATAGTGTCAGACTGACACAAACAACAACGCAATGAGACAAAAATATCAACCAAGCTTGAAAGTGATCTGGACGTCCCAGACAAGGTAATGAGCTGAGGAACAGAGGGGCGCCACCGTTCATACAGCGGGGTGATGACAAGGTCCTGCCGACATGTGTTTATTATGAAAAATCATCTGGGACACATCTGGCAACTAATCGCATTGCGTAGAAGACACTTGGTCTAATATTCATTTTGTGCTAGTATAAGCAACATAAATTCATGTTTCAGATCTCTGGCATCAATCCAAACCCACAATCAGAAACTGCTGCGATGTCACTGTTAGAGTACACAGTATGTTTGTATCGATCCATTAGAGTATGTTCAGACACAGTCCTGCTTTCAAATGTACCATCTAAACAGCTATCAGCTACGCTCCTGGTAGACTTGAGGTGTCTTTGTTTGAGATGAAGTTGCCTAAGGCATCAGTCACTGTGGCATGTCATGTGGCTCATTTCATATTTCTAGATAAGGATAATACAAACAAAACAAACAAACAAACAAAAAACACTTACTCTCTCTTTTCCCAAACGCCATTTTCTACAAGCCCTATGCCCTAAGCCTCACAGCTCTGCAAAAAAGCAAGTTCACAAGAGTCATAGAGTCATCACAGACTTAGACGTGAAAGCTTTTATAGGTTGATTGAGATTATAGCCAAAAACCTTGAAAAATGTTTATTTATTTATTTATTTTTGCATTGGTGAATTGAGCTTGTAAAGTTCGGGAGCTGTATGCTAACAAAATAATCATCAGATAACTTTTTTAAAATCATGAATATTTCAGTTTCTTATACCAACTTGAGAATATTCCTGAGGTATACAAAGAGGACAAACTGGCGTCCTCTTTTTATACCTCAGGAATATTCTCAATTTTTTCTCAAAGACTGATTAAAGAACTTCTGAATGACAGATTGCACTGAGATACAGAGGCTAGCCTGATGTCATGACTTTAACTCCTTGCTACTATAGTAAAAAGACTGTATCATTGTACCGCTCACAGTCTGTGTAGTCTATTAGATAATATTGTAGGCTACTAGCTTACACAACCAACAGTTCAGCAGTCAGACTGCTAAAATAACAGATTAGCATATTAGCAGCTGCAGTACCTCGTCTGTCGTCTGTTACCGTGGACTTGCACATCATCGGTGTTCACAGTTTCCCATCTGTGTTAGTGTGTTAATCTAGATTTATAGTTACGCGTTAGCTATGGAGGCTAAATGCACGCAGCACTATGGTGATTCCACATGGAAAGCATAAGAAGTATGAGGGGTTAGCTTGGGCTACTGTAGTTCTTTCCCACAAGTAATATAGTGTACTTCTTTGCAGTAACACACATTTAGCAAAGCCATTTCCTCTGGAAACCTTCTATTCGCCACTAACGTCACTTTCTATTACAGTGAATGAAAGTTATCAAGCATGGTTGCAAATTAATCTGGACATGCCAGACAAGTCTTTGTACTCGGGAACAGAAGGGCACCCACCATTTGTGTGTTATGAAAATTCATCTGGAACACATCTGGAACTAATCACATTGTACACTGGGTACTTCGCCTAATTTTAATTTTGTTCTAATACAACCAGCATCAATTCAGAGCTGACTTATAAGGATTAGCTCATTCACAAAATGAATAAACTGTTTGATGCCATTTTTTTCAACATCAATTCAAAACCACATTCAGAAACTGCTGTGATGCTATTGCCACTCTTTATTTGTATCGATCCACCAGAGCATGTTCAGACAAAGTCCTGCCTTCAAATGTATCAGCTAAATAGCTATCAGCTGCGCATCCTGTGGACTGTTTGTGCATTTGTGTTTGTGTGTTATAGGAAGAATTGAGATACATGTGATTGTGTATTTATTGCTCTCCAGCAGGTCTATGAGCTCTGCTTTAACTGTGAAAATCAATCCCATTCCACACACCCTGACCCCCAAATGAAAATACCCTCCAGCCCATTGCTGCACCCCCCACCCCAAACTCTTTAAAGGAGTTTTCATATCTCTGCGCCATCTTGCCTTATCCCCCCCTTCACCCCTCCTTCCCACAAAGATAAACAGAATGAGGGGAGGGGTGGGGAACGTAGTGATGGTGGCCCCTGGAATCTTTTGCAGAACTCTGCGGTCACAAGAGCGTTATGAATCTTTAATGTGAGATGTTGGTGCGCCAAGGAGAGGAAATGTGCTGAAAACATGATTATGGACTCATGGGGAGGAAACTGTTGGTGGAGAGAGAAAGAGAGACAGAGAGCTATATCAAGCAGGGGAGCAGGAATAAAAGAATTGTTTTGAAGGGCAAAGGAGGTGAAGAGGGATAACATTTTTTTTCTTATAGAGTAGACCGCTTGAGGCAAAGGCATTTTCCACAGCTTTACCAAACCAAGTCCTGAGCAGAAATGCTCACACAGCCAGTAAAGTATGAGAGCAAATACTGTATATCCTGTACTTTAAAGTAGCTTTAGAATAACACCATTTTGTTGGACAGCAAGATTTTTCCTGGGAGGCATAAATAAATAAAGTAGCAAAGAAATCTGTGGTCAAACACGTCAAGATAAAGTCAAGAGAAAACACAAGAGCCTGTCTTGTGTTTAAGGGCAGTAAAGCTGAGTGTGATGTCTTACACTTATCAGAGTGTGAGAGAGCGTGACTAAACTTTGTGGACAAAGCTGTTCAGTCTGTCACTTACTAAACAAAAAAATCCTTGGTGTTTTTTTTGTCTTACTGTCTACCCTGCTTTGTCTCCTGCCACTGTTTCACTTTATCTTTTAGTCTAAGATTTGACACACTTGATGATTAAAGTGGAGATAAATCTGTCTGCCTGTGGGTGTGCATTTCTGTGTGTGTGTGTGTGTGTGTGTGTGTGCACGCTTGTGATTCACATTAAGCCACCCTGTGAAGGTTGTTGCCGCTCTGCTCACTGTCACTTGCACCATTGCAGCAGAGATTGAAACAGACGATGGGGAAATGTGGAAAAGTTGTAAATGCTGCTCCATACAACAGAATACAAAGTGGTGGCCATGGACCTGATACTCCTTTTACTATTTACTACCTATTTTCATTACTTTTATCATGTAATGCTTTGAATTTATTGAAGAAATGTTAAAAGAAGAGTCTGATTAGATGTAACATACAAATAGAAAGAAATACATGTCTTTTCTTTCTTGGTTGGAAGTAAGGGGAAGCCTGGCTAGCCTAGCTCCTCTCAAAGAAGTGCACCAACTTGCACTTTAAACCCACTAATTAAAGTGTTATATCTATCGTCTTTAAAGGTGTTCTATGTAAATTTTTGCTATTGCCAACAGTTGTTTACCTCCCAGTCTAGAGGAAATGCTAAGACTTCAGCATCAAACTTCCTTCACCCACCAAGAGCTGTCTCCAGTGATGGAAACCAACACCAATGTTTTGCTTTGCTTACTTACCAATAGCAGCTCTCTGTAGAGTCCAGACTGTCTTGAAGAAGTAATGCTGCTCAGAGGGTGTATTCTAACCTCTTGTATCGTGTAAACCAGGAAGAGAAATGTGACAGCAGCACTTTGTCATTTTGCATGGAGTTACATGCTGTTTAGCTCTGTACTTAGCATGCAAACATGAGGGTGGCATCAATCTTCTCATCTAACTCTCAATTAAGTGTAGGCTATTTCCTAAAATGTCAAACAGTTTCTTCATTTTCTATAACAAACATATTCCCAATTCCACCTTTTACACTGACAGCATAACAACTGGTAGCACTCCATCTACATAATTTATTTATGAGTCATTTTTCCTTGTTTTGGCAGTCTAAACAGACAGACGTCAACTCTAAATCACCAGATTAATGAGGCACTCTTCTTTTGTCAAAACAACACATTTAAAACACGTCTCTTCCCCTGTCTCTTTCCTCCTGTCTCTTTGTCACAGCTTTGATATCAGCCGGCTGCTGCACTAACAACTGTAGAAATGTCAAGCTATGGGACAGGTAAGAACCCCACCGCCACCTTGTTTCTCTATCAGAAACCTCTTTTGTGTTAATTAGAGTCTTTGACAGAAGAAGAACAGCCAATGAAGGTCATTGTCTGTTCTTTCCACAAGGGTCCATAATCCCATAATTAGCCCCCATTATTCTATTTTACCATACAGAGTGCTTCCTTTAGCTGGAGACTTGAAACCAATTTAGAGATAATTGTTGGATTGGAGGGTAAATGTGATATACATTAAATAATAACAGTACAGGAGTGTTTTCACTCTGTTCTCTTGCTAATCAGAAGGTGATCAACAAAACATATTCTGTTGTGATCTCCTGCCATTGCAGGGTCATTCAGTGGCTTAGTCCAGTGTGCCGGCCCCAGATGAGTAATGTGTTTGCATGCTTGCTCTGGCCCAGGTGTAATCACAGTGGGTTTACAGTGGGACTACAGAGTTAGAGGTGACCCTATCCTGTCCCTGTGTGCCATCCTACATCTTCAATCAGGCCCCAGTGGGAGGGCGAGATGGCTGTGTTAATATTTAATGACTGCAAGACAAGACGTACCTCCCCCTAGAGAATAGTTGTACCCCCACCCCCCCTTCCCAGCCACTCCTGTCACAGAACACACGCACTGCCATGTATAACAGCACACATGATCGCCCTTCCATATAGGGTGGCTTTTTTTGATGAAAGCATCTTCCTCCTTTTCCTTCACATTAGTATTTTCACCCCATCACTCCTTTTGTGCCGGTGCTTTTTCAGCCCACTCCCACTTACTTCAAACAAAAATATCAATGACTCAGGTGAGGAGAGGAAGAAAGTGTACTTTGCGTCAGTAGATGATTTGTGAGCTCAGAGGAAAGCAACGAGGATGTGCTAACAATGCAGACTGAAGCCAGGTCCCGTGGCCGTCCCTGGGCTCTCCACTGCGGTGGAGACAGACGCAGGCAGGAACAAAAGGATCTGTCACTGATAAGCAACACAAAAGCCTGCAGTGATGAACATCTTAGTCACTCAAACTCTCTGCCTCTTTCATTTGATTCTCCACACAGATCATTGCTGCTTCTGTCAATTTAGCTATCTATCCACCTATAAAAAAAACAGGGCAAGTTGTAACTAATGGCTTTATCTTTGCTTAATAAATCATTCGCTCATACTTAATGGTTCAGTAAGAGGCCATGAACATCTTTTGGGGTGCCAGATTGTGAAAAATCCCTGGTGGTTATCCTCCAGCGCTACAGAGCATCTGGATCCATTCATGAACAACTTATTAGCGTTTACGTCTGCAGACCTAATGGATTGTTAAGACCCCCCACCCCACCCCCACCCCTTAGAAAGAGACTCAATTCAAGATTAAATTCTATATTTGTGTTGGTATGAGAGGCAGGTGACCTGTACTTATCGGGCAAGATTTCACAGGAGACATTCCACATCTCACAGTAAGAAATGTGGCTGTAAATACCGAATTAAATGATTTCTGTATACCATTTGCCCTGCTTCGAGTTCAGGGTCCTGGTATTGTGCAAGCTGGCTCACTGTTATCACTTACTGAAACGCTTGAACAGAACAGAACCATTGTTAATGTTGATAGAAACACCTGTGCTTTTCCTACTATGACAGTAGCACTAAGTCAAATACCTCCTGTTAAAAAAGAGAATTAGGGTGGAACTACATCTGTTTGTGCTGCTATTGCTTAAGTATTAATCAACATGAAGTTGAGTAATGCATCCTAAAGCAATCCATTTAATGGTGCTATTACCATCACACTCCTCATGAAATACCTGTGTTAATTGAAGCACAAACAATAAAACCTGATACATTCTCCACTGTCTATGATGTCATGTTGCTACCACAGATTTACCTGTTCTACCCCTTTTGAGTAACACTGTACTCCAGTGCCGCTATTTCTATTAATTTGTATAGGAGTATATAATCACTCAATAAATGTTTTATAACACACTACAACATAGTTATTAACAGAGCAAAGGTTAAAGTACAGTGTTACTGGTTTTTGACATAATTGAAAAACTGATTGAATTTGGGCATCTAAGAAGCAGCACATTGGGACATGCAATTTGTGACTAATGTGATTGATGCTTGATGCACATTTGTAAAGCATTTTATTACTGTCTATAAATAATTAGTAAACAGTTGATTGACCATCACTTACCATTAGTTAAAATTAGTTGCAAACTTTTTGCTTACACTTTATAAAAGATTTGTTGAACATCCTTATACTCGCCTAGAGTTTAAACTCAGGCATTCAGTGGCTCAGGTACATTTGTACCTAAGTCTTTCCTGTTTATAAAATCAACCAAAGACTCAGTAATGCATGACAAAAGTCATACCGCACTAATAATATCTCTTGTTGTTTTCCTGTACAGCTTTGATGCCTCCTCTTGACCCCAACTTGACCAGTCAGGCTCCTCAAACAGAGGAGGGGTCGCAGCGGTACAGCCCTCCTGCGTCTCTGGCCTTGATAGAGACGAGGGCCACTGGGCGCCGCTGTCCACGGCTCCACGTGGTCTGTCGCCCAAGGCCTCATCCATGTCCACAGCCCTGAAACAGCCTGCCTCCATTTTTTCATTTCTACATATCGAGAGTTTAAGGGGAGGGGAGTTTCTTGAGAGAATGCTACTTAGTATGGTTGGTACAATTTCGTGAAGACTGCCACAGCTAAATGGATTAGAGTGGATATCTCTCCCTGCCAACTGTGACACGGCTACCTCCCAGAGAGCACCCAGAGAGAAGGGGAGGGACGCTGGGGATCAGTGAGAGGAGATGGAGAGGACTCTGCACTGTTGGTGCTGCTACTCTCTGTTTACAAATGTAGATCACTGGTGGAGAAGCACATACCCTGCTGTTCTCAACTTAAACTATTTTCCTACACTCTTCCCTCTTTCTCTCTTCTATTTCCCTCATCTAGCCCCACTGTTGTCCCATTTTCTCTGCTCTCTCCCTCCACTTTTCCATCTTCAGATATTCATCATCCAAAGTGTGTAATGAGACTGGTGTAATGAATTGTCTCTCAGTCTCCAAATCCAGCTGATCACATGATTGCCATCGTCTCCTCTCCTTCCTCGTAAAATTCTGAACTTTTTCAGCAATTTCAACTAAAGTTATAAACTAAACAAAAACAAGTTTGTCAAAGATGTTCTAGCAAAGAAAAAAAAACAACAACCTTTTCCTGTGTCTTAAACCAAGATGGTCAACATTACTAGCTGCTGACAGATGTTCTAGTTCTATAAGATGCAATGTTCAGGTGTAATTTTTCTTTTTTGTATTATCTTCTTTGCTCCCTTAAAGCGCCTATATTGAAGCTGGGGAGAAGATTATACGTTTCTCCATGTTGTTTTTTACAAGGAAGTAAAGTCCAAGTAAAAAGTAGATTATTGGATTAGTTTTCTATATATCTATATATATAAATATTATATGATTATTATTTTTGACTCACTGGTATTAGAACTATTATATGAAGATGCATATGATATATATCAAATAATAAACAGACTTCTTTATGTAAAAGTGCATCACTTGTTCAGATTTTATTTCAGTGTGCTGAAGGTGGGAGGTGAGTGTGTGCTGACCCTTTGACCCTGCAGTCAAAGGTCACATTGGACATGTAAAGCTAATTTTAAGGTTAGGAAACAAATCAATAAGTCACGTAAGTTGTTTCTCAGCTGTTTGAATACTTGTAATAAAGAATAAACCATTTCTGTTTAGTGTTTAAGTGTGATTGCAAGAAAGAGAAATCTGCTTGGACTAAAGTAATCCTGCTCTGGCTAAAACACATGCACATGTAAAATGTGACACCCTCACATGTTCCCTGTCTCATCCTGTCAGATGGGAGACAATAGGATCAAACTGGAAAGAATTTCCTGTGAAAGCACTGCAAATGAAACAGAGAAGTCTTCCTTCCTCTGCACCCATCACCTTCCTTCACATCCTGATCAACAGACTAAATCCAGCTGTGACATCTGCTACTTAGGGATTCGCACACCATTGTGTGTGTATTTATGATTACGATTTACGAGTTCAAAGGATACAACTGACGATATTCAATATTTTTGTCAGTGTCAACAAATCCCATAAAAGGGCCAAAACCAACAATGTAATCTGTCTCACAATACTTTCCAGCTTATTCCCAACCCTGTCTTGGGACAAGGTTTGTTCCCACTGGAGACAAACATGTTTTAAAACAGGTCATAAATATATTGTTTCATTTAAAAAAAAAAAAAAAAAGACATCTGGGCACTATGTTTTTTTGAAAAAAAGAGTGCAACTGTTGGGGACTATTTTCGGCTGTGGATTAATACACATTTGGTGCTCTAGTGAGTATGGCAGCAGGATGGTGTATATGGGATTGACTCAAATAAACTGCAGTGCCTATGTTCATCATCATGAAGGGACATGTGATCCAGTGCAATACTGTCACTCACTGATGTGTTTTTAATTGTTTTTAGACAACAGTGGAGCTCTGTGGCTCAGAGGAATAAGATATATCAGGATTTAACTAGACAACATTTGTAAGTTGGATCAGTTCATTGCTGATTTACATGGGATTTGTTGACTCTAAGAAAAACATTAAATACAACCAAACTTAGACTCTAATATTAGTAACACATCTAGCTGTTATGGTTATGATAAGGCATGGTTACGCCTCCAAGAAATGAATCAAAGTCAGTTCAAGGTTAGAAATGCTCATGCGTCCTTGTGTGTGTGTGCATTATTATACATTAGGTCGTCCACAGGGTTGAAGTATTATGAGTACACTCAGAGTGCAAGTGAAAGCAAACTAAGGCTGATCTGGTTTGATCTGATTGCTCAGAGTGATTAAGGTTTACTTATTTGCCTGAGAAAATCTCTTTAATGAGGGTCTGTGCTGTGTTGGTATTTAAATTCAATTTCTTGGCACAGCACTTGTATATTGTCCTCCTATGGGATGCCCTGCTAGGGAGGCGTCTGGGGGGGTGCCTATAGTAGCTGATGGAAATGAGTGATTGTCCGTATCTGTAAAGCAGTAAGTGTTGTTGTCAGTGAAGGGAAAAGCCATTTATAGATGTGTATGATTACAGGGACTTTGCTTAGATGCTGAGAAAAAGCAAAGTTCCAATCTTCTGTGCTGTAGTTGCTCATTAAGGGTGGTAGTGAGAAAGAAGAACACAGAGGAAAAATGTATGAATCTGTGCATTATTTTTATCTGTTTGTTTTGACGGTTTAATCTAATGGGTGTGCTTACAGGAGATATTGTCAGGACAAGTTATGCTCTAAATTTTGAAAGGTTATTGGTTTTCCATAAACTTATGTATAAATATATCTCTGTAACCTGTGTGCGTATGTGTACAAGCATCTTTATGTGTGCATTAATGAGGGAATGTGGAAGAAAATGTGTGTGGTCATGTGCATGTGTGCGCCCTGTTCAATATGCAGAGTCATGTGGGTGGTGTGTTCCCTCCAGCCAGCCAGACAGCGGCAGGTTGATGAAGACACACCCCTGCCAGGAAGAAAAAGGAGAGAGTGTGTGTGTTTATATTGATTTGTAAGCATCTGTGCAGTTTTTTCTGTTTCATGATTATTTATGTACAGTAAATGTGTTTGTGTGTGTGAGAAGTGTTGTGAGCTGCAGTTTATGAGCGTGTGGGTGAGAGCATGCAGCGCCAACTTATCTGCTCTGCTGCATTGCAGCACATCCTGCCCATCCCGAGGTCGCCGTCGTCCTCCACCAGGGCACTCTTCCAAGGTCACAGCAGGTCAATCCTCCCCATCTGCATACCCAGCCACTGCGAGGGTAAATCTATAAACACCACACCAAATCTGTCGGCTGTTAGAGCAACGAGACACCAGTAAGAACCAGAGTCGGAGATAACCATACTCAGGCTCCATGGTTACAATAATCTATCAAATGCAGAGACCAGGCATGTAATCTACCCAGATGACTGGTCGATCAACCCGGAAAACTGATCAACATAAGATGAACTACTGCAGCACACACATTCTACATGCAAATGAATGCAGCTGAAGTCACATGTAGTGACACTTGGACTTGGGAGCTGTTAGTCTGGTGGAATTTACTGTCCATCTGTGGAAGATGAGGACTTTTATGGGAGTTGCCAACAGGCATGTGGAGTGGAGCCAAGGCTTTATGACCAAAAATGAAATAGTGCTTCATATGTTACTGAATTAACATGAAGAGAAAAATAAATGGAGATAGAAACAGAAACACCACATGAACATGTAAATGCATGCACCTACAGAAAACACAAACACACTCCTTTGTGGATGTTTTTTTCTGTAAAGGAAAACTCCAGGTTCAAGGGCAGAGTCAAGTAAATAAAATATTTCTCCTCTGCTGCCATGGATACAACTTATTGTACAGTCTAAGCACAGAACCCCTCAGAGCACCTACAAAATAAAACCATTGTGGAAGAAAATCCCTAAATATCTTGTTTTGGAGGATAAAGTCAGTGGTTGTGCTGGTATGAGGGGCAGATGACCTGAAAAAAGAGCACAGGTAAATTGGAGAATTAATGTTCATTCATTTTATATGTAGTACTAATAAGCATGAACCACACATGCTTCTGGGTGATACATTGCCACGAGCTATTTGAATTCAGCAAAATGCACTTGGAAAAGGTGGATGCTGTATTAAAGGATCATTTCAGTTTATTAAAATTTTGATAACAGCGTGTTCAGAAGACAGAAGACAGCATATATCTTTCATATGTTGCCTGCTGTGTCAGTACATGTCCTGTAAACAACATCTATCTTCAAAATGTCAGCTTGTCAAGAGCTAAGAAGAACCCCCCTGTGCCAATGATTTTTTTTTTTTTCCTAATTTTTTTTAATGGGTGGTTTGCTTAAATCTGCAATAACTCTTTTTATTTTGGCCCATTGAAGGTAGGGGAAACAAGCTGTAAACACTAACATATCACCATCTTGATATTCTGAACTTATTCGCAAGCAGATGCTTAATTACACATCCAGCACTTAAAGAGCAACATTTGTAATGTGTGTCTGAAATGAAAAAATGAAATAAAAATGAAATCAAATGAAAATCCAATATTCACTTTTTCTTTTCTTAATTATTGTTTTTTTTTTTTTTTTTTTTTTTTTGGTCTCTACCAACTAATGCCCAAAATATCTAATTCTTTATCTGCTAAATGTTCCACCGGCTGGTCACTAAGTTTGTCTATCATTTGGTGTTGTGCAGGTAGTGTACAATAAGTTTTCAGATTCTGATGAAAACACCCTGCTATGAGAATCGTGAGAGTCAACCATAACTGTAAAGTTGTGGGCCAGACAGCTAAACAATTAGCTGATACTCGCTAAAAGTTCTGTGAAGCTGAGGAGATGATGAATCACTGTGGTGACTCCTTTTACATTGCCTTTTTTACTGCTGTTTGATACGTTGTTATTATAAAAGTTTTGATTATAGCCACTTTAAGTTATCAAATGTAAAGTCAGTCTGTACTCTATGATGGATGTTTATGCTGGACAGTTTCGGTGATGAGTTTGGATTGAAGGTCGTCTGTATAATTGCCTGACTTCTTGGCCTATCAGACTTGTTTTTACAGAAAAGTTCAGAGATCTTAGCAATTGACTTGGTGGGTATAATGTTATTATTACCAATAAAAGCGATCACCAAAACTATGATGATAAGACCTAAGCTGAAATAAACATAATAATAAACACTGTAATAAAAGTGAACTGTGCTACCACAAACACATGCATGTGCCAGTTCTTCTGTTTTTGCCATCACTGACAAAGAGAGAGAGAAATTGGGCATAAATCAAAGAAAGAGCACTTTGGGAAATGCAGTTTGTGAGAGCTGACTGACTTGCCTTCTGACCATGTCTCTCGCCCAATGTGGCTACAGGGAGCTGTTTGACACAGAGTGGCTTGTTGTACAAATACTCAGCTCAGCTCATCTGCCAGGATGTTCAGGGTTTTATTACATTCTCACAGCAGAAGGATTTCAATGGGGCTATCAATGATTTATTATCTTGATACAAAGGAAACAAACAAATAGATCCCCCCTATGATTTAATGTAACACAGCAAAGTCTCAAATTTCACATATATGAAAGAACCTTGTTTATTTATGTAAATAAGTGGCCTCCCAGTGAATCCCTGTAAATGTGAACCATTACAGATAGGCCAGTGCAGGATCAGTGCAAGGAAAATATTCCTGTCACTCATGATACTCTGACTGCAGGCTCTCAGGTGAACGAAGCAAGGAGCTTCCTTTAGGTACACTGATTTGACTAAATGTACACATGCATAGGCTCTGGACAGGCGTGGATGATTGTTTTCCATATCTCTTGACTCTCAAAAGCAGTCAGAGCAAACATTTTGTGATAAATGTCTTCGAAATGCTGCGTCTGCATCTGAAGTGAGGAAACAATGTGCTTCATCTGCATTCTGTGGGTGATCATAAAAACATAACTCCTTTGTGATTACAGCCAAACACTTTGCTGTAAACAAAGCATCATTACAGTCTTGCATTCTCACAGGAAAGTGCATTCAACTCCTCACCCCATGTAGGTCACCATCGTGAGCAGGAAAATCACGTCAAAGCTGCATGCGTCTCAGACTCGTTTGCTAACGACCCATCTCTAGTACAATAGGAGTTAATTACATCCTCTAATGACTTCAAACACCAAGGCTAATGGCCAACAGAGATAACAGATCTCTCATTACCACTCTGCACATATATTGGCTGGAATGGAGGACTTATTAAACAGACTGTGCACACTTCATTGTGGTGACACTTGCTACACTTATATGGCCCCTGCTAGACAGGGAGAATAATGTATTTAAGTCTGCCATGGAGTGCTGGTGCCACTAAAACACACATTTCACTTGTGAGGTAATTGAACTTTTTGATAATGTGACCAGCAATGCAATAGGATTGCATGGTAAAACAGCTAAGCAATTTACATGGAAAGTTGGGAGTTGATTTAACCCTCTGGAGTCTTTCCAGTGGCAGATGACAAGACAAGTACTCGTCTGATACTTTCATCAATATTTCTGTAACAGATACATGTAGGGACCTAAAACTGTCCTGCTGTGATGTGTTTTGCCTTCACAACGATCCATCATTTGTGATAATAATCTTTCCTGGGGCTTTGTAATCCAGCATGGAAACAGGTGTTATTTTTCAGTATTTCCAGAAAAAAATCAAATAAATAAATAAATAATAAAATCTGTGTTTTGTGTCCTTGGTAACCCTCTGGGGGTCTTGGCCACTTTTGTCAGTACACTGGTGCTTTGGTCACTACTATCTCCAAAACTTCTACATCCAAAATCTCCAAACACTCCTCACTTGACACATTATTACACCTTTGAAGACTGAGGTCATGCTACACTAGGTTTCTAAAGGTTAAGGACACTTCATTGACCTCTCCAGTCAAGCCTGCAAATCAGAAATCAGCCATTTTGTGACTCTGATCAGCTCTTTGAGCACAGTTTACGGTGATTGTACTGACAGTGTGGTTGCCATGAATTTCATTTCTCAGAACACTGTAAAAGTTGTTTTGATTATAAATATTTGATTACTTCCATATTCAAAGTAATAATTTCTTACACTGATATATCCTTGTACATGTGGATGCAAAGCAAGAATTGTTTGTTTTCTGAAGGTTAGGTTTATGTCTGATTTCAGTAGTCAACAGCCTGCTGATTGTTGCTATTATGTTGTGAGATTCTTAGTGGTTTTAAAGGCACTCAGTGAAGTTTTTGACCACCAGTAGCACTGTGAAGCATTGTTTCTACAGTTGTTTTGTTTGTATAAGAAGACACCTAGAAAGCAAACATGGATGTAAAAAATACACATTTTAAAATAGGATGATGCAGTTATGATTGAGAAAAACTGAATGTAAACATAACTTTTATTTGTTTACAAGAAAACTCTACTAGTTTTAGCATAAGAGCACCCTCAGAATGACTAAAAAAATTATACAAAGTGTACAAACTACCAGAGCTTCAGGGTGCCAAGCAACAAGGAAGAATAACTACTAGATCTGTTTTGTCTGTCATTCAATGATGCTACCCAGCCAAGAAAACATACCGAGGCAATGAGGCAGTACACTAACTCGTGTTATGTGCCTTTGGTGACTCTGTCATGCTGACTGATGGACAGATGCGCTGATTGATCAATGCGCAAGGACTCTGTGCCAGAAAGCATTCATTCTATTTGCAGTTGCAATCTGTGTGTAATTAGCATCTGATTTACCAAAGGCAGCAGCTAATTATGCAATCAGTGACTGGTATGCTGCCTGCTTTCCCTGTGCATTCTGCAAGAGAAGGAGAGCTTAAAAGCTACAATTTAGTGGTGGGATTTATGTGAGAACCGCTTCACTCTTCCAATTCCCCCAGACGCTTTTTTGTGATGTGCTCACACTATCTGCTGTCGGTGAGATTTTTGTGTGGAATAAAAGTTAATTAAATTTTCTCTTTCAGACCAATATACCTGCACAAGATGTACCTGCTTTTCAGAGATGGAGAATTTTCTACACAAAATTACTCTCGCAAATAGAGTAAGGTTTTTTGTAACACCTTGTAAAAGGAAACTCTAATAATAGTGCATTATTTTATCTTATAATAATTATCTTATCTTAATATGGTCAGCTCTGGCATCGCTTCTGAAGTCTTTCTGCTCTCCTCCGTCCTTGTTTCTTTGTTTCTTTCTGTCTTTTTCATGTTTTTTTTTTTCTTCTGTCTCCTGAGTGAGTGAGCAGAGTCAGGATTGGTGGGGTGAGATGTTAGTATTAATACAATACTGATATGCAGTGACAGCAGTGGAGGCAGGCAGAGGTAGGAGCTAAACTTTGAGAGAGACCCAGGACTGACTCATAGTGAGACAGCGGTGAGAACAAGAGACTGGACCCTTACGCTGAGCCCCCATGTGAAACCGACTTCAGTGACCTCCTGTCTGCATCCCTTCTACTTCTTTTTTATAGCTATGTAGTGAAGTACTAAGGCTCTTTATCCCAGTGGGGAAATGGTAGGCTGTGTCTGTGTATTTATCTTATCTGTCTATCTCAAATTCTTTAACAGAATGTGTTGCTGTACCCATGCCAAGTGTCTCAGGTATCTGAGCCCTGTTGTAGCTACTGTAACTGCACAAATATACTACAAATGAAAGCTATTGGTCCATTTGTCCTACTTTGTCTGTGCTCCTACTGTTTCCTGTCATGAGTGAAGCCAACATGGACCGGATTAAAGAATATAATCTCTTAATTTTCAGTAAAGCAGGACAAATTAGTATTTTGTGATCTAAAAGAGCCATTTTCATAGCAAACCTTGCAACAAATGATCTGAATATAATGAAAGACAGTGTTGGTGGAGTTGGTGTCCACATCTTTAAATTCCAATGTAGTTTTTTTTTTTTTTTTTTTTTTAACAAATTTGATTCTGCAACATGGTGCATTTTGCAGAATTACAGACACTAATAGTATGTAATATTCAAAACTTGTATTATAAAGTGTGCTGTACAATATAGCGTGCTAAGGATTTACACAGAAGATTAGAGAACATACACACAATTACTTTTGGTAAAACAGAACTCAGATAATACTACCTTTTGCATTTTAATGTTGTTCTCCACTCCTAGAGAAACCAGAGAAAACTAACATGAACACACAGCGAACACAGAAAACCACGTCATGCTGCTTGGTATGAGACATTTTTCAAGAAGCTAACTAGGACAGAGCAGGCAGAGAGAGCCTCAGCTGGACGTGAAGCTACTGAAGGAAGTGGATTTGAATTCACTGCACTGCTGCAAGGCAACAAACAGCACCTGGTACAACTACAAATTTGTATCCTCTGATGAAGGCAGAATGCCTTTGTATGATGATTTGCTGCTTTAATCATCTGCCGATCTTTCAAATATTGCAGCAAAAACACATCAGCTTAGCAAATGTGAAATTTTAATGTATGACATTATGACTTTCAATCTATCTCTGTCAAAGATCAAATTAATAGAAGATTCTACCAGAGCAATGAGCCATCCTAACCAGCTACACATTGACATTCACACACATACGCACACACAAGCACGCACACACACACGCACACTGTAATCATCATTTGACCCAATACAACAAGAACATTCGAGAGCCAAGCTGCAGCTGGATGTGTCCAGCTTTTCACCCACTTCAAAGAGACGACAGATGCTTTGGTGAGCTTTTTGATAATGGTAACTCTCTTTCTCTCCCGATCTCTTTTATGTCCCCATCTTTTCAGATTTCCTCTCATTTCTCAAACCTTAATTGGCTTAAAGCAACATTATGCAACCATTTTACCTTAAAATAGCAGATTTAAAATCCTTGTGATGGTACACTGATTTGCAAGAGGGAGAATGGTGCCTGAACTCTGCATCCTGAGCACCTGTTCTCACACTATGCAACATGGGGTAAACATGTACAGTCGCCCCCCCCCCAAAAAAAATGAGTAATGCTTGCGTTATGTGTGTAACACAGCACTATGTCAGTAATTCTTTTTTTTCATTTACCAATGAATTTTGTGTTTGTTGCCTTAGTGGCTGATTTGTTTTATGTACATGGGGTAAGCTGCTTCCAGTGCCCCTAAGTGTTCAGACCCAACAGAATTTAGTGCACTGGTGTTCTGTAATTACCACTTGTGGCTGCATAGGCTTCTACACAGAAAAAGTTGCACAGTGTCACTTTAAATTGGTTTAAAGGATCTCTGATGATTTGGATATCATGAAAGCAGCATGTGAATAAGTAATATAATAAGATGTCAGTGCATAACCTGACAGCGTTTCCTTGGTGTGCCATTGTGTGAGGTTAGCAAAGTTTAATCTCCCGCAGAAATGGATTTTTTGGACAAAATGCTAAAACCAATAGGGTACCATTTTAGCTCCTCTACTCACAATGATCAGGCACAAGGGTGCAGTCATGGGCATGCACGGACACACAAACACATACACACAGAAGATGAGGTGAGAAATAAAGCGCCATCTTGGATCGTTTCACTATATTAGTTTGGCTACAGGGCTTGAAATAAAGGATGAGATGACTCCTTGGGGATATTTTTGATGACTTTGTCCCCTCCTGTTTTTTTACCACACTGACATTTCTAGTCCCTCTTTTTTTCTTCTGGTTTTATTATCATTTTAGAAATAGCTGAGCCCTGACAACCATTTGCAAAAACAGACTACTGCTACACTGTCTGACTAAGACAGAATACAGTAAGTGAGATTGGATTAGACATTACATAAATATAAAAAAAATAAAATGATAGTTCACAATTAACCAAATGGTCTCAAGTGTTTACAGTGCTGGTAGCTCATGCTGATGTTGATCTGGCAGAACAGGATAAGACTCTTTCTGATTGACCAGAAATGATAAAGGATGCTGAGAAGCTGGTTGAAAGTATACACTAAGACAAACGTGCACTACATTCCCACTATATACATACACAAAAACAATAATCTGCATGCATGCCGATATGCCATTAGTGTCCTTTGAAGGGAGAGGATATAGGTGTTCCAATGAGACCATCAGCCTGACAAAGGCTTTAGGCAGAGAGACAGAAAAGCAAAAAGAACTGGAGTGAATGAATAGTGGACGAAGAAGACTTGAAAAGGCTGAATGAGCTGGAGTTTGTGAGGACAGCACATCAGTGAGCCTGTAGATACAAAACCCTGCAGAAAGAGCAGGGACAACAAAGACAGAGAGAAAATGAACAAGATTTATTTTAGATTTAATTATTTTTGGTGATTCTACTGAAGTCATTGTCAGTGCTAACTCCACTGCTAACTCCTGACCCTGCACTGCAAACAAAGCCCCCTCTGAACAAGCCAATTATTCTGTAATCTAAAAAATCTGCCAGCATCAAACAAAACCATCTGGTAATGATGTAAGCAAAATGCCTTAAATATCAGGGCAAAGACTCTTAGGAGATTCAATATAAATGCAAAAACTATAAATCTGATTAGCAGTCGTAGCTTTGCAATTTACAACAGAAAAAAAATCAGACCTAACCTGGCTCAGTAGGCCACCCAACTCTTGGTATAGGTTGTGGTTACCTCTTGCCTTGACTGCTGCAGTAGCTTTCTGGCTACAGATGGTCCAGAATGCAGCTGTATGACTGGTCTTTGATCAGCTTAAAAGGGCACATGTCACTCTGCTGCTCATTGACCTCCACTAGCTACCCGTGACTGCCTGAATCAAATTCAAATTGCTAATGCTTGTATATGGAACAATTTCTGGGTCTGCACCCATTTACTTAAACTCAGTTATACAGGCTTATGTACCTTCTCAGCCACTTTGTTCCCCCAAGCATCCCTCTCTGGCATTGCCATCCCCTCACACAAGGCAATCACAGTCCAGACTGTTCTCATTTGTGGTTCCCTGGTGGTGGAATGAGCTCCCAACTGCTATCAGAGCAGGGGCGTTGCTCTCTATTTTCAAGAATCTCTTGAAGATTCATCTCTTCTGAGAACAACACCTCTAACACCCTCACATGCCTCACTTGTACTTTCTATGCACTTTCAGTGCACTTCTTTACCTGATCTCCTTACACTTTGCCTTACTGAACAGATTTACTTACTTAGTGTTCTCCCTCCATTTTTGAGTCACTCTGGATAAAAGCATCTGCCAAATGAATAAATGTGAATGAAATTTGCCACATGGACACAAATTCAATTAGTGCTCAGAAAAAAATGGAAGTTTGAACAGCACAATTCTATGACAAATAGCAAACTCCATCTGCAGATGAAGGTCATGTGATATAACTGAAAGTTTCAGGACATTTTAAAGCCTTTCTTTACACTGGACAGTGAGGCATTTCACCAAGAGGTTCTAATGCTCACAGAGATTTACTCTACCTCCCAATGCCTCATCACACACACCTCCATGGGTACAACCATAAAGTTGTAATCAATAAGATCTGCCATTGTGAATCCAGCACGGGAATGGCAGACCCCACTATTATTGATAAAAACTGTTATTTAGAGAGTTAGCTTTTGCAGTGAAGACAGTGCCTTTAACAAAAGAAAAAGAAAAACATTGGTTTCAGAAGTCAGCAAAGCCATCTAGTAGACACCTGCCTGCTTCATCAGGAGGATGGAAGTGTGTGGAGGTTTATAATGCACTGATAAGAACATCATGCCAAACTGGCTTCTACACCTCAAACACTGCTTACTTCCATGTTGGAACTCACAGTTCACATCTCTAAATTACTCTTAAGGATATTTAAAACATCTCCAAATACAATATACTTGCTTCATTAGCCCAAAACATTTCTTTTATTTTGCAAAAGATGCTTTATTGCACTAAATCCAATATGTCCTGATAAAGGGACATTAATGGACAAAGTGGACCAAAATGCAAAGAAAGCTTCTCTTGTATTCAATTCTTGTATTTTTGTATTCTACTCTGGTCCAGAGTCATCTAGTCTATTAATGTGAGACTACTCTGTAGAACCAACGCTGGGAGGAAACATTGTTGAGTATAAAACAGGGTGCCTGGTGTGAAACAGTGGATGACGTGTTAGGAGCTTTGGGACAAGAATCAGAAAACCTGAGACAGGCTGGAACAGCCGTCCTGCTGCCCAGCAGGCTTCGGCCTCATTAGAATCAGCAGCAGTTTGGTTCTGAGTATGTGTGTGTGTGTGTGTGTGTGATAGAGTGTGAATGTTTGCTTGCACTAGCTGGGAGGCCCAGTGGGCAGGAGCAGATGCTCCATCCTCACACTCAAACTCCCCCAACAGAGTGTGTTATCTCTCTCTAAGTAAGGCTTTTTTCTGCTTGCCTCCTTCTCTCTTACTGTCTCCTTCTCACTTGGCCTCTCAACTTCTGATACTCTGATATATACATTATACTGTATATACGGTTAATCATGTTATATCCATAGTGCTAGCTCCACTTTAACTGTAAGCCCAATAATGACGTCCATGCATTATGAATGTGCACAAGCACTACTCTTATCAATAAAAATCATGTCCTGTCATACTCGCTTATTATTCTGTCTTTCTCCAGCACTGAGATCATATTTTCCTTCCTGTCTACACTCATCTGTATTTCCCTTGCATCTTCACAGCAGAGGGTTATGCACTGACCCATGATAATATGGCCGTTTTCCCAAGCAGAGCCAAACTGTGATGATCCCTGCCCTTCTACAAGCAGTGCTGACATCACAGTGACCTGATTGGCTCAACATGTGTGGTCATGTGGTTCACAAGAGAGAATGTGCTATTTTTAAAAGTTCAGCTTTCAGTCATTGTAAAGCTGCTGTGGATCTGCGGAATTGTTTGGACATTTTACTGAGGTGGTTTGTTTATTCCCTCAAGGCGATTCACTATTTTCTTGATCTGCTCTCTTCTGACCCTGTTATAATTTTTGTCACACACTTACTGCAGCTGCCTCACAATAAAACTCTTGCTCTGGTGTAGCTCTTAGGATCGAAATGTTGGTCTATTTGTCAGCCAGTCTGTTGGTCCACCACTTTGGTCCAGACTTAAATATCTCACCAAGTACTGAGGGGATTGCCATGAAATTTTGTACAGCCATTCATGATCCCCAGAGGATGATTCATACTGACTTTGGCGATCTCCTGACCTGACTCTCCTATGTCTAGTGCCAAGGTGAAGTTGATGTTTGTGGTTCTGAGTGAAATATCTCTACAACAATTTCAGCAATTACACAACATTAGTTATATATATTCAACAACTGGTGATCCTCTGACCTTTCTTAAGTTTTTACATATGTGGTAATAAATCTTAACATGGACTGCATGCAGACATTCTTGTTTCCCAGGTATCCTAATGACTTTGGTGACCCTCTGACTTGAGTTCTAGCCTTATTTGGCATCCTTTTTATTGAACAGCTATTGGATGGATTGCTGTAAAATTTGGCAAGCACATTCATGGTGCCCAGAGGATGAATTGTAATGACCTTGATTCCTTGACCTTAAATCTGGCACCATCATTGGTCAAAAATTCATTTTTCCCAGTACTCCAGTTTGCACATATTAGCATGCTAACATGCTAAACTAACACAGTGAACACTGTAAACATTATACAAACAAAACATAAAATGTGCTAGCATTGTCACTATGAACATGTTAGCATCAAGTGCAGCCTTACGGAAACAAACAACAAGCAGCCAAAATGGAAGCATGTCTTAATAACCACACAGTGCATACAGTGGTACATTGTGGACAAACCTTAAACCTCCATTCTCCACGCCATCCCTGTCACATGAGAACAAAAGTGGTGCTATGCCTGGTCTCTGGGCTCTGATCACAGTATGGCACCTAGCTGTCTTGACAACAACAAAGCCCCAACTGAGATGTGTGCTCGAAAATAAAGTTTGTTGGGGAAACATGGCTTTAAGGGGTTCTTTCCAGGCTGAGATTTCTATTTATTCCTGTGGGTATCAGCTGATTGACACTCAGCAGAAAGTGATGTGATGTTGACACTGATACCACTATGCTCTATAAAATAACAATAAAACAGGGAAGCTTTGACAATGTTCAACTAAAGCAAGACGTCAAAGTTGGTGAATGTTGATCATCATAGAGTTTGCACAAAAATGAATGCCTGCTACTTGAATGTAGGAAAAAGATTCCTGATGGTAAGGAATATAAATAATAAATATGATTGGTGTAACCTTGAAGAACAGCCTTATCCGTTAAGAGGCAATATTCACCAAAGAGGATTTTGATTGTTATTGTTAAACCACACAATACTCCTCCTTTTGCAGGAATGACACATCCTCCCAAAAGGAGCCTCATCTGTGTTTATATATCACATATTGTCTTTATGCAGCCAGTCAAGCTTTAATGAGATACATGTGGCACATACATGCATAAATGTACACACTTTATACAAACAGTATATAGGCCCTGCCCCAAAATCCCCCATTATGTCTGCCGTCTCACCCTCGCTGCCTTCTCTTATCTCCAACAAGAAGCTTTATCATTTTGTCTGAGCAGCGGTGTCAACAACCTAGGCTAAATGGCCTTTTCCAAGACCCATTTGGCTCTATATCGATTAAAGACCCTACCACCCTGATGGGCGATAGCAGCAGGAGGAGAAGGGAGGGATATGTCAGCAAGGAGGCTCCGTGATGGAGTGACTTGGCTCGGGGAGAATTCTAAACTTGGGTAGGGTAGATGGACATGGTAGCAAAACTGGGGCCGCCGAACCTCGACATCAGTAAATATCGGATGGAGGCTGTTTACTGACCTGTCAGAGAGCAGTATTGATTTCCCCTTGTGTCCAGTCTAAAGAGGTAAACAAGAGAATAGGGCTAACACAGTTTCATGCCTACAAGTACCTGTGAATCAATGCGTGCGAGCAAAGTACATTGTTCTTTCACCTGGTAATAAATGGCTGAGCTATAACTCATGTGGATGACACTTTTATTTACAATGAGAACTGTTTTATTGAGACATCTGTGCCATCATCTTTAGCAGCTTACTGAACATGTGTCAAATGAAGACATGGTTAAATCTGATAGGCAACAGCAAGGAAGGAATTTGAATTACTGGCAATGGAAACCATGATGTGACCCTCATCTCAGGGGTCCTGACATCATGACAATTTGCTAACACACTTAAGACAGTTGATTGATATATATATATATATATATATATATATATATATATATATATATATATATATATATATATATATGCATATTATTTCTCAAAATGTTGAATTGAATGTATATTGAGTAAAAATTCTATGGCCTCTCCAAATGGCTTCTTACAGTTAATTCAATATATATCTCTCAGTATGTGGATTTTTCAAAGGAAACTGTGCCTAAAAACTCCAACACGCAAGCCATTCCTGCTATAGTTAGTAACAGCAGTGGTCCTATTTTTCTGGCATCAGAATGTGTCAGACTGTAAAGCAAGCCCTGATCTGCAGTTTGGTATATTTAAACAGAAAACATAGTGGAGTCAAGTGCTTACTAACAAGGTTTCAGATCCCATATGAACGTGATGTTTGAATATACTGTTTGAGCCTTAGAATGGGTGTATTTCATACAGGATGGTGTCTGCCTGTTTCTCTTCAGAGAGCCAAGTCTGGAGGGTCTGCAAAAACAGGCCAAGCTGCTCTTAAAATGGCCACCAGGGTGGGAGATTTATCACACCACCTGCACACTAGTAAAAAGAGATCATTGCTCCCCTTCCTCCATACATAAACTGCCTTCTCATTTCAGGGGGCATAACATTTATCATGGCACACTTTCTGCCACTTCATTCTGCCCTCTATATCCAGACATGGTGTTGTGTAGTAACAAGAAAATGTATTGTTCATTTTTTATCCATCAGCACAGATGTCTTGTTGGACAGAAGTCACAGTGATGGTTAAGTGTACTATGTCAGTACAAGTTAGTCAGATTTGCTTAAAAGTGTGCAGGTATGCACTAACTTGGGGGCAAAAATGTAGAGGTGGGGTAAACCAGAACACAGACTTTAGTTTGGAGGCAGATCCAACAGATCTAGTAACTGTTCTGTCTCTGAAGCAAATAACAGCAGACAGGTTGACCTAAAAGAACACACAGCATATCGCAATACCAATCCCGCAGGTTCAGAAAACCAGCTGTCTGTTCATATCTGTCCATATATCCCCTTCAGTGTCTATGACACAAGAGTGGACTTTAGTAAATGAGGCTCTCGCCGCAATGTTTTGCAGTAATGTTGATATTGAGCAAAGCTTGGGTTGAAGCGTGTCAGCCTCAGTTTAACTCACATGGCATCCTGGAGGACTTTGCTTGAGGATGTAACAATCGCTCCACAGCCTCAGTAGCAGAAGACAGGAGAGCTCTCCAGCTGTAGCCACACAAGTTTCTGATAGTCCTTTAAATAGAAATACTTACAGGGTTGTTTTAGACAAAAGTGGGCCTTGACATGGAGTGTGAGGATGCACACACAGGCGAACACAAACACACTTCCCCTCTATTTTCAAACACACCCTCAAATCAATGGCGTGATTGAATTTGGTTCTCCCTTTCAGGCTCCCCAGGGGTCCTGTTGATTGGGCTTGGCAAACACAGTGTGTGTGTGTGTGTGTGTGTAACAGAAAGAGAGTATAAATGTGTGCCTCTTCGTCACTGTACACACAGCAGAGTGGTGACTCTGATCTGCATTCTGAGAGGCTCTCCAGTCCCTGGAGCAAAATCAAGACAAATGTTCTCCACCCATCCTGATGAATTGCTTCCAATCAGGTCCAGAACTCACCCAAAAATCAGTGTCTGTCTGAAATTGCCTACAGCTGATGTATACAAATAATCTGGTAATTCAGAATGACTCTTTGTCAGTGGATCATCATGATACGATGTTATATCGATTCAATGGATAACGATTCAAGGTTTGCCGATATCACAAAGTCTGCTACGATACAACTTTGATTCGATTCAATTCAGGAGCCAGCGATCAATATGAGACAATATCATCTGCTGATTTAACACAGTCACTTTCATTCATATCAAATCACAAACAGCAACTAAAATATCACCAGACATTTAAATGACAAACAATCTTCTCTTTTAATAAAAATAGATAAATCCTGTTCACTATAAAATGCCATATTCTGATATACTGAGCTTTGCAAGTTTCACATTCTATAGAAGAAAACTGAAAGAAACATTAAATTCATATTTGTATACATTAAAGCAAGATATTGTGTAAACCTGAGTATTTTATCTCCGAAGTGGCATAGCTTACACACAGCATACAACTTGTCAGTTGACCTGTACTTTTTCCAGACTGCTGATTTATTCACCAGAGAAGAGATGATATCTTTACTGACTTTTTTCATTGCTTGTCATGGTGCCACCGGCATTTTGTTTGGAGATTTGCACACACAGGCGAAGAAAACGTGCCAGGAGAATTTCAAAAGAAAGGTGCGTATTACAAATGATTATATTGTGAGGGACTGTGATTATATACGTTATGCTAGTGTTGGGTTACTGTTAGGTTGAAATACTGTTATTCCAGGGTAAATGAACATGCTTTCCAGCTCAGGTGAAGCCTGTCTGTCATGTGAGCTGCCTGTATTCAGCTGGGAGCTGGGTATGAAGACAGTCTTTGGGTCTTCTCTACAGAAAAAGGGGCTGAAAGTGAGTTGATGTAGGTAGATGGGTTTTTTTGTAATTTTTGTCAGCGTTGGCTTTGGCCCATTGGCTTTGTGTTATCATACTTAATAAAAATCATAACCAAACCAGCTGACATCTCCGTGGTTACTTGGCAAAGGACGTTACAATATGTATGATGACTGATGTTTTCATTTTGGATCGATGCTATTGGATCATTGATCATTGAATCGATGTATTGATGTAGATGGATATATCGTTACACCCCTAATCATCAGATGACTGTGCATCAATTCTCATGCTGTGAAATAAAATATTTAATTCAATTCAATTCAATTTTATTTATATAGTGCCATATCACAACAAAAGTCATCTCAAGGCACTTTTCATATAGAGCAGGTCTAGACCATACTCTTTAAAATATGTATGTACAGAGAGAGACCCAATAAATCCCACCATGAGCAAGCACAATATTCTGTCACAGTGTTTGGAAGCATCTTAAAAAAGTGAAAAATTAAATATATGTACATATATAATTATACATCAATTTTAGGAATAATCTGACATTATCTCAAACAAGGAAACAAATAATTCAAAGGAATGAGTTAAGTGAGTAATGAGTTTAATAGTGCCTAACTGCTGTTACCTTTTACCAGTCTCTTTTTCAATGCAATGTAATAGCTTTAACACCATCTGATAGAAAGATAAAAATGAGCAAATGAGAGAAAAATAGAAGAACTGTGTGATACTTGCTTTCCCCCTCTCTATGACTTTACACTTTTCTCTTTATTAGTGGAGGCGGACCTGCCAGTGTCCTGTCGGGGACAGCAGCAGCAGCAGCCCAAAACTGCGGCCAGAATCTCTAATGAGAGGTCTAGAGAGATAATTGATGGCAATCTTGAATTTGCTAGCCATTATACAGGCCTTGAACACTTTGGTTTAATGAGAATTAAAGATTCAAAAGCAATGCATTTTATATCAATCAGACAAACAACCCACAGGAGAGGAAAGCGGGAGGGAAGAGGGGAGCAGAAAAAGGGGGAAGAAGCAACACAGAGTGGGCAGTTATTGCTCTGAAACCAGAAGTGAGGTAGAAAAAAAGATCAGCCACAACTGAGGATATTTATGGCCATATTGTATGTCCTTTTAATGGTTATGATGTTTTCAGATTTGTCTTTAATAGCATGTAATGTGTAATGCTATTTTGTTGTTGAATTTGCCAGTAGAATGAGAGCACTGAATGAGACCATTATACAGGCAAATGTTATATTTGGAGACTGATATTCATGTGTGTACAATATTAAACAGATTTGTATCCTCTGCACTACATAATAATTAGCTTTTTATCAATGCTAAATGATTTTCATTTTTTGACAAGTTACTTTTTTTCATGTAATATCCACAGATAAACATCCTACATTTTAGTGCAAAACATACTATGACAGTATAGTTGATTCAGTTTCATCTGAATTTGTTTTTGTATTATCTACTTATGTCCAGAATGCATAAATTCAGATTATTAACTGTTTCTACTCAGAATTTGATGTACTATTTGTTTACCGAACCACACTGTGGCTGCACATGTAGGTGTTCTCTCTTTTCATCAGCATTCCTGTATGGAGAGGGAACACAATGTCCTGCTGACATCCTTCAGGCAGACTGGTAATGTCAACTCAAACTGTCACTATGGAGAGCCAAAGATGGAGGAGGGATGGTGTGGAGGAATCACATTGGGAAGGAGGGGAGAAAGAGGTGGAGGATGAGAGAGAGAGGGAGAGGATGCTACAACAATCAGTGTCTTGCAAATGGAGGCACGCGGTCTAGCTCTGTCGGGGAGTGGTGATGACATCAGAGAAGCAGCGGGAGCAGCCCGCTGACTCTTACCATGCAGAGACAGGGTGGCTGCACCCAGAGGTGAGAGCAGAGCTAGGCTCCTGTGCAGTAAGAGACACACAGACACACACAAATACACATCTACACACACACACACACACACACACACATTTTTGTCACTTGTGGGGTCCACTAGTTTTAGGTCACTTTTGAGGACCACACATACTGAACGTGACCATAAATTTACTCACTAAAACTTTGCCATCTCACTTAATCCACATGAATACAACTGCTTTACCCATATACAAATATTAACATTTAGTTACAAATTTTTTTGGATTTACAAATATGTAAATTTAATAAATAAATCATATTTATTTGATTAAGAAATACCTTTATTCATCATTCAACTAAAATAAAATTCAGTTTACATTTAAGTTTACATAAATTAAAAAAGAATTAAAACTCATAAGTAAAAGCACTCAATGTTTAGCATTATAGCAAGATAGGCCCTATTGTAATTGTAAGAATTATTCTCTTGACACTAAAATTGGGCCTAAACATGCTCAGAAACTCACAAAACTTTGCACACGCATCAGACCTGGTGAAAATTGGTGTCTGATAGGGGTCTCTATCATTGGCACCATAAAATGGCTCCATAGCACCCCCTTGGACATGCTTAAAACTCCCTTGCTATTGCGCTTAGTTTGTCCAAGGTAAACAAAATTCAGAGGCCCGATGTAACATGCAGTCTCTTGACAGCATGGCCTCAAACCTACAGGAACTCAGCCATTTTAATTTTAATTTGAAAATTTTGCTCATTTTTGGCTATTTTTTGGCATTTGGGGACATTGTCTTTAATCAAACCCCTCCTACAGTTTTTATCATATCAACCTCAAACTTAGTCAGCATACTCTCAAGGCCTTTGAGATTAAAAGTTATTAAAAGATTTTGTTTGCATTGAAGGGTGTGGCCGTGGCAGCACCTCAAATGTTGATGCCTCGCCATAAAACAGTAAGTTGCGTTTAAGTTGCTGTAATTCAGCCATACTGTTCAATCAGCCCCAGATTTCACAGTGTTGATAAGGGTCCCAACATGGACACACCCATATGTCAATATTCACAAAAAGTTATAGCGCCACCTGCTGAACACAGGAAATGATGTGTTTTAGACTTTGATGTCCTGTTATAAGTAGGTGGATGGGATCCACTTCAGATTTGGTCAGGAAAGCCTTAAAGCCTTTGTGATGCCTTATTGTGAAAATTTTGATGTTCCGTTGAAGGGCAGACAAGCATTAAGATCATAATGGAGACTGTGAGTCTTCACGGGACGCCCTTGCTGTGTCGCCATGGCGAATTTTGATGCTTCGCCATTAAACAGGAAGTTGTTGTAACTGTCCAATCTGCCCCAAACTTTACATGTTTGCTAAGTGCCATGGCCTGAACACATCTACTCACCAATATTCAGATGTAGTCATAGTGCCACCTGATGGGGGCAGTAAGGGACTTCTGACTCATTCATTCTGTGTCTGGCAGTAACGCAGTTGTAGAACTGCATCGTACGACCTGTGAGGGCCCCTTCAGTGCCGCTTGCAGCTTTAATTATTATTATTGTTACTGATAGATTCGCATAAATGCTGCATTTGATTGTTATACAGTTGCTGAAGAGAGCTGTAAAATGAGTGATAATGCTATGTGGGTTTGTCGCTATTTTCTATTTTACATATAAATATTTGATAATGTGTTTCCACTGAGATATCTGTGAATCTAAAAGACAAATGTAACTGCAGAGACCCAGATATTTAGTTGGACTTTGCACCTTTCAACATTTGGTTTCTGTAATGTTCAGTGCAGCCTTTGTTTGAACGGATAAGCCAGGCTCTGCTTTACCCATGAAAAGTATTTCCAACCAAGTTCCTGTTCTAAAAGAAGCCTAAATTACCCTTGTGCCCTGCCTGAGCCCACTTTGATAGATAATTCCCTTTATGTAATCATCTTAACATGATTAATAGACTGTGAGAGCAGTCTAAGAGGTGACTTTTGTTAACCTTTTATGGGTATTTCCCTCTAGAGGAGCTATAAGAGGCTTGGCTATTGTCTGTTTCACCATCAGGGCAAACACAGTCTGCTAGCGTTGATATACTTCTATGATGTATTGCCTCTTTCAGAGGGAGGGGGAAATTAAGTTCATAAACTCAAACATATTTCCCAGTAAGCACATGAAGAGAGCATGGATAGTTTATTGTCCTCAAGAGGAAATTTTTGCCACAGACAGGTTCAGGCAATACATATACACATTAGAGTATATCCCAAAGACATATAACAAATACAGTACCCACTAAAAGGACATATCACAAAATAAAAGCACAGCTGATACAGACACAAATGCAAATACAGTAGCTCCATGAGATTCAAGGTTGAGAGTTGTTTTGTTCAGATAGTGACAAACATAAACTCAAAACATACTACAGATGTATATTTGTGTACATAAAACATAGCATACATCGATACACTCAGAGGCAGGCACAGAAAGAAATATACACAACCTTCCTGGTATGTGCACATACATACACTCACAGAGTAGGGTTTGACAGCAGGAGGTATCCAATAACAGTGCAGGGCTGGATAGTAACTACTGCAGAGGCCATTTGACACCCCCTCTATAGAGATTCAGACGCAGTGCTCTGGCGGCATACTGAAACACTAGCTCACGCTGCCTAACTACATGCTTTACAACAATTTACCATTTGCTCTAAATGTGTGGCCTTAAAGCTGATATTTGTTTTATATCTTTCTTTTCATAAAAAAATGATAATTATGCATTTTCTTTGTTACTATAAGCAGTAACACAAACATGCATTTTTTTTCATAACACATGAACCTGGATGACATTTACAGCTTGTCATTCGATGTTGGACAAGATATAATCTCTGCTCTCAGACAGTCTTATGGTATTATAAAGCCTGGCATTATGGCATTATAGGCTATATAATGCTATAGTCAGTAATTTTGCATAACATGGCATTTCATGAGCAAATGTCCTCTCTGAAACTCATCCTTCCCAAGAGGCTCAGGTATCTATGGGAAAATTAGGACTTTGTTTTGTCAGAAAGAGTTCACAGGACGGCCAGAAGGAGTATTTTTGTATTGTTATCAGGTTGGACATAATGTGCTGGCACTGACACTAAAAAAGTAATATTTGTGTTCATGGAATAAGAGACAGCACATTATTTGAAGAAAACTGTGTTTTTCAAGGCACTGATATCTTGCTGAATATACACATACCTAGTACTCTACTGCAAGAGATGCTGTTGACTTTTTCATGGAATACATCGGTGGTTTAGCATTGCACTCGTACACTCATGATGGACAATTAAAAGAAAGGATCATACTTGATAAAGTAGAATTCTTCCTGGCTTGTGCATAACTCACAATGTAACTTGACCATTGACAGTTCAGTCATAGAGTCAAGTGCTGCAGTTGAATCAGTTCATCGGATTTTTCACTGCTCTTGCTGGAGCCATAAGAGACTCTACAACTTTTTTCACATATGCAGTAGTAGTTTAAAATTGGTCGAGTCTAAACTGTATATATATATATATATATATATATATATATATATATATATAAATAGTTTTTAGTTTATGTCATAGACAATACAAAAGGGAAATTTCAGGCTGTTTAAAATGTGCTTTGTTGTCTGGATGTGTCGATTTTAATGGAAAAACTTCATATTCTTTTACATATATTTTCCTTAGAATTACTTGTCCTGTTAGATATTACATCATGTCAAACACAAAAAGATTTTGCAGCAGCATGAAGGTCAGGAGACAAGGCTAAACATTTTGTTTACATAGTGCAGTAACTTCACATACTAAGCTGGTCTCCTGAAAAGTGAAAAGATTGCTGCGCTGACAGTAATCATCAATCTAACAGCAAAGTGGAGAAAGTGGATGAAACCAATAAGCCTATTGCTTGCTTGTGTGTGTATATGTTCGTGAGATGATGGCAAATTTAGTTTGTGAGATATTAGAGGCCCATCACAAGACAAACAAACAGCAAACAAACGTGCAACAACAAATGTGTTGGACATGTTGTCATGAACTCACACATGTGCGTGATCACCAGTGCACTCAAAGATAATTTGGAACCAAGCTTTCACTCTGTCGATATGGTGACATGTTGATACTCATGTCCCCTCCACCACATACACACATACACACACAGAGTGAAAGTTTCTTTCTATAGTTGAGGGGACACTCATTGACATAATGCATTCCCTAGCCCCTTAGTCTATACTTAACCCAAATAAATGCCTAACCCCAACCCTAAAACCAAGTCTTAATCCTCAAACGGCCTTTTCAAGTTGAAGCTGTGATGACAATCCAAATGTCCAACCAACAATGCTGAAATGTCCTCACAGCAATGGTTTTGAATAAAAATGTGTCCACATAAACATAGAAATACACACACACACACACACATGCATGCACGCACACACGGAAGCACGCACGCACACACAAAGACCAATCATATCGAAACAGTGCTGCCATCTGCATGTCCACACCCACATGACCACAACATGATGCAGGCCTGCTAATCCGACTGGTCATCCTCTGGGGTCAGGGCTGACACACATATCCAGCATTCTGACAGTGATTTCCCTGGTGTGCTGTTATGCAGCTGCCACCTCAGTGTGTCCCCACCCCTCCACATACACACATGCATAAACAGCAGACAGACTGTCTGACAAACTGCCTGACAAGTTGACAGACTGCCTGTCTGACAGACAGACAGGCCGGCAGACAGACGGACAGATGGACAGAGAGACAGACATTGACCAGCTTACTTTTACACCTGCCTCTACATTTTTTCTGTCCCTGCCTGTCTGTCTGCTTGGCTTCCTCGGCTGTTTGGATAACTGCCTTGCTCACAATTCAACCCCTAATTGTCTGGCACACTGGCTTACCTCTCTGGCTTGCTAAGAGAAGTTATAACAGCAATCTGTTGACTAAAATTCGCTTTGGCTGGCTTAACAGCCAGTTGCTTGCTGATTGTCTAACCCCCTACCTGCCTAACCAACTCCCTACCCAGCTCAAAGGATAAGCGTCTGGCTCTGCACCTGCTAAGCCTTCCCCCCTGCACAGGGACCTGGGGAATGCACAGCACCAAGCCCCTTTAATAAGAATATTCAGACAGGCACCTGCAGGGGCAGCTACTGAGAGCTACTGCTGGGCCTTTGGGATCAGGGGATTACTGGTGGTGATGGGAGACACAAAACCACTGACATAGGGATTCTCTCCTTCTCTCTTTGTCTCAGTATGCACACACACAGATTCTTCGTTTCAGCAAAGTCACTGTTTTAAATTGTATGAAAACAAGGGATAATACTTTGCTCATGATAATACATAATAATTTCCAGTGAATTTCAAAAGGAAAAGTGGTCATTGCAGCAAAATGCGGAGGAAACTTTAAATCATAGCTTTGCAACCGTTTTTGGCAGTATGGCTCTGGGGATGGTAGTGTTGGTCTGTCAATCTGTTGGTTGATCCACCACTTTGGTCCAGACTGGAATGTCTTAACAACTGTTAGATGGATTGCAATGGTTCCCAGAGGATGAATACCAATGACTTTGTTGATCCTCTAGAGATATATAATTTATAAATATGGCATTTATTTGTTTTATTTATGTCCTCATAAAAGAAATATGTGTCTTTCAAAGTAAATATTATTCATACAGTTTAGAGTGAGTGGGAAGTGCCATAACATTTTTAATTTGAACAAAGTTGTGTTATTTTTGTCACATGTAATTTAAAATCTTCTAGATCTTTTATTCTTTGCTCTAAATGAGTTAGCTTCATCGTTTGGTAACAGTACTACACAGAAGTTACATCTGGCAGTTACTATAAATACCAAATAATCATGTGTAAAAAGGACTTTGTGAGGCGCAGCCTGTTTTAATCTTGTGATGCGTAAAAATTCCACCTAGTAAACATTTGTGACAGAACTATGCTATAAGTTTGAACTTAGCTAGTGCAGGACCTAAAACTGAAGCAGCTTACTTTACAAACCTTAATTCAGAGTTATGCAGAACTTCTTAGCCATTCATTAATTAGCATGCCTGATTTTTTTCCTTTCTTTTTTCCCTATTAAAGACTATATGTATTGTATTGAAAAGTATGACCTTATGCTCTTCTCTGCACTCTGTAGACTTCTCTCCACACTCCAGCAGAAAGCAGGGAAACATTTTCCGGTCAGTTTCTACTGAACTCAGGAAACATCCTGCCAAGTACTGTAAATTGTAAGCTGCTCAATTCAAACAGTAACAGTTTAGTGCAAACTTTACACCCTCACTCAGCAATAATATCAGCCCTCAGGTAGTTAGTCACTATCTAGGATGAGAAATCAATGGCAGACTGCAGTCTGGCTTCACTTGGCTGAGAGGAGAACATTTAGGTCTGCTTGACAAATGCTATTGTTCACTCTTACAGCACAGGCACTGACACAACTCACAGCTTGTTAATGTCCTTCTGCTTAAAATAGGAGGTTATGTGTCTTATGTTCTGGACTATTGCCAACTTTTAAACTTAACTTTTTGATTGGGTGTAACTTGGCATTGTCAAAACAAACAAACAAACAAACAAAAAAAACATGTGTTTTTGTTTTCTGCTGTTTAGCAGAATGTCATTTTTGTGCAACGCCTCCAACTGACCCAAGTCACTGATGTGCCTTTTTTCATTTTTCCTCCACTCATCACTATGTATATACACCCACAGGACAGTATGGATGGCCAGTGGGCAATGTCACTACAACACACAAAAAAGCACACAAATATACACACAAACCTCCAAACACTCAAAAGGTGAACAAATATTTTCTTCACCATGGGGAATTCTATTTAGTTTTATGAAAGTGAAATGAAACCACACAAACAGGTGATGAGCCAATATTGTCATGACTGGGGGGAGTTGTGTTTAATAACTTACTGAGGGAAAGTGTTTCCATAGGTGGGTGGAAGCAACTTTCTCAGAGTAAACCGTGGGTGGAGAAATTGGTGTCCTGAAGCCTCCACATGGATGGAGGGAGAGGAGAGGTAGAGAGACCAGGGCTGATGTGGCAATAGATCCTGAGAAATGTGAGCATGAATTTTCTGGGGGAAGGAGTGCTGATCAAACATAACACACAGGTGTATCATCATAAACACATCTTTTCAAGCTGCCACAAGCTGTATAGAGAGTAAACCTGTGTATACACTCACTTCCTTTCCCCCCGCTCACTAGTCATCAAAAGCCTTGCAGAAAATATACAGTGCAGTAAGTTAAGCATGTGAATCCAGTAATTGTCTTGTGGATCATTTCAACAGTGTCACGACATGTGACTCATAGTGTCCTGCTGGATCAAAGCAAGGAGGCAGGATATGACAAGTGACAAAGAGGATGCTTCAAAAGTCCCTCTCACCATGACTCATTGTTAACTGTCCCTGAGGTTAGCATGGCTGTCACTCAAACTGTTTTCCAATCAATGCAACTTCAGCAGACATACTTGATTATCACTTTAATGAGAGAGCCCTGATTGATTTCCATTAGTTTATCACAGGCCTGGAAACCCCAGGGACCTGGTTTAATTTTCTTGGTATCCACTTACCCCTAAAGCTAGGTCATAACATGCCACTTATTGGTGAATCATTGCTAGAGTCAATGAATTGGGCTGACATTGTTATCTCTGGTAATGTCTGTGTTGCTAGGCAATGGGGGAATATAATATCATAGCAAGTAAATGCAAAACAAAGATTCCTCACCTGTCCTCACTGTCTCTGTGACATTCACAGCAACACATCTGCCTGTGCTCAGCATGTACTCATACTGTATATCTATACAAACACACACATGCCTACCTCTATCAAATTTAATATTGCCCTGCTACCTCAACCTCAAACACTTTGCAGTACGTTAAAGGGATCCTACATGACTAAAAGAAATTGCCAGTCAGTGGCTAAACAGTAGCTGGAGATACCCCATCCCTAGACAGTGTTGACAGTACTGAAAGACAGCAAAAGCCACAGAAATTACTTTTTCAGAGATAAGTGGTTCAAAGATTATAATATAACTCAGTAATTATGTTACTGTTAGCCCACTACTCACAGTAACAATCTGCTTTTCCAATATCTTACCCTGACTTATATGGGATGGCTCAGTGCCCATTCATACCAAAAAGAATGTGCCTTGCAGTAACTCCAAAGTCATACAATTAAAATCACCAGCATACACAGTCAGAATTACTTGTCCTATCGTTGAAAGGCTTTGGAAAGCCCTATCCTCCCATACCTTTATGGTGTTGGATCAGGAGGAACTGTGTTTCACAGATACTTCATACCATGATTGGCCAGTTGTGTGGAGGTAAGTCAGTAAGATGGGCTAGAACTTCTCCCTGAAGCTGTCTGTTTTCATTTCTTACACAACTACACAACTATTTGCAGCACTTTTTGTGTGCTCAGTCCCACTTAGAGTGTGGGCTTTCAAGTTAGGCATAATCTCTTTTGCCCTCCAGTGGGTTCGCTCTTCGTACAAACCATTCTTCAAGAAGTGTAGTTGTGTGATCTCAGTGTGCTTGCTACTGTAAGCTTACATTTAAGAATTACTTGGATTTTGTTCAGATTTGGAGATTTGTTTTGGTCTGTTCAGTTCAAAGATTTGTAGTCACTACCTACATGTATGTCATTACCTATCTGGTTTTTCCTACTCTAAGTGATTGTATTACCATTCAAATACGCCAAAGTATATACAATTGCTGGTTCAAACTGTTACATTCAGTTAAGGACAAAATAAGTCTGATAAACGCACTGTACATAAGATTAATAGCTCATCAGCCACTTTTCTCCAACAGTTATCACACTGTGACTGTTTCTGTGGCTTTCATTGTCTTTTATCAAGCTTTTAAGCATGAACTAATTGAGCTAACTCTAGCTAGCTGATCTCAACGGTTAGCAAGGCTAAACTGGCTGTTGCTATGAATACGTCGCAATCACAGGTTGGCTTGTTAATCCACAGTGTCTCTTTCTATGTGTTAAATACAGAAGGTGTGATATGAGGTGTGGAAGCCTCGAATATATTTTAAGGTACCTTTGACAGAAGTGAGGATTAATTATAAATTAGTTATATGTAATGAGAAATTGATTACATTTTCAAGTTTCTTGCCCAGCACACTTCCCTGATAATATAATACTTCCTGTCACCACTCTAGTTGTCTCCCCACCCCCACCCGACAGCAGTGGGGAATAGCCTACAGATCATCTCTTCTTGCCATCCAAAGGCTCCGATTCCAGCTTCCACACTGACTGTGGTAGGCAGATATGTACAGACAGCATGCTCTGTCTGCATAAATATGCAATGTGTGTGCGTACACACATGCCTGTGTGCTCACCTTATCTATGTGTATATTATGTCTCTTCCTGCACCATCACCACACTTACAGTGCAGACAGCTGGTGAGTTAGAGGGCTTGCAGACAGACCTCTGAGTGCTCTCTGCCTCCTCCTCTGCATCCATCAGAGTTGTGATAGAGAGCTGTGAATTTGTCTCTTTCACTCAGATTTATTGAAATGATATACACTCAGCGTCTGCTCTTGGCACGAATTTTAGACGGCATTTTAAAATAAGAGCACTTTGCAGTGTGAGAGCTGCAGAGAAAATATTGAGGAAATGTTGCCATGAAATGTTGTATGACCTCAGAGTTAAAACACGGTACAGTATACAGCATGCAAGATGCAGATTATGTTTTCTTGACAAAAATTACTGTAAAGCCTGGCAATTACACCTCTGATCCAATTTCAAGGGATTCTCCTCCACATTAAAAATCCACGAGACTCCCGTTTCTCTCATGAGAGTGACGCTTGACCTTATAATGCAGTCATTTACATATGACCTTAGCATTTATCATAGGTGGTTTATGCTAGTAGAACTGACTGGGTGATGGGGATGTTGGCAGCAACAAGGACAGCTCTGGACTGAAGAAGACAGGTTAAGAAGATTCTACAAAGTTAGAACAAGAGTATAATTGAAATGTATTTATCCTTTATTGAACTATGCAAGGTAATTAGTAACAAAGCAATGGCCTGGCACCCAGCAAGAAGATCTTTTCAGGTTTTTAAAAAAATGTAATCTGTAGATTCAGTTACATATATATTTATATAAATAATTAACTTTTGTCCAACTACAGTTGAAAAGTCTTTAAGCAAGAACAGTATCTTTAAGGCCAAATGCATTTGTATTAAAATAAAATCTGATGTACCTTTTGAGAGAACCAAAATGTATTGAAGAATGATAGATGGATTACAATCAATTTACTAATATTGGGAAGGTTATTTCTTGCTGGTCTGTTCTTCCCTCTGTCTTTGCACTTTTTCATCTAATATCCTTCCTTTTTTGTCGCATGAAGTCTCATGAAGGACTTTTCGTCGTTAGCAGTCCCTCTCGTCTCAATTCTGAATGTAGACCCAAAATAGACCCGAAATTTTGATTCATTTTTTAAGCCTCTTTTATGGTTGGTAGAACCCAGTGCTATGAACACACATGCAAATAGACAAAACACAAGCAAACTAAGAAAACACCGTCACCAATTTGGCAGCACGTGCAACACATTGAAAAAAAATACTGCAAAGTTAGAAAACACAATCAAATACAAAAAGCATAGCCAAACACCGAGATGCTCCAAGTAGCACAGACAACAACGCAATTGTTTCCAGGGGACACTAAAAAGTGATAAACTCAGCTGGGACATGTTTTTTGTCGCCATGGTGACTCTTTAAGTCTACTATCCATCAGTGCTCTTGGAAAATCATCAACATTTTTTCCAAAGGTTTTCTTAAGTTGCAGTTCACTGAGTGTCTTTTGGATGCCTTACTTCTACTTCTACTACTACTACTACTACTGCTACTACTACTGTTTATTTATTGTTGTTTAATGTTGTGTTTATTTTTTTCTGTTATTTGACTGCTGGCCTCTTCACTAACTGTTTTAGACAAGGTATTGTTCAGCAGATTTATACTACTTAATCTAGAGCTCTTAGCAACTTACACAGCCATCTGACTTCAATCTGAACTCTCCTGTCAAGGTGGCTAATGACATGATAGCTGTGGTGTTCTGTTTTCAATATATGTAACCAGGAAGTGGCCAGTTTAGTCCTCAGACCAGTAGAATAAATGTAGGTGGAAAAAGCAGAAAAAGGTCTTTCATGTTATTATGTCATTGTTATGCTGATGACATACTATTGTACTTTAACATCCTCTAATACTAGCAGTTTCTTGTTATTGCATGATGCCTCACAGGAAGGGAATACTGGATAAACCAAAATATCAAAAACATGAGAATTATCATTCTCTTTAGATTCTCAAATTCTACCTGCCTATAATGACAAACAAAAGCTGATACAGAGAGTTAAACTTGGCTTTAGTATAGTACTATAGTCTACTGCATTTTAGTCCAGCTAAGTCTAGTCTGTACAGCTGTGGCTCAGGGGATAGAGTGGGTCGCCCACTAATCAGATCGCCAATCACCCGCTAATCAGAAGGTTTGATCCTCAGCTCCTCCAGTCCGTGCCAAAGTATCCTTGGGCAAGATACTGAACCCCACGTTGCCCCTGATGTTTGTAACATTGGTGTATGAATGTGTGTGCGAATGGGTGAATGTGACGCGTAGTGTAAAGCGCTTTGAGTGGTCGATATGACTAGAAAAGTGCAAGTCCATCTAAGTCTAGGCTTGCTGTAAATGGCATAGAGAACCATCTGTGAGCAACATTAAGCGACTCCATGTTAGGTTCCTCTGTAATTTAATATGGCATTTTTAAGTAAAGCTACATGTTATAATATGCAGGAGGGCCAACTGGTGTGCTCTTAACAATCATTATTCACGGAACTCAGATATTAAATGTCTGTAACTTAATGTGAGTCCCCTTAAATTATATCCTAAAACTTTATTTAAAAGCCTTTGTCAGTGTTTGGCATGTATTCTAGTTTTACTATTTTTCTTTGTCATGTTATGTGAATTTTTTCTGTTCTGTTTTTCCAGTTTTTTTAATTTGTGTTTCACTTGGTGATTTTGTAAAAAAAAAAGAAAAAAAAGAAAAAAAAGGTGCTTATACTGTAAATACAGCTTACAGTTATTTTTATATTATCATAATTACCCCCACCCCTGTCCTCTTTCTCTAGGGACATTCATGATAATCTTGCTTTCTAAACATTTGTTCTGATCTCTCCTTCTCCTCTCTCTCTCCTGCTCCCCCCTGCTTTTCTCTGCCTTCTCTTGGGATGTTTGTAGTTACTGAGGAGGATGTTGTCCTCTTGGTGACAACTGGAGGAGAATGACCCCATCTGCAACAGCCATCCACCCAGTCCCAGCCAATCACAGGCCGGGTTGGGTTGAGGGGCACATCTAGATAGCCTGTCTGTTGTAATCAGGGTCCTGACACTGCACTCAGGCAACCTTGACTCCCCCCTCCCCATCCTCCACCACCTGCTGAAGCCAGACCCATCACATGCTATTACCCGTGTTGCCTACTAAAGAGTATTTGAGAAAAGGTGGAGGAGGTCGTTTTTGGTCAATCTGCAAAACAAAAACTCAACCCTCTCGTTGGTCAAAGTGGAGAATTATAGGATAATTAGGATGCTAAACAACGGAGGAAGCAAAAGACATGAAGTAAGCTGAGCGATCAGGTTGGATATGAGAAGATGTGAGGAGAATGACAAGTGTTTGCTGATGACAGCTATTGTAGTCCATAATGAGAGAGGAGGAGAAGTAGTACTTTAATTACATGCAAGAAAAATTAAGCTGAGAGCACAGTGCAGCTGGATACTGGAAGACTCCTTTAAAGTTTAGATGTTTCTGTCTACTAGATATGAAGAAAAAAATGAAGTGGGAAAAGCTTTCAAAATAAAAGCTGAAGGCTATAGTATTCTCACGGTTAAGCAAGGACTTGAACTAAGGTTATTTATAGTAGAATTTGGCTTTGTGCATTGGTATATAGTAGTTTTCAATGTCAGTGTAGTCTTGTCCTATAATTGTGAATGTACAAGGTGTTATCTTTTCAAATTAAAACAACATACATTTAAATAATTTATGTATACTATACTGTATCTGTCTAAGCATACTACAGTTTGAATATTCACTGCTTCCCTTATTTTAAAATATTTTAGGGCTGTAACAGATTTGCCAATTATATTCTGGATAATCATTTAATATACAAAATGTCAGAAAACTAAACAATAAATAAATAAATAAAAATAAAAATCTCAATTTCTTAGAGCCTAAGATGCTGTTATATTGCTTGTTTTGTCTGACCGACAGTTCAAAACTCAGAGATATTAAATTTTCAATTCAATTCTGACCCTCTGCTCTACCAGCCAGTAACCTTGCTCAGATGCAATTTACAAAAGAGAGAAAAGCAGCAGATCATCACAGTGAAGGAGCAAGATCAGAGTTTGTTTGGTATTTTCACTTGATAAATGACTGAAATTAATAATTGGTTATCAGAATAGTTGCTGATTCATTTTCTGCTGATCAACTAATCAATAATCTTTTCAGTTCAAAAATATTTAATGATCCGATATTGTCCAAATATTGATAAAGTTATTACCTAGATATTTTATTTTCTGTGAAAGTATTTTAGCCCTTTTAATATGTTTAACAAACATAACATACAGAGCTCTGTGTCATTACAGCACTGGAGCATTTTCCTTTTCCAGTGTGGTAAAGTCAGTTGAACTGAGTCAGTCTTCTGCCCTTTGTGTCTGAGACACAGTGTCCTGATCTTTCTTCTCCTCATCCTGAGCCCACAGCCAACTCTCATTACAACACAACACACTCACTACTGGGCTTTACCCTGACAGAGAGGTCACACTTAATGAGAGCACGTTTCAGTGAACAGTTTACAGCTAAATACTAATGTACAATCAGTAGTCTTTTCATGTGAGTTGTATAGTCGTTTTCTTTGGCACTATTTTACGAAGGTGGAAAATCTACCATTTTCTGAGCATCTGCCATGACATCTTCAGCGGCTGTTGTTTCCAGAGAAGGAACATGAGCTTTAGCAGATAATTGGCTGCACATGATTTGGGAGCTGTGTTTCCCACTTTGCTTCACTTGCTAATGATAGGTTTCTCTCTCCTCTTTCTTGATAGGCGGTTGGTTGGTATGTGGTGTGAATTAGATGGATCTCAGTCTTTGAAAGGTTGAAGCCACTGAGATCTGCTGAAAAGGTTAATAACAAGGACAATTTGCCGTTAATTTTGACTGCAGGATTCGATTCTTCTCTCCGAATCATCTGTGGTCAGTGAGAAAGAAACAGCTAGAAACAGCCATTTTCTGTCCACCCACTGAGCTCAGCTCGGACTGTATTGATTTTTGCTCTGGTGGGCGAGAGTGAACTCCCACAAAATGAATGACCAATAGAAAAGAATATGTTTTTTTGAGGTAGAAGGGTGATTAAGGGCAAGAGAGATTGGCCTCAGCACTGAAGTGGTGGTGCAGCTCAACGAAAGCACACTGTCTTGTTCAATTACAAATTAATCCACAACAGTCCCCCCAAAAAATGCATTCCCACCCTGTTAGAAAAAGCTATGTCAGCACTGAGCCATGACAGTTTATCACCATTGTGCTTAATTCTTATACATTATGTTAGCATTTCTTTAGCAGCACAAGAAGAAATGGACTCAAGCAAAAGCATCTTGTTGCCATATGAGCATACAAATGAGTCCTTGAGGAGCGTGGCCAAAAGAGTGACTTATCATGTTGGAACAGACTGATTTTATATACATGCATGGAAAACTATGTTTATCAAAGCACAAGATAAGGCCATGCATTCACATATAATACAGTACATATCTGATTTTATACATATGCTTTTCCATATGAGAGAAAGAGGACATGAAATTCAAAAATAAAATCTGATACTCTGTGTAGTTAAAGGACATGTCCATCTCACCAGTTTATCTCCTTGTTTTGTGAACATGCCTCTTGTATCTCCCCCCTCCTCTCAGATTCTCTTTCCCACCTTTCTACTCCTATTTATCTCTATTCTCTCTCTTCTTCCAGCCCAGCCATCCAGGCTAATACTTAAATAGAGGAAACATTGTGCATTCTTCAGAGCCGCAACACACCGATTGGTCCTGACACACACACAAACACAGCCCCACTCTGACAGAGGCGAGGAGTTGCTGTACCCTCCGCTCTACCAGCCAGTAACCCTGCTCAGATGCAAATTCAAATGTCAGCTTCCTTTACCCTCAAAGGCAACGTCAGCTCGGTGAATGAGTGGGATCTTAAAATCAGGTAATTGTTTTTGGCAGATCGTTGTATTTACTTACTGTATCGAGTCAACCTAAGCCACAGGAAGGTGCAGATCAAGGAGGGACAGACACACACAGACACCTGGAGCATAGACACTTATCTAGGAAAAGCTAGATATATTGGATTATATGTAGTTTAGTCTTTTATGACCTCGTAGGATCTTTTTTCCCTGATTGCATAAGCCATTGTTTGTAGAAAAACAAAACAATTCCAGTGACTAGTCCCCATCCATGAAATTTTAAATCCACAAAAAGGGATCATTTCCAACACAGAATATCACCTAGTGTTGTGCAGTAGGAGATGATATACCCATAAATTCTTTTAAGGTGTTGGGTAACTATCTGTACAAAATGTCCAATTTATTCACTAAGCCCTGCCAACCTCAGTTACTGTCGCTGGAACTGTCAGTCTTTCTGTTCTTGCAAAGCACATATGGAGTTCACAGTGGAGCTACAGCTGCGAAAAGTTAGAATCCTCCCTCACTGGACAGGTCTTTTGTGCTTAGTTACAGTTGGTACACCATGATTGGACAGTCGTTGATTAGGAGAGGGTTTTAGCGAACAATCATTTTTTCATTTCTTCTATGCAGATATGACACAGTTTCAACCACAAGTGGTCTTCCTAAGGGTAATTTGACAGTGCGAGCAAATCTGTAGCCTATAAATAGGTGTGCTGAGATAACACATCACAGGTGTTATACATGTGAATACAGTATTATAATGTTGCTGATTATTCAAAATGAGCTCTCCCCCCACCATCCCTTAGCATTTGAAGTGTACCAATTCTATTTGTATGTGTTTTGGTATTTGTTGCATTTTATGGATTTGGTGCACATTTTCCCCAATGTTTATGCTTTCTCTCTTGTGTGCTTTGTCCTTAGGTGCCACCATATGTGAAGACAATATGTCCAATTGAAAAGAGTGATCACATACAGCACCCATGAGTGTCACACACACATGTGTTAATTGTATCTGAGCAGTGATTGGTTAGGTGGGGACTTAGATTTGGAAGTGGCTTTTTTTTTAGCTGCCTTATATCTCTTCTTTAAATGCTGTGTTTTGATCTGTTAAGCTCACTCAATTTCTTTTTTAATATCTATAATACATTTGACATGTTTGTCTACAATACTGATTTAGCAATGACATGCACAAACACATACCTAATAAAGATAACGTTGACATGTCCATATAGAATAAAAGAAGAACTGAGAACAAAGCAGCAGTGTGTGGGTATTTTTTCAGTGTTTTATTTTGCTGACAGTAAATACATCAATAAATTATGGGAGACTACAGTTAGTAGAAAACAGTTTAGGATAAAGGCAAACACTTTGCCTTCAGGGTTGATCTCACACATATACACACATCTACACATTGATGGCTCACATAATATTTTACAAGTTTTTTTTTTTAATGTCAGTGTTAAAGATCCTGGTTGAGTGGAAACACACCAGTCAGTCTTGAAAGTCAATTATGATTGTAGGTGTGTCATTGCATTATAACATTTTCTATTTTTCTCACTGTTTTATTGTGCTGATTAGTTTTAGATTCTGAAATTTCGCTAGGTTTCACCCCCGAGTATAGCCACTGCTGCTGCTCAATTATAACTTGAATTGACTTTATTTCTCTGTGCTTGATAAATGTTTTACTACTTGAAATTCTCTGCAAAAGAACTGCAGCATTCATAAAAATAGAACAAATATATTCAGTGATTTATATTAAGGTAAATGAATTGTTTTGTGGAGAGCATAATGCAAAATACACACATGCCTCTCTCTCTCACACACAGACACATACTCACCTCAAACAGTGTTAATATCTTTGTAGCAGTGCCAAAAGGCCAGTACAGTTATGCACAATTTGCTTCCATGTCACCAATAAACTGGATTAATATCATTTTCTCACGCAGAACCATACTCCCTGTGTCATATCAAACCATATATCACCTCATCAATTTATCTCCCCTGGCACTGCAGCAGACAGGTGATGAAGTTTGGTCTCACTCATAATCTTATTATTGCTGCACTTCCGTGCTCTGGACCAAGGCCAAAACACATATTACACAAATAAAACAAGAGACAGACAGACTGGGGGAAAAGGAAGTTGCCCACACCAACCTGGTTCTCTCCTCTCACAAAGCTCTGTCACTGAATGCCACTGACCAGGATGAAAGATAGTCCTTGACATTTACGTACAAATCCAGTGGGAGCCAAATGAATACAGACTCAAAATAACGGAAATGGTTGAATTTCTCAGTTGCAGTGATTCAGCTTGTGGAGAAATTTAATGTAAAGACTGCGGCGCATACACCCTCCACTGTGATTTTCCATTGACACAGAAGCTGTGTTACTAGTTGCTAGCGACAGATGATTAAATACCTTTCATAGTAAACAAAGAAATATGTCAGTTTAAGAGGTATTGTCTTTGTTAATCGACTTATGACAACTTGGACAGCAATGTCAACATCTCACATGTGACTCAACAGCCTTCAAATAGCTAAGTGTAACACCAGACTTATTTGAATAATTTGAATAATAATTTGACATAATTTTTAATTCTTCAATAAATGCTGGTTTAGCTTGGTTTGCTGTCACTGACAAATTTATTCTGAATAGTCTTCCCTATCACCAGTTTGTTGATACTGAACAATTTTGTAAAACACAATATTTTGTTGAATGCTGTTTTTTTTTTATTATTTATTTTTACATTCAGTGTGGTTAAGGTCAAGGAAGGTCATTGTTGTGGATTATGGATACGGCAAGGCAACTAAAACGCTTGGTTAAAGGAACAAACATGATCCCTACACCATTACTTTCTGCCTTGCCACATAAAGGGCACACTACTTAATGCACTGACATTTGAACATCGGCACTGGATGTAATGGGGTGCAGAACTGTCCAGTATGAACATAACTCATAACCCACATACAGGATACAGGACTAAGATAGTTCTAGTAGTATTATTTATAAAACACACAGCATTTGCTTTGGCTTTATTTGTTAAATCCACAAGTTGGAGTCTAGTCTGTTGCACAGCAGAAAGCTTGCATTATGTTGTATAACACACTGCTATGGGGTTATCTAACTTACACCAGACACAGAATGAGCACAAATAGAGGTTAGCAGTTGCTGTGCAAGCTGATAATTATAGCAGTGCTGTATGAGTGACGTGGATGAGAATCTGACCTTGGGTATCATGTACAGTCAGAGGAGTAATATATGGACAGAGGAAAATGTGATGATTATTAGCACCTGACAGAAAGAGGTGGTGGAGGGCCACTCCCTGGGCTAGACTAAGGGTATGATTTTGACAGTGTGCACTTAAATGGAGACAGACAAACTAATCCATATAGACGAAGGCAAAAACAGCAATAGTGGAGCAGGTGCAGACAGACAAATAAGAGTCAAACACAGAGACGAAACTACACACATGACGGGGCATCACTAAGGCAGACTGAGAGAAAGAAAAGGCGTGGGGCAGGGCGGCACTTAACATGGACGTGAATTTACGGTGGCGTTAAGCTGTCATCTGCTAAGGTTAGTGTTGCATCGCTGGCAGCAGCAGTCTGCTGGGGTGATCACAGCTCAATCAGCCCAGGCTCCAGCCAAGTGTCACTGCCAGGGACCAGCCATTCGTTATGGCGCTCTAAATGGATATCTGGGCCGCATGGTGACCATAAATTACCATTACTCCTCCCTTTCCTCTCCTCTCATCTCTCTGTTTCTCTCTCCTCTCCTCTTTTCTGTCCGTTCTTTTCTTCTCTTGTATTCTCTTTCAGTTTTATCTCCTGCGTTTTTGCTTCCCTTTTTCTGTTTTTTCTTACATTATTTATCACTTTCATTCCAACAGTGTCTATCATTCGCTCTGCCTGTCTGTGATTTTCTCTCTAGCTTTTCTCAGATAGTGCAGTGTAGCAGTGAATTCATAGATCACCAAGGAAGAAAAAAGTCGAAGCATTCAGATGGAAAGCCATTGTCTCTGTGTGGCTCCCAGGAGGTTTTGCCAAGCAGTCAATATGTTATAACTGGCCTGTAAGTACTGAAGAGCACGGATTTTAGAGGCTGCCCCTGAAAGCAGGTCTATGTACAGGTAAATCACATGAGCTCATCACTCCAGGGAGAACTATACTGTGTGCTCATCAGAAAAGAATAAAGCTATATCCTTGCTTTACTTGTTCACAGTGGGAATTTCAGTGTATGTGTGTGTGTGTGTGTGTGTGTGTGTGTGTATGCCTGTCACTGTGCACATGCATCATGGATTGCTTGAAAGACATTGGAAAGAATAGCTCATCAAAAGACACTTTAACATAATAAATGTGACACATGCAAATGTTTCCATGAGACTAACATGTTCACTGATGTACAAATGTACACACACACACACACACACACACACACACACAAATACACACACAATCTGTGCACTGCGGGCGTCTCTGGCCCCGAGGACAGTTCTGCTCTGTTGAATGTGGGTTCTTAACCCAGCAGAGTGTGAATCATAGTCCAGCAGTCAGGTCAGTTAACCCTCTGTGACTCTCCCTGTACATCCATTCAGACAGACAGACAGTGTGTTTCAGTTTTGCTCTATATATAGGTTCTTTATGTCCGGGGGGAGTTCAGGGCAGATGAGAGGTGGCATCCCTTTATTAAGCTCAAATTATGTACATTAATGCATGAATTTAAAGCTATGGTTGACTGAAAAACAAATTATTCTCTGTGTGAAGTTGTTTTCGGACATTCCTGATTTGCAGTTCAAATCATAAGTTTGCACCATTTTACCTGAAAGGCTGATGCCATCATCCGTCCTTTTAACTCTAAGGTTGATCCAGTGTGTATTCACTTGTGATACCTCACTTAAGCACTGAATGAGTGCCTTTCATTTGCTTAGAGATGTGTCTGTAGAAGGATACATATGTATGAAAAGGTTGGTTGCACATCCACTCGGCTAAAGCAAATGGAAAACTTATCAGCGATTCTTATGTGTGGCTTTGACTGCATCATCCCACACACGGTCCTTGCTGAATCAGAATCAGTCAGGGTGACAGAGGCATTCACATTTACATGCAGCGAGGATACATACACAGAACTGAGTCACGATTACATGCCCCTGAAGAGGTATTGTTCATTCTGTCTAGTTGGAAAACATCTCTCCAGGGATGTGACCTTAACTGCTGACAAAGACTCTGACCTTTGCATCATATTGTCTGTTAACACATCACATACTGCTCTGTTGTACAATGGTACAGTATTAAAAACAAATACTCCACCTAAAGCAGCTAACCTGAGAGTGCAACACTACAAGGTTTAGTACACGATTCTAACATCTGCTGATATTTTTTAAACAGGAAAGAACAGGGAGTTGATAATGAAACAAAACATATTATGTCATATTACATTAGAGGAGTATGGTGATGAGAATTAAAATGCATTACTGAGACAAACAATTATGGTAAAGTTTATTTGTCTCAGTCTCTGCTCCAGAATCTTTCTCTGTACCACACCTGCCCCCTAGGAGCCCTCAGTGAGTTTTTCACCCAGGCTGTATATCGCCTTGGTGATATGTGACTTTCTGCCATTCTGCACAGCTGTTTCCCATCAGCTCTAGCTCTCTAAATGACAAATTAGGTGGTGTTGCAAAGAAGGATAAATAGGAGTGTACTATTAGCACATAACAGAATGTAAACGCATAATACGTCAAGAAATACTGTATTTTTTGCAAAAAGAATATAGTCATCAGTTAAAGGTGCTATATGTAAGTTTTTGATATCACTGCATAGCCAATATTAGCATTAAAAGCTGTTTACTTACCAATCTAGAATAACTCAGCATAAAACTTCATTCCCTTATTTGCCAAGTGCTGTTTCCAGCAGTGGAAACTAACACCAGTCATAACTCTTGTTTCTATTTCTATTTCTATCACAGTTTACAGTTCTATCATTGTCTATTTCTATCACCATCTTATAATACCACTTTACAATAGTGAGTCACTACAGTGTCCAGTTTGCCCTCAATCCAACATGTGAAGTAGCTTTTAAAGCTAATGTTGGCTAAGTAGCAACAGCAAAAAATTACATAGGCTCATTCTTAAGTTTGGAGGTTACAGAATGGACAAATTATAATAACAGTTCATGTGATATGTAAAGCATTTATTAAGCCTTTTATAAAGCATTCAGCCTCAAAAGACACATTTACTGTCTCCTGTAACTACTTTACTCCTGGAAGGCATTATAGTCATTCTCTAGCTTCTTTCTCAGCTAAACACAGATGCTCAATCATGCCGTGAAGTGGGTGTGAATGTTGGATTGTCAGTTGCAGAGGTGTAGTGGGAGGGGGTTTCCAAAGCTATGTAACTGTCTGACAAGTAGTTATTAAGAAGACGCATACTGGCAGCTTAAGTATATCAAGAGTCAGTTTAGAGCTTTGGTGACCAAAGACAAGTTGCATCAAAGTTCTGTGTGGAGCAACTTTTGTACCATTGTAATGTTGCTCAAAATTATATGTGAGACAAACAGAAAATCTATTTTTGTTTTCTTCCTCTTTTGCCACTGCCACAAGCCTTTAATGGCATCTGACTGGAGAATCAGTGCCACCAGCTGCTTATTTTGATGAACCAACTCCTACTATTTGCTTAACAGCAGTGGATGGAAAAACACATTTCATTCACATTTAGTTTTTCCAATCTTCTCAAAATGTGATTAATATTTCCACTACATGGATGGAAACCCATTTACAATGTGACTGTTGCCATCACCCAAGTCTACAAACCAACTATTTTTGATCCATGTTATGAAATCACACTGTCACAGTCACAATTCTTAGCTAATTTTGGACCCTGTTACCTGTACACAGTTATTACATCTATAATGGCTTTAGCAAAAATCAACCTCCCAAAATAAATGGAGAATCTCCTCTCAAACACATCAGCAACAGTCATAAACAGCTATTTCCAGCGCCTTGCATTTTAGGTGATTTTTTTTTCATCACTGCACCACAAAGGTAAATTACAACACTAAATCACACAATAACTCCTGGAATGCAGTCAACATCAACAGACCGTTAACAAGCATGCAAGTGTATTCAAGAGTGGAATTTGTTTTAGGACCACACGCTGCAGTAGCTGGCAGTCTCCTGCTAATGTTGGCCCATTACCATATATCTGCTTGCTGTCTCCTGATTGCAAATGTAATGCCCTTCAGGTGACAAGCTAACATGCTGATATAAATCAGGAAATCCACTGCAAGAGAAATCGTTACTCACTGCTGACTGGAGGAGTGACGTCTCTCCTCGTCCGCTCATTGCTGGAGAATCATGGTTTGTGTGAATGGCGATGGCAGGCAGGTGCTCAGGGGCCCGTCCCATGTGGCCTATGATTGATTGTCAGCTTGGAGTGCTCACCTGTGCAGCCTCCAAAGATCCTGGTAGATAAGCATATTCAGGGCTGCCTGTCTTGACCTTTGAACGGTAATTAAGGGACTGAGCTCACTGAAAAGAGCTGAGTAGCTCATGTGTTGCTCTTTGCTGCACTGGACCTCAGTGAGTTTCCCACCCCATAGATAGGAACTGAGGCTTTTAAAATCAGTGTGTGCTGTCAGTAGGGTTGACTCGGAGCAAACATGGACTTATGCTCATAAAGGATCAATGTTGGATATCACATGCATCAAGCATGTACTGCTCTATTCACAGCAAAATCAGCAGTGGTAGTTTACACCTATTGAGTTAAATTCAACACTTTGAAAGTGTCTATAGTGGTCCACAATACATTGAGTTAAAACTACACTTTTGAAAGTGCTAAATACTTCACACTATGATGGAGTTGCAGCAACTCTCTTAGTAGTTAAACTTTAACACCAGTCAACACAGGTGAATGTTGAATTTATACAACACTGGTGTGTAGTGTCAAAAGTTAACACTATCCATATAATCTTTTTTAACACTGTACAGAGTTACTGCCATATTGACACTGTAGAGGATGTAAAATTGAACTCAATATTTAACTCTTTGTAGAGTTGATCTGTATTTTAAAAACAGCATCCATCCATTATCTATACTGCTTATCCATTAAGGGTCATGGGGGGGCTGGAGCCTATCTCAGCTGTCATTGGGCGAGAGGCGGGGTATGCCCTGTACAGATCGCCAGTCCATCACAGGGCCAGCACATATAGACAAACAACCATTCACACTCTCATTCACGCCTATGGGCAATTTAGAGTCACCACTTAACCTGCATGTGTTTGGACTGTGGGAGGAAGCTGGAGTACCGGGAGAGAACACAGAGAGAACATGGAGAACATGGAGAACATGCAAACTCCACACAGAACCAGGACTCAAACCCAGAACCTTCTTGCTGTGCTAACCACTGCACCACTGTGCGGACCAAGCACATGGACTTCTGTGAATAATCTCAAAACATGCCGTTACCGTGTCCTTGCCTTGAAAATAAAAGTGTTATCTCACTGCTCTGTTGCTGTAAAGGACCAGTGGACTGCTAACTGCTATTTTCCCCATGAGCAAAACATTACTAGATCCATTAATTCACTTAACAACACGTGATAGAGGTTTATTCTTTTCAATTAACTAGGCAGTACCATAGACTGTATGGGCAGTACACAATGAGTTGATTAGCTAACACTGAATAAGCAACAGGGATATTTAGCATAAACCACCAGCTAAAATAAATAGTACTGGGTAGGTAATTTAAGATTAAATATACACACATTAGTGCTCCTGGTCACAGTTGGAGTGTTGTCTGGTCACATCCAGTCAAAAATATAGTCTCCTGCCTTGATGCTGGAAAAAACAGACACGTTGGACTTCTGGCAATAACACTGGCTACCTAGTGAAATCAACTCTGTAGAGTTGTTAGCAGAGTATGTCATTTAACTCTCGTTATCAACACTGACACTGTCTGAGGATTAACTATCTTGTAGCTGAATTAGAATTAGAGTTGAAATGACTCGATATTTTTTACCTTCAACTCTAACACTGAATATCTAACACTTTTGATTTTGCTGTGTTGTTAGAAAACCTGCACAGAGCTGAAATTTAGTAATAGTAATTACTAATAGCACCAAACCTATAGCCTCAGACACACAAAGGAAAGAGAAAAATCACTTCATTTTCCTGGAGAAGAGCTGCTTAGAAAGATACAAAGACTCTGGAGAGAAATGTCTTTTCTGCCTGTGCTCTGACAGCTGTGACCCCTCCGGTGCTGAATGAGTTTAATCATTGTGTTTAACGCTCACTCACTCTCTCACGCTGACCTTATGTGTGGAACATCTGACAAACCACACAACCAAATTGGAACCGACTTTTAAATTTGAATTTGCTTCCTGAGAGATAATATAAATGGCACTATTAAGCCACTTCACATTAAGTGTTTATATCTATTACTTATTATCTCTGCCTCACCCACTCTGAAGACAACATTTCTAGTCCGTGTAGTAGCTATAGAATGATGGCACGTGCTCTAGTGCTTGACAAATATGTCAGCAAACAGCATTACATATGAGTTTATATGGCATGATGCTACTCTTAAAGGAGCAAACAGGATTTCTGGAATGTGTTTTTGCCTGCAAGCAAGAACGGAATGATGTTTAAAATTCTCTTCAGATGAAAGTTTCCAAAGGTTTGTGCCGAAAGCTCCTGAAGCTCTGTTCCAATAAATCCATCCTCTCCTACAGCCAGACTACTCTGTCCATCCTATAAATCCTATCTTAACCTTTACTGTTCTGCTTCTTTACTTTAGTGTGACCCCAACTAATTACTTGTCTCACCTTAAACTGACCTTTAATAATGACTGAAATAATTAGTGACTGATGCTTTCTCTCATTATGTTTTAAGATCCTTGCACAGGTTTCCTCTGAGAGGCTGAACAAGTACTGCTGAGTTAATTGCTCCTGGAAACGGGTTAAACAAAGGCAGGTGATTAAAGCAATAATAATATTGTTTAACTGCTAGCTTTCTTCAGTTTACTGAGATCAAATTGCTGCCAATTCAACTAAATTAGAGTCTTCTGTTCCAGCATCAATATAACAGCTCCAGGGATAGTAGTTACAATTTAAGCAATTAAAGAAAAATGGTAAATCAAGCTTTGTGTAAAGTAACCTGAACCAAAGAGAAAACTGACTGGGAGTGTCTGCTTTAACATGCCATCTGCTATCTATGCTTGCTACTTGGCTATTAGTATTAAGATGACATATCATGACTATAGATAATTTATGTGCCATGTAAAGTATATTGGTATACTGTATGTTGTTCTCTTATGTGCATTATTGTTGTAGTGGCAAACTTAGAGGTTTCTGCGTCTCATTAATCAGTAAATACAACAACTTCCAAAAACTTACAGTTTCCTCATCCGTGTACCTATGTGAATAGGTAAAAAGGTCTTCCACTAACATAACCTTGCAAGTAGCCTGCTCCATATCAATAGACCTTTCTCATGATGAACATTTTGGAAAACTACAGGTGTAACTAATAACATTAATTATAGCTGTGCTTCCTTTATGTGTGCTGCCACAGTACGCCAGTGAGCTTGCATTATATGAGGATGCAGGTGCAACTTGATGTAACTGAGCTCAGACAAACACCACTGAAATTGCCTAGTTAAGCAACCTCTTGACTCTGTGTTGAGCTGCGTTGGGTGAAGAAATGATGGACGGGAGGACTATGTGTCTATTTTTGTGCTGTTATTTATTGTCTGCATAGAAACAGAATATACTGTATGTATTAGTCAGTAATACGGTTGGCTCAGACCCAACACACTATAACAGATCTACAGCTAGCTTGCTTGTTTGTTGAATGCACTGTTGTGTGGTAGCACTTCAGAAAGTCACACTAACGTGCTCATGTAGAGGACGCACTGATATGAATTTGCTGCATTTGTGCAGAGTGCTGAGCTCATCAACCTACCTTGGGCATACATATCCCTCATGAACTGTCAGTGTTACACAGCCACCAGCAGCATTTGCAATTAATTGGCAAGTGGAATTGCACACTATACAGGCTCTGTTACACTGGAACTGGGGCACCTAAATGGAAAAACAGTCATTATAAATACCTGACATCAGATACAAGTATTGGACAAGTCAGAATGATCCGAGACAGGTTTTTTTGATCTGTGTTATTTTAGCAGTCAGTGAAATGGACAATAAATAAAATTTTAAATAAGTGTGACAATTAATTTGACCTCACATGAAGTTTGTGTATTTGAAATCAGAGGTTAGCCTCTTGGATGCAAGCTGAGTCTGAGTCCTCACAGCCTCGTGAAACAGGTCTTTTTCACAGCAGACAGGGTATGAAAAACATAGGTGTTAATAATAACATTAATAATGGCTCTGCTCTATTCAAGTATCCCAGTATGTCATTACACTGCGACTGTGATGATATACCAGGACCCTGAAACTAAAGAAGCTAAATGGAATTCAGCCATCTTTAATGTTGGTATTTACACCCGAGCTTTTCTATTGTCACATATTAAAATGTTTACCACTCTCTATGTGTTATAGACATTCAATAGTTTACTAAATAGAGAGCTTTAAACAGGTATTTTGGACAGTTATGAATGGTCATTTTTGCATCATCACTAACAGGTGTGGGTCTGTAAAATGCAACACATTGCACTGTATGATTGTTAACAGAAAGTAGTATACGTGAGTCCAATTTTTTGCCCTCCATTCTTAAAATTATTTAAGGCACAAACAGGAATCATCCATGCCTCTGGATCATTTTTGTTCAAACATGAGCAGAAAATTGATTCACCCTCCTACAACCTCCTTCTGGGAACAAACTGCTGATCTGAGGTGGAGTGACTATTGTTGTGGACATTTTTCCTTTCATGTCTCTTGTTTGTCCACATCTGTGTGACTGGGTGGAAAGTTGAATGTGATAGCCAGCCAGCCGGGGCCGTTGACCTTGGAGGACTACCTTCTGGCAACAGATCTGCTTCCTGCATTGATTTTTATTTTCATGGCTGGGTTATTTGGGTTTCTGCCCTCGAGTCGCAGCTCGGCTGCCACCAAGGTCAGCTGGGGAGACGAGGAATCTGTTTTTGTCTCCATCAATTTCACACTGTAAGTAGATATGAATGTGTTGTCTGAATCTTATTATCTGTCCACTCCATCTGCTGTTACCTCCATAAGCTTTATACTGCCATTCTGTCATTTTTGCCTATGAAAGAAAATTTTCTAAATATAATTAGATTTTCTTCAAATAAAACATATTTATTTCTGACCCTCAAAGATCTACACAAATATTACGTTATTACAGAGTTTTTTACTATAAATTTCAGAGACCTGTTAATATGGATGTGATGAGTACTACATATAGATATGTAGATAAAATGACAATATAATTGAAGTGAAATCCTGGCCAAGAGGTCATTATGAACTGTTTTATGTGCAGATTAAACCAACAAGATCTTAAGTGTTTTAGAGAAGTTGGTATTCAGACAGCATTAGACTAGTTTTTACTTCTTTGTCTTATGCTAAGCCACGCTAACCTACAGCTGTAAGTGCAGTGAAGAATAGCTAAGAAACCAACAGAATATGTGATAGTTGATAGTTAAACATTTAAATCACCAAACACCATTCATTGCTTTGTGCTTAGATGAAATGTGCTACCTAATAAACATTGGAAACATTTCAGCCTGGAAACATAATACCAATCTGGCAAGAGATATGCAGTCACTATCAGCCCAGTCTTTAGTGTTTCTTCATTGGTGTGCAAGTCACTCTTTTCACGATCAAAAAGTGAGAATAATGTTGATTCAGGTGAATAATCAATTTCATGGAGCACAGGCTTGTACCTTTTGCTTTCCATTTTTCCCAACCTCTACTTTGTTGACACCTGAACAGCACAGTCCAGCATTTGACGTCAGTCTGACAAGTGTTGTATTTCTTTGATTGTAGCCTCTAGTGAGATTTGATGCTATATCTTCAATATATAATTGATTCCACAGGATGCTGGACAGATTTCTAAGACAAAGTGTGAAGAAAGTGAAATCCTGAAATCCTTTTTATACTTAACAGTGTCATTCGCAGTCTACTTCTATCTATAGAAGCCTCAGCGAAAGCAAATAAGTGTACCTAAAATGTCAGGTTTGGCTATCTGTGCCATTTTTAAAGTGAATGTCATGAGAATGTGCTTGAAACAAATATATCTGACCATATTATTTAAGAGGGCCATCGGCACTAGTTGTCATCTTCAAGATATTGATTGTAGTCTATATCTTGACTCCGGCATGATAAATTGGTAAAACATAAAAACATATTTACTACACGTCCTGTTGACCATTTTGAAGCTCTGGAGATGTGTGCACTGGGAATAACATCCTCTGATGAACATAAAGAATGTAAACAACTGGATATGATTTCAAGCCTTGGGGCAATACATGCTCTATCTGATCAATACAATGGATTTATTCAAAGTTCTCAGTTGTTTTCCTGGGTAATGCACATGTGCGTTTCAGAGAGAGGAAGAGGAGATAATGATACATCACACATTCCTTTCTGTATTCAAATTGCCACTTTAGTACATAGTATTGTGCTACCCACAACCTGGCCTTGAAAATACTCACTCATTGCACTAAGTGCTCCCTAGGAAATGAAACAGCCTGCTTCCATGATTACCACAGTAAATAAAGTAGTAGACCTTCAGAAATGAGACATGTGTGAGACAGTGTCCCTCATCTTCATCTGTCTTAACACCTCCTTCACACACACCCAGACACAAAAACAGTCCTGCTGTTGTGAGAAATTATGTTAAAGCCTTTTGATTTACAACATGCAGCCCTCTGTCAACATGGGAATTAGCTTCAGCTGGTGGAGACCCGGAGTCTGCATTTAGAAAAGTGATGGATGAGGTAACACTAGGACAACGTACAATCTGATCCAACAGCAGGCACAGTGACTGAACATTCTGTCTGAGGATGAATATATACATCTTGGGAATCCAATCAAACTCAGAGGATGATGAACTGACCTCCTCTCCGCTGTATCTCACAAACAGGGATCATAACTCTTAATAATGCCAACTGGTTGGACTGGTCTTTGCATTGGAGAAGCTGACCTACCTTTGATCTACTTCCACCCAGAATCACCAACATCAGCCACAACAGGGCAGGATGTACCCATCCCCCCATCCTGCTCCTCTCCTCTGTGCTCTGTCCAGTTAGGTATAACCTCCATTCTATACCTGAATAAAAGCCGCCTGGGGCCTCGGTGAACAGGGCTAAGAAAAGATCAAAGAACATGCTGCACCAGCATGCATAGATTGACCACAGAAAAAGACACGGAAAGATGAGTGTCTAGTTGTCAGGATTTTTCACACACTTCAAACATTGCAAAATGATATTCAGTACATGTGAACTGAGTACAGTTTCATTTTCTCTGTACAAAATATAAACTAAAAATGAATAAATATTGAATTTAAATGACAGCAATTTCAAACATTCAAAATTCATCAGTCTCTATCATCACTTTTAAGGAGACAAGGTGCCATGTCTAATTTCCTCTTCGAGCTTTATGTGTTTATGGTATATTTAGCTTCTAAAATCTCTTATTGATCCATGTTCTCTTTTGTAACAGAATCAGTCAAAACACAGTAGCCAAAGGACATAATCAATAGTTTTTACACAGTGCCTATTGTAAACTGAAGTTTCCCACTGACTTAAAATAGACCTTTTTAAACAATAGTGTCTCAGTTCATTCTTAATTTTTTAACCAGCTTTTCCAATTCAGGGTGATGAGGGGCCGGAGTGTATTAAAACACACACTGGACAAGACAATAAAATCCATTTTGACAAATTACAAAGAACATCATTGTTGGTGTTTATGTGTGTGCGGGGGTGGGGGGTGAAGTGACACATTGCTGACTATAGCACAGCAGCAAATGATGTTGTTTCAATTATTAACAAGGACCTAAACCTTCAGTCTGGTCCCCTAAGAGCTCCTTTGTAATGTGGCTCTCTTCTAGCTGTCCTTTCAAATGGCCACACACACTCATGGCTGCCCCTCCTTCTTACTCCTGTTTTTATCCCTTTGTTCCGCAGTAGGAATACACTTTACTGTATATGAATGAATCCATCCATCCATCTGTATGCATGGGTAGGTGCATACATTTATAGATTCATGTATGCACACATACAGACGCCCCCACAATACTACTAACATTTCATATATGCATGTGTGACATCAACCGTAACACATGAGAATGTATACATGTGCATGATCCTGCATGCACTCTGCCGTTGTCCTCTTAAGTAAGAAAGTCCCCTGATCTCCTGTTTGCTAATACACCACATGAAGGGACAGAAGCTGTCACACTGTCTTTGGCATTTCAAGTTTGGCTTGAGAGACTCCTGAGAGACATCGGCTCAGCCGGATCAGCTATCTGAGGCTGTTCCGAGGGGCATCAGGCTTTCCCCACAGGGTTTCACTGACGGGGCAGTGTTAAATAAACATGCTGCCATCTAGTGGATATTGAACAGCAAGCACAGCTGCCATTTCTAAAGCTGCAGAAATCAGACATTTATGAGACAATGCAATTTAACAATGCCATAGGACCCTACAGAACATATGTATGACCATCACTTTCCAGTGAGGTATATCTTTGAAAAGGGTTTACATGCTGTAATAAATGGCTTTTCTAAAATAATATAAAAACAGTCATGGCTTTGTAGATCATTCCATCAATAAAAACAACTTCTGGGTTGTCAGGTTATTAAAAAACCCTTTGGCTTGTGCATGTTTTTTTTCCAGCAT